>NC_086097.1:217484760-217790557 GCF_963921235.1 Mobula hypostoma | reverse complement strand
GGAACTGCTTTATTAGAGGCAGGGAGGCAATGTACAATAAAACTATGTCCAAAGGGTAATTATATTTCCACTAGGACTAATAGTCAGTTAGATAAACATTGTGTTTTATATAGATGACTGGCTGAAATTGAGTTATCTGTCAAAGAAATCAACTGAGGTGTTTAGGTAGGTTTTGTTCAAAGATGAACAATCATTTTTGTATATTTTATGTGGCCTTTCAACTTTTTATTTAGAACTGCAAAAATATAGAAATATAACAATATCTAGACACGATTCATGTGATTTTAGAACAATTGTTTAATAGCGTGTAAAGTTTGTTCTTGTATCTAATACGGTATAGAATTGGATTCTTCCAAAAAGGCTTGCTTGTATTAATAGCTTTATTAAATAAACATTTAGTTGTATAGCTTCTTAGGATACAAATTATTATTTGCTTGTGTATTATATTTGCATTGTATAAGTAGTCTAAAAAAGAGTATTTGTAACTGTCAATATCCTATTCATGTTGTAATTTTTAAACATTATGGATCATTAATGAGGAATGTGACAAGTTTAAAACATTAATAAAATTAAACAAAAAGTAGTTAAATACACTTTAAGATTTAACGTTTATTTATTTATTTATTTATTTACAAATCCAGGAACTGGAATACGTACTAGGCCAATGGCCAAAACTCTGGTATCTGAATCTGAGTAGGAATCCTGTGTGTCGGAAAGCAAAATACAGAGACAAAGTAATGGTGATGTCTACGAGCCTGCGTAAGAAATAGTCTATATTAATTTGTTATGAGGTATATTAAAATAGCTTTCAATTTTAGAATTTGGCTCTAATATTAAAATTCTAGCAGAGGTGAGGTACATCTTCAGATTATCTTTATAATATGTCATTTTTTGCTGAAAAGAGTTTGACAAATCCTGAATTCCAACCACTGCATATCTCAACAATACCTAAAATTAAATAAAAAACATTTTTGTAATTAATTTCAAAGCAACATTTACATTTAATGTTTACAGTAAGTGACATTCTATAAAACCATTATGTGGCATATGCAACATTATCATTATTGCTTTTGTATTGTGTCTAACTCTAAAATCTTTTGGATTGGAAAGTTTACACTTGACATTTTTCTGATGCCTTATAAATGAATTAAAATACATGATCAATTTTATTTTTAGATTATAGTTTTGTCTCAGTCTACAACAAATTCAATGAGGTAAAGGCAAAAATTAATGCTGACACAGAGGCAGAGAGAGAGAGATCAGAAGCTTGGTCCTGAAAATGAGTTTAAAGGGGTTCCTAAATTAAGATAAGAATTTGGAAAATAGTTTACAAAGGCATTCTAGAATGTTGCTTGCAGCTGCTTGAGAGCACAGCTGTTGAATAAGGAAGCTGGAATCTAAACTTCTGAAGAACAGATTTCAGGGAAATTTATGGAACATTGAAAATGTAAAATAGGTGATTAATCACAAATTGTGATTAATCAATATTGCACTTTAATCAGATCACAATTTGATCATCACTTGCATTTTTATCACTGAGTAGTAAGGGGACTCCAAACATTGGAGGCAATGCAGAAGAGATCAACTACATTGATACCTAGAATTTCAAAAAGAATTATCACTAAAAGCTATAAGTTATGGAGACTTAAAGAGACTAGTGAAAGTATGAAAAAGTAAATCCTAAAAATTTCTGTAACAGTCACTCTTTTCTGTTAAACTCACATTTTGCTCACTATCTCAAAATAAATAGCATCAAATTATAATTGAAGTATGGAATACATAAATTAAAAGTTGTGAATTTATGTAGAACACTAAATAGTTAAAATAATTAACATTAAATGACTAGTTAATAGAATATATTCAATACAAAATGTATCAATGTAAAGCAATCTATGCCACAGTAAGACTTTACCAGTTTAGTGGGTAGTTTCACTTCCACTATATAGCTAACAGACAATATTGGTGGTATTTATCCAGTTGTAAAGATGCCTGCTAAAATTAATTTAGGCTTCAAAACTATTAACAAGCAAAAAAAAAAGAGAAAAAAAAAACTATTAACAAGCAGGGATCACTGATAACTGACAAACCATAACCTTTGGGTCAGATCTGAGGTCTGGAACTTCAAAAAAACTCTTCTAAATGCTAAGACCATAAGATAGAAGAGCAGAATTAGGCCATTTGGCCCATCGAGCATGCTCCTCCATTTAATCATGGCTGATCCAATTTTTAGTAGACAATAGGTGCAGGAGTAGGCCATTCGGCCCTTTGAGCCAGCACCGCCATTCACTGTGATCATGGCTGATCATCCACAATCAGTACCCTGTTCCTGCCTTCTCCCCATATCCCTTGACTCCGCTATCATTAAGAGCTCTATCTAACTCTTTCTTGAAGGCATCCAGAGAATTGTCCTTCACTGCCTTCTGAGGCAGAGCATTCCACAGATCCACAACTCTCTGAATGAAAAAGTTTTTCCTCAACTCTGTTCTAAATGGCCTACCCCTTATTCTCAAATTGTGGCCTCTGGTTCTGGACTCCCCCAACATCAGGAACATGTTTCCTGCCTCTAGCTTGTCCAATCCCTGAATAATATAAACCATATAGCAATTACAGCACAGAAACAGGCCACCTTGGCCCTTCTAGTCCTGCCAAACTCTTACTTTCACCTAGTCCCACTGATCTGCTCTCAGCCCATAACCCTCGATTCCTTTCCTGTCCATATATCTATCCAATTTAACTTTAAACGACAACATCAAACCTGCCTCAACCACCTCTGCTGGAAGCTCGTTCCACACAGCTACCACTCTCTGAGTAAAGAAGTTCCCCCTTATGTTACCCCTAAACTTTTGCCCTTTAACTCTCAACTCATGTTCTCTTGTTTGAATCTCCCCCATTCTCAATGGAAAAAGCCTATCCACATCAACTTTATCTATCCCCCTCATAACTTTAAATACCTCTATCAAGTCCCCCCTCAACCTTCTACGCTCCAAAGAATAAAGACCTAACTTGTTCAACCTTTCTCTGTAACTTAGGAGATGAAACCCAGGCAACATTTTAGTAAATCTCCTCTGTACTCTCTCAATTTTATTGACATCCTTCCTATAATTCGGTGACCAGAACTGTACACAATACTCCAAATTTGGCCTCATTGCTTCCCAACTCCTATACTCAGTGCTCTGATTAATAAAGGCCAGCATACTAAAAGCTTTCTTCACCACCCTATCCACATGAGATTCCACCTTCAGGGAACTATGCATCATTATTCCTAGATCCCTCTGTTCTCCTGCATTCTTCAATGCCCTACCATTTACCATGTATGTCCTATTTTGATTAGTCCTACCAAAATGTAGCACCTCACATTTTTCAGCATTAACTCCATCTGCCATCTTTCAGCCCACTCTTCTAACTGGCCTAAATCTCTCTGCAAGCTTTGAAAACCTACTTCATTATCCACAACGCCACCTATCTTAGTATTATCTGCATACTTACTAATCCAATTTACCACCCCATCATCCAGATCATTAATATATATGACAAACAACATTGGACCCAGTACAGATCCCTGAGGCAGACCACTAGACACCGTCCTCCAATCTGACAAACAGTTATCCACCACTACTCTGTGATGTCTCCCATCCAGCCACTGCTGAATCCATTTTACTACTTCGATATTAATGCCTAACGGTTGAACCTTCCTAACTAACCTTCCGTGTGGAACCTTGTCAAAGGCCTTCCTGAAGTCCATATAGACAACATCCACCACTTTACCCTTGTCAACTTTCCTAGTAACCTCTTCAAAAAATTCAATAAGATTTGTCAAACATGACCTTCCACGCACAAATCCATGTTGACAGTTCCTAATCAGACCCTATCTATCCAGATAATTATATATACCATCTCTAAGAATACTTTCCACCACTGACGTCAAACTCACAGGCCGATAATTGCTAGGTTTACTCTTAGAACCGTTTTTAAACAATGGAACCACATGAGCAATACGCCAATCCTCCGGCACCATCCCCGTTTCTAATGACATTTGAAATATTTCTGTCAGAGCCCCTGCTATTTCCTCACTAACTTCCCTCAAGGTCCTAGGGAATATCTTGTCTGGACCCAGAGACTTATCCACTTTCATATTCCTTAAAAGCGTCAGTACTTCCTCTTCTTTAATCGTCATACTTTCCATAACTACCTTTCTTGTTTCCTTTACCTTACACAATTCAATATCCTTCTCCTTAGTGAATACCAAAGAAAAGAAATTGTTCAAAATCTCCCCCCATCTCTTTTGGCTCCACACATAGCCATCCACTCTGATTCTCTAAGGGACCAATTTTATCCCTCACTATCCTTTTGCTATTAATATAACTGTAGAAACCCTTTGGATTTATTTTTACCTTATTTGCCAAAGCAGCTTCGTATCTTCTTTTAGCTTTTCTAATATCTTTCTTAAGATTCTTTTTACATTCTTTATATTCCTCGAGCACCTCATTAACTCCAAGCTGCCTATATTTATTGTAGATCCCTCTCTTTATCCGAACCAATATCCCTTGAAAACCATGGCTCTCTCAAACTTTGATCCTTTCCTTTCGACCTAACAGGAACATAAAAATCCTGTACCCTCAAAATTTCACCTTTAAATGACCTCCATTTCTCTATTACATACTTCCCATAAAACAAATTGTCCCAATCCACTCCTTCTAAATCCTTTTGCATCTCCTCAAAGTTAGCCTTTCTCCAATCAAAAATCTCAACCCTGGGTCCAGTGCTATCCTTCTCCATAACTATATTGAAACTAATGGTATTGTGATCACTGGACCCAAAGTGCTCCCCAACACATACCTCCGTCACCTGTCCTATCTCATTCCCTAACAGGAGATCCAACACTGCCCCTTCTCTAGTTGGTACCTCTATGTATTGCTGCAAAAAACTATCTTGCACACATTTTACAAACTCCAAACAATCCAGCTCCTTTACAGAATGGACTTCCCAGTCTATGTGTGGAAAATTAAAATCTCCCACAATCACAACCTTGTGCTTACTACAAATATCTGCTATCTCCTTACAAATTTGCTGCTCCAGTTCTCGGTCCCCATTAGGTGGTCTATAATAAACCCCTATAAGCGTCACATATATCTTTCCGATTCCTCAATTCCACCCAAATAGCCTCCCTAGACAAGTCCACTAATCTATCCTGCCAGAGGATCGCTGTTATATTTTCTCTGACAAGCAGTGCAACACCTCCCCCTCTTGCCCCTCCTATTTTATCACACCTGAAGCAACGAAATCCTGGAATATTTGGTTTGCCAATCACACCCCTCCTGCAACCATGTTTCACTAATAGCTACAACATCATATTTCCAGGTATCAATCCAGGCTCTAAGCTCATCCACCTTTCTTACAATGCTCCTAGCATTAAAATAGATGCATTTATGAAACTCTCTACCTCTTACTCTCTGTTTATCCCTAATGGTGCAAACAAATTTGTTATCTTTTTCTTCCTTCTCCCGTCTTCCATCTTCGGTCTGAGTGCTCCCAATCTCTGTCCCCTGCCTATCCTCCCTCACACACTGTCTACTAGCTTTCTCTGTTTTTGAACTAACCTCCTCTCTCCTAGTCTCTTCAATTTGATTCCCACCCCCCAACCTTTCTAGGTTAAAGTCACCTCAGTAGCCTTCGTAAATCTCCCCGCCAGGCTACTGGTCCCCCTAGGATTCAAGTGCAACCCGTCCTTTTTGTACAGGTCACACCTGCGCCAAAAGAGGTCCCAATGATCCAAAAATTTGAATCCCTGCTCCCTGCTCCAATCGCTCAGCCATGCATTTATCCTCCACCTCATTGCATTCCTACTCTCACTGTCACATGGCACGGGCAGTAATCCCGAGATTACTACCTTTGCGGTCCTTTTTTCCAACTCCCTTCCTAACTCCCTATATTCTCCTTTCAGGACCTCTCCCCTTTTCCTACCTATGTCATTGGTACCTATATGTACCATGACTTCTGGCTCCTCTCCCTCCCACTACAGGATATCTTGGACACGATCAGAAACATCCCAGACCCTGGCACCAGGGAGGCAAACTACCATCCGGGTCTCTGGACTGTGTCCACAGAATCGCCTATCTGACCCCCTAACTATCGAGTCTCCTATTACTACTGTCCTCCTCTTCCTTTCCCTACCCTTCTGAGCTACAGGGCCGGACTCTGTGCCAGAGGCATGGCCACTGTTGCTTCCCCCAGGTAAGCTGCCCCCCCCCCCAACAGTACTCAAACAGGAGTACTTATTGTCAAGGGGCACAGCCACTGGGGTACTCTCTAGTACCTGACTCTTCCTCTTCCCCCTCCTAACCGTGACCTACTTGTCAGCCTCCCATGGCCCCGGTGTGACCACCTGCCTGTAACTCCTCTCTATCAACTCCTCACTCTCCCTGACCAGACAAAGGTCATCGAGCTGCAGCTCCAGTTCCCTAACGCGGTCCCTTAGGAGCTGCATCTCGGCGCACCTGGCACAGATGTGGACGTCCGAGAGGCTGGGAGACTCAAGGACCTCCCACATCCGACACTGAGAACAACAAGCTGCCCTCACACTCATACTTCCCCCTCTCCTCAAATAACAGGAAAAAATAAATACCAAACCTACTTTGCCTCGCCCGTTTCCGCCTAAGCCCATTGAGCCAAAGCCCTTAAGCCTTCACTCTGCTCCCGGCTCACTCTGCCGCCCTCAAAACTATGCTGCGCGGTGTATAAGGCTGTGTTCCTTTTTAATCTTCCGCGCTTCACTGCCCGACGTCACACACCTGCGCAGTCCCACCTCTCTGAACTCCGATGGAAAAAAAACCGAAAAATTCAAAATGGCTTCCTCCGCACTCCCACTCCAATTCTCAGACATCCTTCTCTGAATTAAACCCAAATCACATTATCACATACTGTAATCTTATATGTTTCAATCAGATCCCCTCTCATCCTTCTAAATTCCAGTGTGTACCAGCCCAGTTGCTCCAATCTTTCAACATATGACAGTCCCGCCATCCTGGGAATTAACCTCATGAACCTCCACTGCACTCCCTCAATAGCAAGAATGTCCTTTCTCAAATTTGGAGACCAAAACTGCACACAATACGCCACGCGTGGTCTCACCAGGGCCCTGTTCAACTGCAGAAGGACCTCTTTGCTCGTATATTCAACTCCCCTTGTTATGAAGGCCAACATGCCATTAGCTTTCTTCACTGCCTGCTGTACCTGCATGCTTACTTTCAGTGACTGATGAACAAGGACGCCAAGATCTCATTGTACTTCCCATTTTCCTAACTTGACATCATTCAAGTAGTAATCTGCCTTCCTATTCTTGCCACCAAAGTGGATAACCTCACATTTATCCACATTAAACTGCATCTGCCATGCATCTGCCCACTCACCCAACCTGTCCAAGTCATCCTGCATTATCTCAACATCCTCCGCACATTTCACACTGCCACCCAGCTTTGTGTCATCTGCAAATTTGCTAATGTTACTTTTAATCCCTTCATCTAAATCATTAATGTACATTATAAATAGCTGCGGTCCCAGCACTGAACCTTGCGGTACCCCACTAGTCACCGCCTGCCATTCTGAAAGGGACCTGTTAATCCCTACTCTTTGTTTCCTGTCTGCCAACCAACTTACAATCCACGTCAGTACCCTACCCCCAATACCATGTGCTCTAATTTTGCCCACTAATCTCCTATGTGGGACCTTATCAAAGGCTTTCTGAAAGTCCAGGTACACTACATCCACTGGCTCTCTCTTGTCCATTTTCATAGTTACATCCTCAAAAAATTCCAGAGGATTAGTCAAGCATGATTTCCCCTTCGTAAATCCATGCTGACTCGGACTGATCCTGTTACTGCTATCCAAATGTGCTGCTATTTCAACCTTTATAATTGACTCCCGCATCTTCCCCACCACTGATGTCAGGCTAACTGGTCTATAATTGCCTGTTTTCTCTCTCCCTCCTTTCTTAAAAAGTGGGATAACATTAGCTACCCTCCAGTCCTCAGGAACTGATCCTGAGTCTATAGAACATTGGAAAATAACTACCAATGTGTCTATGACTTCTAGAGCCACCTCCTTACGTACCCTGGGGTTCAGACCATCAGGCCCTATGGATTTATCAGCCTTCAGTCCCATCAGTCTGTCCAACACCATTTTCTGCCTAATGTAAATCTCCTTCAGTTCCTCCATTACCCTAGGTCCTCCGGCCACTATTACATCTGGGAGATTGTTTGTGTCTTCCCTAGTGAAGACAGATCCAAAGAACCTGTTCAACTCATCTGCTATTTCCTTGTTCCCCATAATAAATTCACCCGTTTCTGTCTTCAAGGGCCGAGCTTTGGTCTTAACTAATTTTTTTCCTCTTCACATACCTAAGGAAGCTTTTACTATCCTCCTTTATATTCTTGGCTAGCTTGCCTTCATATCTCATCTTTTCTCTCCGTATTGCCTTTTTAGTTATCCTCTGTTGTTCTTTGAAAGTTTCCCAATCCTCTGGCTTCCTGCTCATCTTTGCTATGTTATACTTCTTCTCTTTTATTTTTATACTATCCTTGACTTCCCTTGTCAGCCATGGTCACCCCTTACTCCCCTTAGAACCTTTCTTCCTCTTTGGAATGAACTGATCCTGCATCTTCTGTATTATTCCCAGAAGTACCCACCATTGTTGTTCCACTGTCATCCCTGCTAGGGTATCTTTCCAGTCAACTTTGGCCAGCTCCTCCCTCATAGCTCCATAGTCCCCTTTGTTCAACTGCAATACTGACACTTCCGATTTTCCCTTCTCCCTCTCAAATTGTAGTTTAAAACTTACCATATTATGGTCACTACCTCCTAATGGCTCCATTACCTCAAGTTCCCTTATCAAATCTGGTTCATTACACAGCACCAAATCCAGAATTGCCTTCTCCCTGGTAGGTTCCAGTACAAGCTGCTCTAAGAATCCATCTTGGAGGCACTCCACAAACTCCCTTTCTTGGGGTCCAGTACCAACCTGATTTTCCCAGTCCACCTGCATGTTAAAATCCCCCATAACAACTGTAGCATTACCTTTGCGACATGCCAATTTTAACTCTTGATTTAACTTGCACCCTGTATCTAGGCTACTGTTTGGGGGCCTGTAGATAACTCCCATTAGGGTCTTTTTGCCCTTACAATTTCTCAGTTCTATCCATACTGACTCTACTTCTCTTGATTGTATGTCACCCCTCACAAGGGACTGAATTTCATTCCTCACCAACAGAGCCACCCCACCCCCTCTGCCCACCTGTCTGTCCTTTCGATAGGATGTATGTCCTTGAATATTCATTTCCCAGCCCTGGTCCTCTTGCAGCCATGTCTCTGTTATTCCTACAACATCATACTTGCCAATTTCCAACTGAACCTCAAGCTCATCCACTTTATTTCTTATACTTCGTGCATTCATATATAATACTTTTAATCTATTACTCCCCTCACCTTTCACATCGATCCTATTGCACTTGGCCACACTCTCCGATCCCTTCCTGAGCTTTCTGCCCTGTTAATTCTCTCTTTCCCTTTAACTCCATCCTTATATTTCCTCTCCTTCCCCCCCCCCCCCCGCTACTTAGTTTAAACACACCTGTGTAGCAGTGGCAAACCTGCCTGCCAGAATGCTGGTCCCTGGCCTGTTGAGGTGCAACCCGTCCCTTTTGTACAATTCATCCTCGCCCCAAAACAGATCCCAGCGGTCTAAGAATCTAAAGCCCTGCTTCCCGCACCAGCTCCTCAGCCACACATTCAGATCCCCTATCTCCCTGTTCCTGCCCTCACCAGCACGAGGAACTGGAAGCAAACCGGAGATAACCACCCTGGAGGTCCTGCTTTTCAGCCTTCTTCCGAGTTCTCTGAAGTCACACTGCAGAATTTCTTTCCTCCTCTTCCCGACGCCATTTGTGCTGGCATGCACTTCCACTTCTGGCTGTTCACTTTCACCCTTGAGGATGCCCTGCATTTGGTCCGTGACATCCTTGATCCTGGCACCAGGGAGGCAACACACCTTCCTTAAATCCCGCCTGTTGCTGCAGATACCCCTTTCTGTACCTATCACTATGGAGTCCCCAACTACCACAGCTCTGCCTGACGTCTGTCTCCTTGGCTTTGTTTCAGCACCAATTTTTGACTCACAGACCTGTCCGCCTCTCAGACTGGCAGTGTCTTCTGTGCCGACAGCTTCCAAGAGGGTGAACTTGTTTTCAAGAGGTACATCCCCTGGGGTCTCCTGTACTCCAAGCCTCCATCCCTTCCTCATCATTGCCCCCCTTCTCTCTTCCGGTGTCTTCGGTGTAACAATCTCACTGTAGGTCCTGTCCAGAAAACTCGTTTTCCCGGATGAATCTGAGGTCATCCAG
Organism: Mobula hypostoma; assembly: GCF_963921235.1. Taxonomy (NCBI): domain Eukaryota; kingdom Metazoa; phylum Chordata; class Chondrichthyes; order Myliobatiformes; family Myliobatidae; genus Mobula; species Mobula hypostoma. Next base: position 217,780,166 of record NC_086097.1, on the reverse strand, counting down.
TTGCTTCTCCAGTGCCCCAACATGGTCCTTCAGGAGCTGAACCTTTTCACAGTTGTAGCAGCCAGAGGCACCGTCTGTGTCCCTGACCTCCCACATCATGCAAGATTTCCTCTCAGCCCCAGTCTCCTGACTTCTCCCCGTATCCCTACATGCCCTGATGTGCTGGTATATTGAAGACAGTAGGGAATTTCATCACTGGTGGAAATTCAAGTATCAGAGTCCTGCTGAAAACTCCCATCACCAGTGTTGAGCCCCTAATTACCCATTTTCACAACCAAACCATGGAGACTTCTCTTCTTGGAGATGGTATTGTTAAATTCAAGACTATGCATTAGGAACACACAAATAACTGTGTAAGTGATGAAAAGTATGAACTGCTTCACAAACTACTCATCAACCTTCCACACTAGGTACCACATGGAGGAGTGTGCGGTTTCCACTTTGGCCTAATCAGACACTTCAGAACCCACAAAATCAGAGTGGAAAAAGTCCCCCTTGTTCCCAAGAATGCCTAATTGACATTAACATCTCTGATCATTGCCTCTAGAGACCTTCAATGATCTTTATACATTTGTGCTATTTGTGTTCTTTGTTGTATAATTTTGTACAATTTATGTTTAATTTATGTTTTTCTTGTGAAAAGTGTTGTGTCTCTAATGCTATGTCCCTGTAATGCTGATGCTAGTAAGTTAGTTATTCATTGCACTTGATATTCGCGCATATGAGAATAAGCTTGACTTTGACATCATGATTGTACAAAGTCTCTTCACCATCTTCAAGCATTAATGTACCTTTGTAGTGGTATAAAGTACGTAATTGTTAACCCAGCAATGATGATATGATAGCACAGGAACTAGTCAGGATGATATAAGAACGGAAGGCTAGAGGTAATGTAGTTTCTATGCACTTCTATCCTTGTCCATGGAGGTCATGGGTTTTTGAGGTATGGTTTAAGAGGACAGTGGAGTGTTTCATCAAGATGTTTTAATCTGTTTCACCGATGAGAGACTGGATAGGCTGTATTGAGTTTTCTTGATGTAAAAGAGGCTGGGGGGGACCTGACTGAAGTATGTAAACTTGTTGGAGGATGAGATACAATAGATAGTGCAAAACATTTCTGCTGAGCAGAGGTGTTGAAAGCATAGTTTGAAGGTAAAGCGGTAAGAGATTTGGAGGGGTACTGGGGAAGAATATTTTTACTCAGAGGCTGGTTAAAATAAGAATGCACTAAGGTGGTATTGGAGGCAGAAACTCTCAGAAAATTTGATGAGTATCTAAAATAGCAATTTCTGGAAAATGAGACTAGATTAGATAGATACTCATTGTTGTGTGTGCCAAAGGGCTGGTTTCTGTACTATATGAAAATAACAAACGTGCATATGATGAATTTTCATGTTTTCCTCGGTTGTGCTAGTTGCATCAGGCTGGAGTTGCATGAGGTAGTCTTTTCCCGTCTGTTTTGGCAGAACTTGGGGCACTTCCTCTTCTGTTTGTAGGACCTGGCATTGGCTTATTACAATTTTAGTTTTGAGACAAAGGAGAAATAATGTTTCCAAATGCTCCGAATGACATGGTAGCTTACTTGATTTTTATGTCTCTGGCTGTCAATCTCCAACTGTGCGACTGTGTGAGTTGCTGCCTGAAATATAACAATGTTGTAACAGAAGGCTGCACATAGGAAGTGCACATGGAAGAGCTGTCACCTTGACAAGTTGGTCGCTATAGTGCATGTTTTGTCACAATATGCTTTTTCTAACTGTACCTTGGATGACCTCCTGTTACCCAGGTCCACCTTGGGGAAAGAAGGGCTAAGATCTAAAGACAGGATAATGTCCACATCTTGTCTGGCCTCTCTCTCTACCTTTGCAGTTATAACACCATTAAGAGGAATGACCTAGTGGAGAGGACTTTTACAGCTCTGGAATCTGACATGTTATTGCAGAGCTATATTCTTGTCAAAAGTTGCACTTCTCTTTTTATGGAAATACTGTTTAACCAGAATTCTCCCAGTGAGATTGCAATCTGAAAAACCACAATAGTATGAATTAATATGGAGAAAGTTATAACATTGGATTAACACTATTTGCAGAGAAAAACAAGTTCTAAGTAATAATCTTTTCAGTATCTTATCATCACACATACTGAAATGCAGAATAAAACAAAGGAATTGTTGTGTTTAAATATTTAGTAATTTAAATGTGTCTGCCAGGAATTGTTGGAATTATATAGGATATAATTAGGTGAACGCTACCTTCCTTTTTAATGATTTTCAATATCAAGATTAAATCATTACCATAGAAATGTAGAGAAACGATGAGCGCTGCCAGGCACAATTTTAAGATCACTTATATGGACGAATATTCCTTTTTTATCACTATTTATTTTATAGTTAAAGAAATGCAGTAAAGTAAAACATTGTACATTAAAAATTTCATATAGAACTTATAAGCTTCAGAAAAAAGTGTAGTTAAATTAACTGGATGTTGGCTAACCAATATAAAGGTCTTAATAGAGAATGTACGGAAAAAGTGATTCTCTTGAGAAAGAATCTAGGACTAAGAATCACTTTTTTAACAAAAGTGGTTGACTATTTCAGGCAGAGATGAGGCATATTCTCCTCTTCAGAGGAGATGAATTTTCGGCATTGTTCTTTGATAGAGGCTAAGATAATGCATTTTGGTGGTGGTGGGGTGATGGGGGAACGTAAACTAGAAATACAAATTTAATGAAAAACTTAGAGTTTGGAGAAATAGATGCCTTGGAGTGCAAAATATAAGTCCTTGAAAATGCCAGATTTTGGATTTTATATGCGAGAAAATAAAGCATAAGAACAAAAAGGATTATGACAAAAGGCAATGATTAAACTGGAATTTATCTGTTGCACTACATTGAGGTCATGAAAGTTAAAGCAGAATTCACCAGGCCCTCATATTGGAATAAAAAGCTTTATTTATGAGAACTATAGTATATTTTTCACCAAAACGGAGAAGACTAATATTTAGAATTGTGTTTTTTGTCAATACTACTAAAAATGTTAAACAGTAGTAGCAATAAAATCTATCCTGCTTTCAAAGTTAGATAGAGTTTTGAAGCAGAATAAAACTCTTCTTCTACAACTACTTTTCAAGTTTGGGGTGGCCATCCAGGCTGATTTCCAGTCCCATCTATGCCGGATACCATAATGCAGTTTCAGTGTAGAGTTTTTGTATTTTTATTAAAAATTTTAAAATATGAAAGGTCTTGATAAAAGCAGATGGGGAAAAATTATTACTTGTAATATTTTTTGAGGATTTCTGTTTGGTTGCTTCTCAGAAGGTGAAGATAGAGGCTTGGAAACACTGAAGCAATATTAAAGTTGTTGGAGGAAGTAACTTTTTATCCCAGCAAGTACAGTATTTGTGAAGTTGCATAAGTGCAATTGCTTTTGTTATGATTCTTTGACAGGATGTGGATATCACTGATGATTCTGACATTTATTGTTTATTTTTAATTATCCCTGAACTAGCACAGTTAAAGGTCAAGTCATTTGGTGGGAAGTGGAATCTTGATAAATGGGTTAAATCTGGTCAGGAGAGCAGATTCTGTTCTTGAAGAATTCTGATAAAATAGCAGGGTCTTCTGCAATACAATCATTATTACCTACACAAAGAATAGATAGTTACTTAAATTTACCTATCTTTCACAGTAGGATTCAGTCATGTCTCTGTATCAATCAGAGCTCTGATTGTTAATCCAGTAAATGAACCTGTACACTAGTCACAGTAAATAAAGCAAGCAGGTCATGGAGCAAGAGAGGACAGAAAACATGATAACAAGATGGTTTTTAGAGAGTTTTAGCAAAAGTTAGCATACACTGGAAAGGCTGATTACTCCTGCTGTAATCTGTGAACTCTAAGGTTCAGAAGTACTTATTATTACTGATAAATTTATGTGAAATGTAATGTAAATTTAATCAGCTACAAATATACATTCCAGTAAACAGTTGTCATGTATGAAATGGGACATAATGTCAAAACATCCAATAGATCAAAGCTTTGTTGATCTTGGTGGTCACAATAAATACGTAGTTGATGGTACTACCCACTAATCTGACATTAATGACATTGTACTGTAATAACTAAAACCATATGTACACTAGATGGAGCTGGTGAGAGTGAGTGCAAAATCACTTGGATATATTAAAACTGAGCTAAAGGCAGATTTTGTGGACAAAACAGTCATCTTTGACATCCAAAAAATAGTTATTTGTAAATATGATTCTGAAATGTATCATCAAAGTGTTTTCAGAACATAGAAATCCACAGCACATTACAGGCCCTTCGGCCCACAATGTTGTGCCGACCAAGTAACCTACTCTAGAAACTGCCTAGAATTTCGCTAGCACATTGCCCTCTATTTTTCTAAGCTCCATGTACCTATCTAAGAGGCTCTTAAAAGACCCTATTTTATCCGCTTCCACCACCGCTGCCGGCAATGCATTCCATGCACCCACAACTCTCTGTGTAAAAAAAACTTACCCCTGACGTCACCTCGGTACCTATTTCCAGGCACATTAAAACTATGCCCCCTTGTGTTAGCCACTTCAGTCCTGGGGAAAAGCCTCTGGCTATCCACACAATCAGTGCCCTTCATCATCTTATACGTTTCTATCAAGTCACCGCTCATCCTCCGTTTTTCCAAGGAGAAAAGGCCAAGTTCACTCAACCCATTCTCATAAGGTACACCCTCCAATCCAGGCAACATCCTTGTAAATCTCCTCTGCACTCTCTCTATAGTATCCACATCCTTCCTGTAGTGAGGTGACCAGAACTGAACACAGTACTCCAAATGGGGTTTGATAAGGCCTTATATAGCTGTAACATTACCTCATGGCTCTTGAACTCAGTCCCATGGGTGATGAATGCGAACATACCATATGCCTTCTTAACAACACTGTCAATCTGCACAGCAGTTTTGCGTGTCTCATGGACACAGACCCCAAGATCTCTCAGATCCTCCACGCTGCCAAGAGTCTTACCATTAACATTATATTCTGTCTTCAAACTTGACCTACTAAAACGAACCTTAGCTCATTTTTTTTGATGAGTTAGTTTTTGATGTATTTTTAATGAGTGTGAGTTTGGGACAATATACAGAAAGATAAAATGACAAGGTTATATTTTAATTAGCAGCATTTATTAATAATAGCACTAATACTGGAATAAATCAGCCAGCAATGTCTGATGCAGGAACATTGTATGGTATCTGTGTGAAAATCAGGAAGTTGCCTTTCAATATGAATGGAAAATTCTGGAAATACTCAGCAGATCAGGCAGCATCTGTAGTTAACATTTCATCATGTCTGGAAAAGATTTAAAAAATTAGTTATGGAAAAAGAATGTGGCAAAGGAGCAAATAAAGAAAGGAAAGATTGACCAGGAGGAAAAATAAGTGCAAATGTTGGCTTATAGGTAAAGTAAATGAACAAAGTAGAAAGATCATCAGAAATTACCAAAATCAGTATTCTGGACACTGAAAATCTGAAATTAAAACAAAAAATAGTTAATTTTTCCTCATCTCATTTTCTGCCTCTGAGATCTAGAAACTTACTTTTACCCCACATCATATTTAGCAAATCAGATATATAAACATTACTTTCAGATATATAAAGAGTAAAAGAAGAGGCAAGATTGGATATTCGACTGCTGACAAACGATGCTGGAGAGTTGGTAACTGGGGACAAAGAAATATCAGATTAACTCCATAAGTTTTTATAAGTCTTCACTGCGAAAGACACCATCAACATGCCAGAAATTGGAGAGTGTCAGGAGGCAAAAGTGAGGGTAGTCACTATTACTAAAGATAAGGTGTTAGGAAACTGAATGGTCTGAAGGTAGATAATCCCTGGACCAGATAGACCACACCTCAGGCTTTTGAATGAGGTAGCTGAAGAGACTGCGGAGGCATTAGTAGTGATCTTACAAGAATCACCAGATTCTGGAAAATTGCAGAAATCACCCCATTTTTTAAGAAGACAAGGAGGCAAAAGACACAATATTATGGCCCAGTTAGCCTGACTTCAGTGGTTGGGAAGATGTAGGAGTCCATGAGTGAGGGTACTTGGAAGCTCATTTTAAAAGAAGCCAAGGTCAGTATGGTTCCATAGGGGAAATCTTGCCTGACAAATCTGTTGGTAATCTTTGAGGAAATAACAGGTAGGATAGATAAAGGAGCATCAGTGGATGTTGCCTACTTGGATTTTCAGAAGTCCTTTGACAAGGTGCTTTAAATGATGCTACTAAATAACATAAGAGACAATAGTATTACAGGAAAGAAACTAACATGGATAGAAGATTGTGTGACCAGCAAAAGGCAATAAAGTGGGCCTTTTCTGATTGGCAACTAGTGACTAAGGGTGTTCCTCAGGGGTCAGTGTTGGGCCAACTTCTTTTCACGTTATATGTCAATGATCTGGATGACAGAATTAATGGCTTTGTGGCCACATTTGCTGACAATTCAAAGATAGGTGGAGGGGCAGTTAGTGTTGAGGAAGCTGGGAGTCTGCAGAAGAACTTGTATAGATTAGGAGAATGTGCAAAGAAGTGGCAGATGGAATACAGTGTAGGGAAGTGTATGGTCATGCACTTTAATAGAAGGAATAAAGGTGTAAATTATTTTCTAGATATACAGCAAATTCAGAAATCAGAAGCGCAAAGGGTCTTCAGAGTCCTTGTGCAGGATTACCTTAAAGGTTAACTTGCAGGTTGAGTTGGTAATAAGGAAGGCAACAGCACTGTTAGCATTCATTTTGAGACTTATACAATATAAAAGCAAGGATGTAATGCTCAGGCGTTATAAGGCATTGGTTAGACTGCACTTGGAATGTGGTGGGCATTTTTGGGCCCCTTATTTAAGAAAGAATGTGCTTGCGATGGACAGGGTCCAGAGACAGTTCACAAGAATGATCCTGTGAAGGAAAGGGTTAACGTATGAGGGGAGTTTGATGGCTCTGGGCCAGTACTTGCTGGAGTGTAGAAGAATAATGGAGGCGGATCTCTTTGAAACCTATCGTATAGTGAAAGGCCTAGATAGAGTGAATGTAGAGAGGATGTTTCCTATAGTGGGAAAGAGTCTAGGACCAGGGAGAACAGCTTTAACCAGAGGGTGGTGAATCTGTGGAATTCATTGCCACTGATGGCTGTGGAGGCCAAGTCACTGGGTATATTTAAAGTGAAAGTTGATAGGTTCTAGATTAGTAAGGAGTGCCAAAAGGTTATGGGGATAAAGCACGAGAATGTGGTTGAGAGGGAAAATAAATCAGCCGTAATAGAATAGTGAATCTGTGGAATTCTTTGCCACCGGCAGCTATGGAGGCCAAGTCTTTATGTATATTTAAGGCAGAGGTTGATAGATTCTTGATTGTTCAGGGCATGAAGGGATATGGGGAGAAGTCAGGAGACTGAGGCTGAGAGGAAAATTGGATCAGCCATGATGAAATAGTGGAGCAGACTCGATGGACCGATGGCCTAATTCTTCTCCTATGCCTTATGGTCTTATAGAACATAGAACATAGAATAGTACAGCACAGTACAGGCCCTTTGGCCCACAATGTTGTGCCGACCTTCAAACCCTGCCTCCCATATAAGCCCCCACCTTAGATTCCTCCATATACTTGACTAGTAGTCTCTTAAACTTCACTAGTGTATCTGCCTCCACCACTAACTCAGGCAGTGCATTCCACGCACCAACCACTCTATGAGTAAAAAACCTTCCTCTAATATCCCCCTTGAACTTCCCACCCCTTACCTTAAAGCCATGTCCTCTTGTATTGAGCAGTGGTGCCCTGGGAAAGAGGCGCTGGCTATCCACTCTATCTATTCCTCTTATTATCTTGTACACCTCTATCATGTCTCCTCATCCTCCTTCTCTCCAAAGAGTAAAGCCCTAGCTCCCTTAATCTCTGATCATAATGCATATTTTCTAAACCAGGCGGCATCCTGGTAAATCTCCTCTGTACCCTTTCCAATGCTTCCACATCCTTCCTATAGTGAGGTGACCAGAAATGGACACAGTACTCCAAGTGTGGCCTAACCAGAGTTTTATAGAGCTGCAACATTACATCGCGACTCTTAAACTCTATCCCTCGACTTATGAAAGCTAACACCCCGTAAGTTTTCTTAACTACCCTATCCACCTGTGAGGCAACTTTCAGGGATCTGTGGACATGTACCCCGAGATCCCTCTGCTCCTCCACACTACCAAGTATCCTGCCATTTACTTTGTACTCTGCCTTGGAGTTTGTCCTTCCAAAGTGTACCACCTCACACTTCTCCAGGTTGAACTCCATCTGCCACTTCTCAGCCCACTCCTGCATCCTATCAATGTCTCTCTGCAATCTTTGACAATCCTCTACACTATCTACAACACCACTAACCTTTGTGTCGTCTGCAAACTTGCCAACTCACCCTTCTACCCCCACATCCAGGTCGTTAATAAAAATCATGAAAAGTAGAGGTCCCAGAACAGATCCTTGTGGGACACCACTAGTCACAATCCTCCAATCTGAATGTACTCCCTCAACCACCACCCTCTGCCTTCTGCAGGCAAGCCAATTCTGAATCCACCTGGCCAAACTTCCCTGGATCCCATGCCTTCTAACTTTCTGAATAAGCCTACCGTGTGGAACCTTGTCAAATGCCTTACTAAAATCCATATAGATCACATCCACTGCACTACCCTCATCTATATGCCTGGTCACCTCCTCAAAGAACTCTATCAGGCTTGTTAGACACGATCTGCCCTTCACAAAGCCATGCTGACTGTCCCTGATCAGACCATGATTCTCTAAATGCCTATAGATCCTATCTCTAAGAATCTTTTCCAACAGCTTTCCCACCACAGACATAAGGCTCACTGGTCTATAATTACCCGGACTATCCCTACTACCTTTTTTGAACAAGGGAACAACATTTGCCTCCCTCCAATCCTCCGGTACCATTCCTGTGGACAACGAGGACATAAAGATCCTAGCCAGAGGCTCAGCAATCTCTTCTCTTGCCTCGTGGAGCAGCCTGGGGAATATTCCATCAGGTTCCGGGGACTTATCTGTCCTAATGTATTTTAACAACTCCAACACCTCCTCTCCCTTAATATCAACATGCTCCAGAACATCAACCTCACTCATATTGTCCTCACCATCATCAAGTTCCCTCTCATTGATGAATACCGAAGAGAAGTATTCATTGAGGGCCTCGCTCACTTCCACAGCCTCCAGGCACATCTTCCCACCTTTATCTCTAATCGGTCCTACCTTCACTCCTGTCATCCTTTTTTTCTTCACATAATTGAAGAATGCCTTTGGGGTTTTCCTTTACCCTACTCACCAAGGCCTTCTCATGCCCCCTTCTTGCTCTTCTCAGTCCCTTCTTAAGCTCCTTTCTTGCTTCCCTGTATTCCTCAATAGACCCCTCTGATCCTTGCTTCCTAAACCTCATGTATGCTGCCTTCTTCCACTTGACTAGATTTTCCACCTCACTTGTCACCCATGGTTCCTTCACCCTACCATTCTTTATCTTCCTCACTGGGACAAATTTATCCCTTACATCCCGCAAGAGATCTCTAAACATCGACCACATGTCCATAGTACATTTCCCTGCAAAAACATCATCCCAATTCACACCCGCAAGTTCTAGCCTTATAGCGTCATAACTTGCCTTTCCCCAATTAAAAATTTTCCTGTCCTCTTTGATTCTATCCTTTTCCATGATAATTATAAGGGCCAGGGGGCGGTGGTCACTGTCCCCCAGATGCTCACCCACTGAGAGATCTGTGACCTGACCTGGTTCATTACCTAGTACTAGATCTAGTATGGCATTCCCCCTGGTCGGCCTGTCCACATACTGTGACAGGAATCCATCCTGGACACACTTAACAAACTCTGCCCCATCTAAACCCTTGGAACTAATCAGGTGCCAATCAATATTAGGGAAGTTAAAGTCACCCATGATAACAACCCTGTTATTTTTGCACCTTTCCAAAATCTGCCTCCCACTCTGCTCCTCTGTATCTCTGCTGCTACCAGGGGGCCTATAGAACACCCCCAGTAGAGTAACTGCTCCTTTCCTGTTGCTGACTTCCACTCATATTGACTGAAAAGAGGATCCTGCTACATTACCCATCCTTTCTGTAGCTGTAATAGTATCCCTGACCAGTAATGCCACCCCTCCTCCCCTTTTTCCACCCTCTCTATCCCTTTTAAAGCACTGAAATCCAGGAATATTGAGAATCCATTCCTGCCCTGGTGCCAGCCAAGTCTCTGTAATGGCCACTACATCATAATTCCATGTATGTATCCAAGCTCTCAGTTCATCACCTTTGTTCCTGATGCTTCTTGCATTGAGGTACACACATTTCAGCCCTTCTACCTTACTGTCTTTACACCATTTATTCTACTTCTCTTTCCTCAAAGCCTCTCTGTATGTTAGATCTGGTCTAATGGTCTAAATCATCTCTTGCAAATTCTGGCTCCTTCAAAGTGACACCACCACCAAACAAGTCTTACTTAATTTTCTGGTAATTGCTCCTCCATTTCCATCAACAGCTATTCTCCTCCTTGCAAATCTTCTCATGCAACTGCAGGAGATATGCCATCTACCCTTTTGGCTCCTTTCTTTCCAATGACCCAAGTATATTCTTCAAGTGAAGGATGTTGCCTGGATTGGGGAGCATACCTTATAAGGATAGGTTGAGTGAACTCAGCCTTTTTCCTTTGGAGCGATGGAGGATGAGAGATGACCTGACAGAGGTGTATAAGATGATGAGATGCATTGATCGTGTGGACAGTCAGAGGGCTGAAATGGCTAGCATGAGAGGACACAGTTTTAAGATGCTTGGAAGCAGGTACAGAGGAGATATCAGGGTTAAGTTTTTTACGCAGAAAGTGGTGAGTGCGTGGAATAGGCTGCCAGTGACGGTGGTGGAGGCGGATACAATAGGGTCTTTTAAGAGACTCCTAGATAGATACATGGAGCTTAGAAAAATAGAAGGCTATGGGTAACCCGAGGTAATTTCTAAAGTAACTACATGTTCAGCACAGCATTGTGGGCTGGAGGCCCTGTATTATTCTGTAGGTTTTCTATGTTTCTATACAGGCATATAGTGGGAAGGAATGGGGTGATTAATGGGTTGCAAGGATTAATGGTCTGTATATTAATTGATTGACTTTCACTGTTCTGGTTTTATAACATCTGAACCCCTTAATGAGTTACTAGTTTGCAAAGGAATTGCGGTTCTGCATTATGTGCAATATTTCTATGGAAGGCATTTCCTAATTAAAAATTAAATAAGTTAGTCTCATAATGGGCTTACTCCAAGAAATTCCACTCTTGGGTCAGGATATTTAACAAAATATATTTGAACCTCTCTGTTTAATCACTCATTATAACTAGCAAATGGAACATGCTTACTTTTGTCTGACCTTTTCCTACACTTAATTAGTATGTGAAAGATGATTGATGTACTGGAGCTGCAATACTTGATTCACTGTGGTGAGAGCATGAGTAAGTATTGGGGAAACATGTATGCATGCGTACATCAAAATTTTTGTATAATAGATACAGTTTTCTTTAAATTTTCATGTTAAATACTTGATTATTTAGAGATAATGGTGTATTATTTTCCTTGAAAAGAAAATTATTTTGTCAGCATCTCAGCTATGTTTATATTTGGTTGCCTACAACTACTGTAGGTAAAACATCTTAAGAATTTAAATTTCAACAAAAAAACTGAATATATTTATTGACTGCAGACAGCCTAAATGCAATATTGATACACATTTGCAGGATGTAAAACTCTTCATAATTTTCTGTACATTATGTTCTTCATCTAAGTCTGATTGTCAGATTAGTTGTTGAGGTGATATTAGCTTTCTTCAATAAAGAGGAACTAATAAATATTTTCAATGTTGAGCATGTTTAAAATAAAGTATATCTATAATTGCTCATCTCTTGAATGTTATTGAATTGTTAGAGGAGTTTTCTTCAAACAAATTGGCTGTTGTCTTTGTTGACATCAATGACAAAGCCTCAAATTAAATAATTGGCTATAAACAATTTGGGACATCTAATGTTGTGAAAGAGTTAATTTTTATTTCTTTTTTGTGATTATTTTCATATTTGAGACAAGATAATCTATTCATTTCGGGCTGTAGAATAGTGCAATTGTCATCATTTTGGAGGTTTACAAAAGAAAATTACAAAAATGAAATATATTTTATAAAATAACAATTCTTTGTTGTAAAACATTTCAATGATTTAAAACCAGGAAGATATACATTTTGATACAGTTCTAGGTTGGAATTGATTTGAGCTGTTAACCTATATTGCTTTTCATTTTATATAAATAAATTTTGTTTCTAAAGTCTTTCCACAATAGATAACTTTATTGTTTACTACGATGTCAAATGTGATTATAAAATGAAAAGAAACTCCCTAGTTTAGTTTTACCATTTTTCTAACTGATTATCATACCCAGAGCATCAAAGCAACCCATTTCAAGATAAATCTGTATATAGAAAGTGTGGAATATGTATTATGGCTGAGCAGTTGTAATTTAAAGATTATCGACATTCTTACTAACTAATACTTTAAGTGGCTATAGGATGTTCCTCTTTAATGGAAATCCTAACTTTAAATGGTTTAATCCTTAATCTGTTAGATGCCGAGGAATGTCCAGTAACTCCATTAAGCAGTTGTGTATGCACACACACACCCAAAAATAGTTAGGTTTCTACTTACCAGAGTTTATCTGCCTGTTTGAACAACTGTGCCATTTTTTAAATATTGCTTTTCATTTATAACAATAACAATGTAGAGGGATAAATAAGTTAGTTCCTTTTGGATCCTTTGCAAATCTTGGCAAACAGTAATTTTCAGGTACTTTTCTTTGTAATTAACTTGTTTGCCTTGCAGTTTTCATTACTACTCACAACATGTAGCAAATAAAGTGGATTTTGCCATTCATAAGGCTGAAGCTGTATCAGTTAAATTTCATAGTGTCTTTAAAAGTGAACTAATTGAAAAGATTTATTCATTTTGGCCTTAGCTTGTTTTCAGTCAACCTTATTTTTGAAGCAATTATTTTCATTTGTAGAGATCCTTGATGGAAAAGAAGTAAACAATGCAGCCAGACAATTTTTATTGAACTGGAAAGCTTTCCGAGAAGCCAAAAAAAAAATTGCCAAGGAGAAGACAGACGAGCAGGAAGTCCAATGGAAATTAGGTAAATGACATTGAAAGACTTTTTGAGAAGGAACACAATTTTTTTTCAGTTAGATAATGTGTTATTGTATTGAAATACAAGTATTTTATCATGGGCCGAAGCCTTCCCCATGAGTGGGTATAGCTGCAAAGCAATGGAGGTTTGAAATCAGAGTTTTCCTTTTCCTAGGTGTGATGCCAACCTTGGCTGATGAGCCCCATTTGCCAGAAGTGATTTTTTTTTAAGGCGCCAGTAACCACCTTTTCCCCTTTTCCTGTCAGCAGAAAGGTTCTGCGGGGCTTAATAGCTAAGCCACATCTGAAGGCCAGGAGGTGGACTTGGTTGGCAGACACTGTTTGAGGCACACACCATAGGAAGCATTTAATATGTAATGGGATCTTATCCCCATTACCCCTAACCCAGCTTTGAGAACCTTAAGAAACCACTCTGGAGCCTTACAGCAGAAAGATTTATTGATTGGTGACTGTGATTAATTTATATACTATTTCCTTGTGTAATAAAATTTAATATTGGTTGTTTCCTGATATTTTGTTTCGTTTTGCACTTCTTTGTCCTCAATGTGGACAACAACTTCTACCATTGCCTCCTTCCCTCACCCCGCTACAATATGCAACCCAGTCTCTTGAATCTGCCATTGCTATGGAATTCACCAGATAACGTGCATGGCTTCCTCTGGAACTATCATTCTCCACTATTTTCATTGATACACTTTGTGATGCAGATGCTTATTGTTTCTTACCAAGTATTCTCTCTTTTCCACTATCCCCCCCAATCCCAATCATGTCAGTTCCTATGTTGTACTCACTTTTGAACTCTGGAATTCCCAGGCATTGTTCTGTAAATACTGCTGTCCTTAAGCTATCACTTTCCCAAACCAAAGGATATAAGAGCAGAATTAGGCTATTCAGCCCATTAGTTCTGCTTCTGCTTCAGCATTCAATCATGTCTGATTTTCTCAATCCCATTATACCACCTTCTTTCATGCTGGATGAACTGATTAAGTATTTTGCATCAGTCTTCACTGTGAAAGACACTAATAGTATGCCGGAAGTTCGAGAGTGTCAGAGGGCAGAAATGTGTGAAGTTGTCATTACTAGGCACAAGGTTCTTGGGAAGCTGAAAGGTCTGAAGGTAGATAAGTCATGTTGACCAGATGGTATACACCCTAGGGTTCTGAAAGAGATAGTTGAAGAGATTGTGGAGGTATTTGTAATGATCTTTCAAGAATCTATTGATTCTTGCATGGTTCCAGAGGACTGGAAAATTGCAACTGTCACTCCACTTTCCAAGAAGGGAGAGAGGAAGAAGAAGGGAAATTAAATGCCAGTTAGTCCCATCTCAGTGGTTAGGAAGATGCGAGAGTCGATTATTAAGGATGTAATTTTGGTGTACTTGGACGTACATGATAAAATAGGCATGGTCCATATGGTTTCCTTCAGGGAAAATCTTGCTTGACAAATCTGTTGGAATTCTTTGCAGAAATAACAAGCAGGAAAGACAAAGGAGAGAGAATTGGTAGATGTTGTGTACTTGGATTTTCAGAAGGCCTTTGACAAGGTGCTACACATGAGGCTGCTTAACAAGTTAAGAGCCCATGGCATTAAAGGAAAGATAGAGCATTGGCTGATTCGCAGGAGGCAAAGACTGGAAATAAAGGGAGCCTTTGCAGGTTGACTGTCAGTGACTAGTGGTGTTTCACAGGGGTTTGTGTTGGGATCACATCTTTTTATGTTATATGTCAATGATTTGGATGACGGAATTGATAACTTTGTAACCAAGTTTGCAAATGATACAAAGATGGCTAGAGTGGCAGGAAGTAAAGAGACTATAGAAAGACAAAGAATGAGCTAAGAAGTAGCAGATGGAATACAGTCTTCGAAAGTGTATAGTCATACACTTTGGTAGAAGAAATGAAAGCATAGACTATTTTCTAAATGGAGAGAAAATTCAAAAATCGAAGGTGCAGAGGGACTTGGGAGTCCTCTTGCAGGATTCACTAAAGATTAATTTGCAGGCTGAGTTGGTGATGAGGAAGGCAAATGCGATTTAGCATTCATTTTGAAAGGAATAAAATATAAAAGCAAGGATGTAATGTTGAGGCTTTATAAAACACTGGTGAGGACTCACTTGGAGTAATGAATGCCAACATCGCATTTGAGTCCCTTATCTAAGAAAGGATGTGTTGACATTGGAGAGGATTCAGAGGAGTTTCGTTAAAATGATTCTGGGATTGAAAAGTTATCATTTGAGGAGCGTTTGATGGTATTGGGCCTGTACTTACTGGAATTCAGAAGAATAAGCCTTGTTCTCCCTTCAGAATTTGAGGCACAAAGCCCACTTAGAGTCCTATATTCTCACTAACACATCCTTCGATTTCCGACCACTTTTTTTCTATTTTGCCTAGAGTGCTGGAAATAACCAGCACGTCAGGCAGGCTCTCCAGGGAGAGCAAAACAGGTTCATTTGGTTCATCTTCATTGATCTTATACACCATAGTGCATTTTCTTTCATTTCAGTTTTTAACAACTGCAGTGTTTTATACCTCTTCTCTGGTTCTTTCTTTTTTCTTCTGTTCTCATTCATTTCCTTATATTTAGATTTTCCAGGACAGAAAAAAATATGCTTATTAATTATTCACCGAAAGTAGAAAGTTACATCATATATGGTAATTTCAAAATTTCTAAATCAAGTACTGAGATATGTTGTCTGTGTGCAGCTTAAGTTGTTTGTCCTTGGAGAATAATGACAAAAATAATGATCAGATATGAAATTTTAAGTTATGAAAGAATTGAAAATAATTACTTTTTTCTTTGGAGAAGAGATAACTGAGAACAAATTTTATCAAAGCCTGCAAAGAACACCTTGGTAGTGTACATCAAGCATTTTATTTAACTTGTATTCTAAGTGCATATTATAGGAAATGAGGGTAAAATTAACAAACTTCAAGCAAAATTTAGAATTTTTGGAATTGTTAGAATATTCTCCTGTTTTGAGGAGTTGTTTGTATGAACTTAGTATGTACTGCTTTAATCTTTTGAGAAATATCTGTATAAGTACCTGATTCAGAATAATTATTATGTATTACAATGACTACAGGTAAGGTAATTGAGTACAGTCAATGAAACCATGGATATGTTAAATTAAGGAAAACAACTAAATTACAATATATAAAACAAAATTTAACGTGAATGCTTTTGTTGCTTTATTTGCCTTACCTCTGAAGTAGATCAGTCAGGGAGAAAAGAAGATTTAATTTTGCATTATATAAACATTGTTGAAGGATTAGACTTGAGATGCTGCATAATATTAATAAAATTATAAATTTAATATATTGAAAAATTAGTTGTTATTTGTTGATCAACAAGTTTATCTGTTTCCTCTTTGTTAACAAGATCATCCACAGATTATTCGGCACCATGCACCGAGAACCTCCCCAAGTATTTATAAATTCAGGAAACCTGTTGATGTTCTTTTTACAAAACCTTCTAACCGTGCAAACTCTGGAGGTGATAGACGAAGTGTTTTACTGCCGGGACTCGAATCTGGTTGTATGCATGATGGAGTGGAAGGAATCGGGTAAGATGCCAACATCTTCTAAAATGTGCATATTAGACACATCTGCAACATACACATTGCATTTGGCATTACAATTATTTAGGTTAATAATTCCTTCTAAGTAGTCCAAGTGATATAGAAATAAAACATTTTCAATTCACATGTTGTATAATTTCAATGTAGGGTTCTAGAAAGAACATTGAAATTTGAAAAAAAGGATTTCAAATTACTGAAGACACTTTTGTTATTAGTTTGATTTTAATTTTCAAGAAGTTGAAAACCTAATGCTTAATATCAAACCTAATGTTTGTTATTGAGATTTAAGCAGCTAAATATAATGGTCTGAAATGTTGTGTGTTCTTAACCTATAATTAAATTCTGAGTAACATTAGAATATTCAACATATTTTCAAGGGAAGTGGATCGAATTCACTTAATAAAAATGGTTTGGCAACAACATAACATTAGATGTTTCAATAACTAGATTTTTAAACATTAAAATAGTGTAAATAAAGCATGTTTGTACTGACACTAAGACGACTCAAATTACTTTTAGAATCAAATTAATTCATCAAAGTTACAGATTCAGAAAAATAATCACAATTTGATGCTAAAAGTGCTTTACTCATTTTTAGATCAAATTGATAATTTTCTAATACATATTTGAATTTGTAATCATAGAGTGTATAGGTAACATTTTGTTTGATATTTTATTTCAACTGTCTTGATTACAGATTGGGTACGGAATGCAGTATTCCTAACTTTAGTCCTGTCTTAATCAACATTGCATTGATGTATGTCTTTGACCTTTTGACAGCTAGCCACTTTAGATGGTTCAGTAAGAAAATGTAAACATTAGTTTGTTCCTTACATTCGAGTATGTTTAGTTGGGTGATGGTGAAATGGAAAAGATTAATATGTACCTAATGAAGTTTGGAAAATTGAGAGTACAATTAAATAATTGTATGAATAATAGTAGTTAAAAACAAGTTTGCTTAAATACTCATTTCCTTCCTTTAGGTCCCCTCCCCCATTAAAAGATTGATGAATAGCAGACTGTTTGTAGCTTCAAGTCCAATCTCAATTCTTTTCTCCCAGCAAATAAACAACATTTTCTCTTGCCTTACTTGATTAATTCTGCTCATGTGTCCAAAATGAAATCTCCATCTGGTTTATAAACTTGTGGATTTTATTAGCTGAAATTGTGATGCTTATTCCAAAAGAAAATAATGAGTACAGAATATAGTTCATTGTCTTTTGGAGAGCTTATTTATTTATTTTTTTACTGGTAAGTGAAAAATCATTTTTACAGAAAAAAAATCACCATGCCCCAATTATTGATTGTATCAAGACAAGGTAATAAATGTTAGCACATGCTAAAAGGGTAAGGAAACATTATTAGAAATCAATTTAGAAAGTGTGGAAAACAGATGTGCCACAAACACATGTAGCAAGCTTTGGAGCGTAGTTAATAAAAGTTTCAGAATATATTGAGAAATATTTTAAAACATTCCAAAAAAGAACTTAAGATTGTATTGTTTCATTAATTTCATTGTCTAGTTTAAAAACTGGATGACTGTAATATAAACTGAAATTGTGTTGTACTTCCCCTAAAAGGAATTATGTGGTTTAGGCAATAAGCATCACACTTAGAAGTTGCTGGTGAATGCAGCAGGCCAGGCAGCATCTCTAGGAAGAGGTACAGTCGACGTTTCGGGCCGAGACCCTTCGTCAAGACTAACTGAAGGAAGAGCTAGTAAGAGATTTGAAAGTGGGAGGGGGATGGGGAGATCCGAAATGATAGGAGAAGACAGGAGGGGAGGGATGGAGCCAAGAGCTGGACAGGTGATTGGCAAAAGGGATATGAGAGGATCATGGGACAGGAGACCTAGGGAGAAAGAAAGGGGGAGGGGGGAAGCCCAGAGGATGGGCAAGGGGTATAGTGAGAGGGACAGAGGGAGAAAAAGGAGAGAGAGAAAAAGAATGTGTGTATATAAATAAATAATGGATGGGGTACGAGGGGGAGGTGGGGCATTAGCGGAAGTTTGAGAAGTCAATGTTCATGCCATCAGGTTGGAGGCTACCCAGACGGAATACAAGGTGTTGTTCCTCCAACCTGAGTGTGGCTTCATCTTTACAGTAGGGGAGGCCGTGGATAGACATATCAGAATGGGAATGGGACGTGGAATTAAAATGTGTGGCCACTGGGAGATCCTGCTTTCTCTGACGGACAGAGCACAGGTATTCAGCAAAGCGGTCTCCCAGTCTGCGTCAGGTCTCGCCAATATATAGAAGGTCGCATCGGGGGTGTCCAGTGCTGGTACATGATTTGTACTATTATACTATTTATTATCTTCAAGGATGTGAAACTTTGGTCTCAGCATTGCCATCTGTACTTCTACACTGCCAGTATAAACAAACTAATTCTGCCAACAAATCAATATTTAACTGACAAAGATGATCCAATATGCATTGTGCAGAGAGAAAGAATGAAACCTGAACGTGTGCAGTGGATGGACATTTTTCCTTTTACCATTCTACATTTGGGGATCATGTCCTTGGCTGCCTAAGGCATGGGTAAAGCCCTCCCCACCATTGAGCATCTCTAATTAAAATAAAATAAAAATACTTTTCCTCATGCGAAGTCTAAAATGATGAACATGGCCTCAGAATAAGTGATCCCACACTTAGGCTAAAATCAGGAACTACTCTCAGAGATTAGGTAAATTTTGGAATTCTCTAATCCAAAGAATTATGGATGCTGTCATTAAATCATTTGAGGCAGAGATAGATTTTTGGGCAACAGGGGAATCAAGGATTATTGGGATCGTGCATGGAAACAAATTCTGTGATCTTGAGATTATATGGTGGTGCACGCTCTGTGAAGCTTGCCAATTGCCAGATGTTTAAATAACAAATACTCTTTTGAGATAAGAAAAATTCTGCTCAAAAAGGAGTTCAGAACTTTTTTGAGGGCAATTTATAATTCAAAGGAGAACATTAAACTAATAAACTAATTTCATGAATTTGTTCGGACAAAAGGTTGCATCAGAGTTAACAGCCTAGGTCTGTGTGACAAGATCATAATAAAGAAAGATAGTACTGAAGCTACATTCAATAAATAATGTACCGGGGTAGTACTACCTAGATCTGCAATCATGAACTGATCATGCATCATTAAGTAATTAAGATAAAGGGTAGGAGATATGAACATGGAACTACCATGAAGACAAGCAAGTTACAGTCGGGGGAGAATCAATCTAGTCATTCAATCAAACTTAAATTATCTGGATAGACGGTCTGATTAGGAACAGTCAACATGGATTTGTGTGTGGAAGGCTATGT
This sequence comes from Mobula hypostoma, assembly GCF_963921235.1. NCBI lineage: Eukaryota > Metazoa > Chordata > Chondrichthyes > Myliobatiformes > Myliobatidae > Mobula > Mobula hypostoma. The sequence continues at coordinate 217,760,010 of NC_086097.1, read as the reverse complement.
TTGACAAATCTTATCGAATTTTTTGAAGAGGTTACTAGGAAAGTTGACGAGGGTAAAGCGGTGGATGTTGTCTATATGGACTTCAGTAAGGCCTTTGACAAGGTTCCACACGGAAGGTTAGTTAGGAAGGTTCAATCGTTAGGTATTAATATCAAAGTAGTAAAATGGATTCAGTAGTGGCTAGATGGGAAACGCCAGAGAGTAGTGGTGGATAACTGTTTGTCAGGTTGGAGGCCAGTGACTAGTGGTGTGCCTCAGGGTTCTGTACTGGGTCCAATGTTGTTTGTCATATACATTAATGATCTTGATGATGGGGTGGTAAATTGGATTAGTAAGTATGCAGATGATACTAAGATAGGTGGAGTTGTGGATAATGAAGTAGGCTTTCAAAGCTTGCAGAGAGATTTAAGCCTGTTAGAAGAGTGGACTGAAAGATGGCAGATGGAGTTTAATGTTGATAAGTGTGAGGTGCTACATTTTGGTAGGACTGATCAAAATAGGACATACATGGTAAATGGTAGGGCATTGAAGAATGCAGTAGAACAGAGGGATCCAGGACTAATGGTGCATAGTTCCCTGAAGGTGGAATCTCATGTGGATAGGGTGGTGAAGAAAGCTTTTGGTATGCTGGCCTTTATAAATCAGAGCATTGAGTATAGGAGTGGGATGTAATGTTAAAATTGTACAAGGCATTGGTAAGGCCAAATTTGGAGTATTGTGTACAGTTCTGGTCACCAAATCATAGGAAAGATGTCAACAAAATAGAGAGAGTACAGAGAAGATTTACCAGAATACCAGTTAGTCCTGACGAAGGGTCTCGGCCTGAAACGTCGACTGCGCCTCTTCCTATAGATGCTGCTTGGCCTGCTGCGTTCACCAGCAACTTTGATGTATGTTACCAGAATATTACCTGGTTTTCAACACCTGAGTTACAGAGAAAGGTTGAACAAGTTGGGTCTTTATTCTTTGGAGCGTAGAAGGTTGAGGGGGGACTTGATAGAGGTGTTTAAAATTATGAGGGGGATAGATAGAGTTGATATGGATAGGCTTTTTCCATTGAGAGTAGGGGAGATTCAAACAAGAGGATATGAGTTGAGAGTTAGGGGGCAAAAGTTTAGGGGTAACAAGAGGAGCAACTTCTTTACTCAGAGAGTGTTAGCTGTGTGGAATGAGCTTCCAGTAGAAGTAGTAGAGGCAGGTTCAATATTGTCATTTAAAGTAAAATTGGATAGCTATATGGACAGGAAAGGAATGGAGGGTTATGGGCTGAGTGCAGATCGGTGGGACTAGGTGAGAGTAAGCATTCAGCACGGACTAGAAGAGCCGAGATGGCCTGTTACCGTGCTGTAATTGTTATATGGTTATATGGTTAAATATCTATCTTCAGCTCAGACTATATAAGAAATGTTAATTCACAGTAATTATCAATGAAGTTGGAATTCAAGAAAAATAGAATGGTTCAAATGATTTGCCAGTAGGATTGTGATCTTTAATTGGGGGGAAAACTGACCGCAATATGATAGAACTTTACATTAAATTATAAAGTGATGTTGTTTCGACAAAACTACATCATTTTAATGTCCTTTTTGTGCTATGTTTCTTCATTATTATCTTGTTACAGAGGCCTAGGATGTAACATTAAATATAAGTAAATGGTATATATTCATTATTTTTGTTCCTTAAGGTTGTTGTAGCTAGGAATGGTCATAGTGATAAGCTCCCAATGGCATGCGTCTCAAATAGCCTCTGACAATCAAGTCCAGCTCCTGGCCTTTACATGTGGCTTAGCTACTAAGTCCGGCGGAACCATTTCTACTGACAGAAGAAGGGGCAAAATGAATTAGTGGTGCTTTAAAACCAGTTGCTTTGGACAGATGGAGTTCATCAGCAGTGGTTGTCAGCTCATCTAGGAAAAGGAAAACTGATCTCAAACCTCAACTGTTTGTGGCTATACCCACTCATGGGGAATGCTTCGGGAGTAAACCTCAAGGAAAAATCCAGAGCTGGAGTCACTAAGACAGTCCTACGTTGAGTTCAACACTGACTGGCAAGTCCTGCGACAAAGTTGGTGCCAAGCTGCATCAGTCTCTGCTATTCCTTTGGATTTATCAGCTGTGTGGAGGGGGTGAGCTACATGGACAACAGCTTGTTCTCCATATCATACTGCCCTGGCTTGCATACAATAGACAATAGGTGCAGGAGTAGGCCATTCAGCCCTTCGAGCCTGCACCGCCATTCACTGTGATCATGGCTGATCATCCACAATCAGTACCCTTTTCCTGCCTTCTCCCCATATCCCTTGACTCCACTATCTCTAAGAGCTCTATCTAACTCTTTCTTGAAAGAATCCAGAGAATTGGCCTCCACTACCTTCTGAGGCAGAGCATTCCACAGAACCACAACCCTCTGTGTGAAAAAGTTTTTCCTCAACTCCGTTCTAAATGGTCTACCCCTTATTCTTAAACTGTGGCCTCTGGTTCTGGACTCCCCCAACATCAGGAAACATATTTCCTCCGTCTAGCGTGTCCAATCCCTTAATAATCTTATATGTTTCAATCAGATCCCCTCTCATCCTTCTAAATTCCAGTGTATACAACCCGAGTCGCTCCAATCTTTCAACATATGACAGTCCCGCCATCCCAGGAATTAACCTCGTGAACCTATGCTGCACTCCCTCAATACCACAAAGAGAGCTGGGAGCCAACAGCCATGGTTGACCCCAACCAGTGGAGAGTTTAATTAATGATTTGAATTTTAGCTGTAGTGATAATGATTAAGAAGTTTACTAAATGATCCCAAAATTGGCATTGTGATCAGTTGTATGGATTAAAGTTCTCTGCTGCTGAAAGTTAGAAACAGCCTAGCACACAAAGGGCTCAAAGGTGACAAATTAGATTCATCCAAGAAAATAAGAGGAAATGCAGTCGGGAAGAGCAAACATGAAAATGCATGACAAATGGTGGGATATATAGATATAGATAGATAGACAGACATAAAACAGTTTTCTATTTCTATTTTGTTCCAATTTCTTCACCTAATTGTTTTTAGTTCTCTGGTTCCTGTTGATCAAGAATACTACAGTTGTTGAAATCTGAAGTAAAAGCAGAAAATGTTGGTAAGGTCAGCGGGTCAGGCACCGTCACAAAAGAAAATATAACATTTTCTTCTTCTACAGACAGTTTTTCCAGCATTTTCTATTTTTATCTCTGGTTCTTGTTAATGGGCTGAAATGCATTTTGAAGCCTCCAATAGAATATTTGCCACTTTTGTCATAACAGTTCCTTTAATATCCTTTGAATTTATCTTTGTCATGATTATCTTTTTCTGAGGCAGTGTCTTGTGATCAGGGAAGACTTACTTCTAGTCCAGTTTTGTGGGTACTGAGGTGACTAATGAGACCTATCTAGAAACAGATTTACATAGGGGCTCAATCCTGATCTTTAGATTGAGAAAAATCCACTAGTTGCCTCCAGGGTTGACCCATTCTACTTAAATATTGATTAGAGGTGTGTCGTGCTGGGCAGAGGTGTGTACTGGTGCCTGCTAGGCTGGACCATTTGGAATGTCTTGTAAGTGCTATATCTGCCAAGAAAAGCTGAATTTGGCCACATTTGCAAGGCAAATTATAAATTCTACCTGAATTAATTTGAAAGTCTATGCTATTTCACTAACTCAACATCACTCTTTCAACGTTACAATATACTCTATACCTCTGAAACACAAGCTATTCTTCAGATGCTGGAAATTTTGAGCAACACACACAAACTGCTGGGGAAACTCAGAAGGTCTCCCCCACCCATACATTCTCCCCGTCACCTCGTCTCGCCTGTCATCTACCAGCACGTACTCCCTCCATCACTTTATAATATTATTCTGACTTCTGCCTCCTTCCTTTCCAGTTCTGAATAAGAGCCTTGACCCAAAATGTCGACTTTTCCTTTCCATCCATAAACACAGCCTGACCTGCTGAGCTCCTGCAGCATTTTGTGTGTGTTATTCTTTGCACCTCAGAGTTAATTAATTGCCTTTAAAATGTTTGGACTCTTCCAGTCAGATAAAATGCTAAGTAAATGCAAGTTTTCTTTTCCAGCTGATAACCATGCCTATCATTCAATTAGCTGGAATGCATCAATTTATGCCGTAATTTTATGTCAAGTTCCCATTTGAACAAAAATTAAATACTAGAGATCAATATGCCTTTAGCCCATCTTTCAAATCATTGGATTTGTTAGAAGCAAGTTGAGGCAAAATGAGAACTCCCGTCAATATTTTCCAAACTGTTTACAGTTCCATTGAAGAGTTCTCCTAGCAGAGCTACTTAAAACATCCTTAGTGACAGGAGAGTTACCAGAAGATTAAAGGATAGCCAATGTTGTTCCGCTGTTTAAAAAGGGCTCTAAACAGAAAATAGGAAATTATAGGCCGGTGAGTCTGACATCAGTTGTGGGAAAGTTATTGGAAGGTATTCTAAGGGACCGGATATATAAGTATTTTGATAGATATGGACTGATTAAGGATAGTCAGCATGGCTTCGTGTGTGGTAGGTCATGTCAAGCTAATCTTAGAGTTTTTTGAGGAAGTTATCAGAAAAGTTGATGAAGGATGTTGTCTTCATGGACTTCAGCAAAGCATTTGACAAGGTCCCATGTGGGAGGTTGGTCAAGCAATTTCAGTCACTTAGCATTCAAGATGAGGTAGTAAAATGGATGAGACATTGGCTTAGCGGGAGAAGCCAGAGAGTGGTAGTAGATGGTTGTCCCTCTGACTGGAGGCCTGTGACTAGTGGAGTGTTGCAGGGATCACAGCTAGGTCTGTTGTTGTTTGTCATCTATATCAATGACCTGGGTGAAAATGTGGTTAACTGGATCAGCAAATTTGAGATGACACCAAGTCTGGGGTGTAGTGGACAGTGAGGAAAGCTATCATGGCTTGGACCAGCTGGGAAAATGGTCTGGAAAATGGCAGATGCAATTTAATGCAACACATAGGAGATGTTGCACTTTAGTAGGACCAACCAGAGTAGGTCTTACACAATGAATGGTAGAGCACAGAAGAGTGTGTAGAACTAAGGAATCTGGGAATACAGGTCCATAATTCATTGAAAGTGGTGTCACAGGTAGATTGGGTCGTAAAGAAAGCTTTTGACACATTGGCCTTCATAAATCAGGAGATGGAATATTATGTTGAAGTCATATAAGATGCTGCCTGGCCTGCTGAGTTCCTCCAGCATTTTGTGTGTGTTGCTTGGATTTCATTAATTAAGTTAAATAAATCTGGAGCAAAAAAAAATCTACTATTGGTATTGATAGAAAATTGTAATGAAACTGCTGGAGTGTATAAATCTTATTTGATTCACCAATGTTCTTGAGGGAAGGAAATCTACCTTTCTTATCTGATCTAGCCTGTACTGTATATGTCTCCAGGCAATTGGTTGTCTCTATACAGTCCTCTGATTGCATGAAGTATCTTAGAATTTTTTTCCCTTTTATTAAGACAGTGCTTATCTCCAGAAAACAGACGAGACTCCGCAATTGGCGCATACTTGCTGAGCTTCAAGGGTCTAATTCCAATTAATTACCATGCAAATCAGGCTTTGCAGGTCATAATGCTAATAATTGCTCCTCAATTTTAAGTGTAGCTAATGGTAGTTAGAAATATCTAGTGTTATTGAGTCTAGATTATCTAAGACAGAGGATGAAGTTGGGTCAAGTTATGCAAGTGGAAATAAGACAGCCTAAAATGATGATAAGTTATTTGTTTAAAAGCATATTGGAGATCAAGCTTGCACAGCCTTGTTCAGTCTTTGACTGCTGCACCAATCCTAACTTGGAAAAGATATCTGCTGCTGCCACGTGTATTTGATGTTAGATTTGTATTACCTTACATTGCTCTCAGCATAATCTTTGTATGAAGGTACACACACAAACCAAATCTTTTTAAAAAGTCAAATTAAATTTTACCAGAGGATTGTCACTTGCCAGCTAAGTATATTGTAACATCATTAAATGTTTATAATCATTGATTTTGCTATTTGTTCATTTGTAAATATAGTGCAGCTATTCTTTAAAATAATTCAGTATGATTTTAGTTAAAAAATGTCACTCCAAGAAAGCCCAAGCTTGTTTTCATTCCTTATAGATCAGAACCAGTGGAATTTTTGCTGCTGCCTTCTCTGTCCAAGGTAGAGTACCATGTATGTTTTATTACTTTTTGTAAGAAACAAATACAGGAAGTGTTTGTTATAGCTGTCCATAGTTAAATAAAGATAATATCCTCTATATGTGAGACTGCAAAATCCTGACCACCATCAGGAAAAATTATATGCAACTGTTGATACTAATTTGAAGTATTTTTCATCCAAAACTTTATGACCATGAATTCTATGACATTAAGGGTGGGTGGACTTGGCTTCATCATAGCCCTTTGATCACACCAAGATTTATGAGACTTATGATTGTTTACCTCAATAAGATTCTTTTCCTTGTGAAATATAATTTGACATTGGTTTAGTTTAATGTGATAATTTGTTTATTATCTGTTGCTGGTAATACTTCCTACACGATTGTTCTGAAGTATTGAAAGTTGTTCTAAATTAAAAATAATCTGTTATTCCTTGAATTGCAGTAAGTGAGATGTTGTGGTCTAACTTTGATTATTTAGGAAATCCCTACTATACACTTCGCTAAACTGTTTTAATTTTCTCTCTGAATTTGTTTTTAAAAGATTACTTTTGCTGTTGTCTTTATTATGAGATCAGTGTGCTGATTCTTTGATGGATCAATACATTTTGGTTTCCTGGACAGGTTTCAGGTTTCTCTGTGCTGAGTTGTGCTGTGCTGTGCTGTGCTGTGCTGAGAAGGATTTTATAGCCTATCACATCCACTATTTTAGGAAAGTCATTCATCACTGGTAGCATTATCATTTCTGTTTTGGTGATAAAAGCCTTTGTCTTTGCACAAGTTAATGTTGTACATGTTAGTTAAACTTTTATACAAGCAGCTTGGTTCTGGTTAATCTTTATCTGATAAAAACTAAATACATATGTTGCTAGGTCTTGTTCCAATTATTTCCAGATAGCATTCTGTTACAACGTCTACTGTACATTCATTTGTCCATAAGGATGTTTTTTACATTGAGAAGTCATATACATCTTCCCATTAACTATGCATTTGACCATTCTATGTAAAGTGTGCAACACACACAAAATGCTGGCACCTCAGCAGACCAGGCAGCATCTAAGGAAAAAAGAACAGTTGATATTTTGGGCCAAGACCCTTCGGCAGGACTGGAGAAAAAGAAGATGAGTAGATTTTCAGAAGGCCTTTGACAAGGTGCCACACATGAGGCTACTTAATAAGATAAGAGCCCATGGAATTACGGGAAAGTTACAAACGTGGATAGAGCGTTGGCTGATTGGCAGGAAACAGAGAGTGGGAATAAAGGGATCCTATTCTGGTTGGCTGCCAGTTACCAGTGGTGTTCCACAGGGGTCCGTGTTGGGGCTGCTTCTTTTTACATTGTACATCAACGATTTGGATTATGGAATAGATGGCTTTGTGGCTAAGTTTGCTGACGATACAAAGATAGGTGGAGGGGACAGTAGTGCTGAGGAAACGGAGGGTCTACAGAAAGACTTGGATAGATTGGAAGAATGGGCAAAGAAGTGGCAAATGAAGTACAATGTTGGAAAGTGTATGGTTATGCACTTTGGCAGAAGTAATAAATGGGCAGACTATTATTTAAATGGGGAAAGAATTCAAAGTTCTGAGATGCAACGGGACTTGGGGGTCCTTGTACAGGATACCCTTAAGGTTAACCTCCAGGTTGAGTCGGTAGTGAAGAAGGCGAATGCAATGTTGGCATTCATTTCTAGAGGAATAGAGTATAGGAGCAGGGATGTGATGTTGAGGCTCTATACGGCACTGGTAAAACCTCACTTGGAGTACTGTGAGCAGTTTTGGTCTCCTTATTTAAGAAGGGATGTGCTGACATTGGAGAGGGTACATAGAAGATTCACTAGATTGTTTCTGGGAATGAGAGGGTTAACATATGAGGAAGGTTTGTCCGCTCTTGGACTATATTCCTTGGAGTTTCGAGGAATGAGGGGGGACCTGATAGAAACATTTCGAATGTTGAAAGGCATGGACAGAGTGGATGTGGCAAAGTTGTTTCCCATGATGGGGGAGTCTAGTACGAGAGGGCATGACTTAAGGATTGAAGGGCGCCCATTCAGAACAGAAATGCGAAGAAATTTTTTTAGCCAGAGCGTGGTGAATCTATGGAATTTGTTGCCATGAGCAGCAGTGGAGGCCAAGTCATTGGGTGTATTTAAGGCAGAGATTGATATGTATCTGAGTAGCCAGGGCATCAAAGGTTATGGTGAGAAGGCGGGGGGAGTGGGACTAAATGGGAGAATGGATCAGCTCATGATAAAATGGCGGAGCAGACTCAATGGGCCGAATGGCCAACTTCTGCTCCTTTGTCTTATGGTCTTATACATTTAAAAACTGGAGGAAGGGGGCAGAGAAACACAAGTGATAGGTGAAACCAGGAGGGAGAAGGATGAAATAAAGAGCTGGGAAGTTGATTGGTGAAAAAGGAACAGGGCTGGAGAAGGGGGGGCGGGGCGGTATCTGATAGGAGAGGACAGAAGGCCATGGAAGAAAGAAGAGCGGGGAGGAGCACCAGAGGGAGGCGATGAGCAGGCAAGGAATAAGATGAGAGAGGGAAAAGGGGATGGGGAATGGTGAAGGAAAGGGGGGGTCATTACCGGTAATTCAAGAAATCGATGTTCATGCCATCAGATTGGAGGCTACCCAGATGGAATATAAGGTGTTTCTCCAACCTAAGTGTGGCCTCATTGCAAAAGTAGAGGAGGCCATGGATTGACATATCAGAATGGAAAGTGGATCTAAAACGGGTGGCCACTGGGAGATCCCACTTCTTCTGACAGATGGAGTGTAGGTGTTCGGTGAAACGGTCTCCCAATCTATGCCGGCTCTCATCAATATACAGGAGGCCACACTGGGAGCACCAGACACAGTATATCACCCTCACAGACTCACAAGTGAAGTGTTGCCTCACCTGGTAGGACCGTTTGGGGCCCTGAATGGTAGCGAGAGAGGAGGTGTAGGGGCAGGTGTAGCACTTGTTCCGCTTGCAAGGTTACATGCTGGGAGGGAGATCAGTGGGGTGGGATGAATGGACAAGGGAATTGCATAGGCAGCAATCTCAGTGGAAAGCAGAAACTGGAAGCGGGGAGGGAAAGATGTGTTTGGTGGAAGGATCCCGTTGGAGTTGGCGGAAGTTCCGGAGAACTATGTGCTGGATGCGGAGGATGGTGGGGCAATAGGTGAGGACAAGAGGAACCCTATCCCTGGTAGAGTGGCGGGAGGATGGGGTGAGAGCAGATGTGTGTGAAATGGAAGAGATGCAATTGAGGGTAGTGTTGATCGTGGAGGAAGGGAAGCCCCTTTCTTTGAAAAAGAAGGACATCTCCTTCGTTCTAGAATGAAAAGCCTCATCCTGAGAGCAGATGCGGCAGAGCTGGAGGAATTGAGAGAAAGGGGTGGCGTTTTTACAAGTAACAGGGTGGGAAGAGATATGGTCTAGGTAGCTGTGAGAGTCCATGGGATTATAACAGACATCAGTAGATAAGCTGTCTCCAGAGATAGAGACAATGAGATTGAGAAAGGGGAGGGAGGTGTTGGAAATGGATCAGTTAAATATGAGGGCAGGGCAGAAGTTGGAGGCAAAGTTGATGAAGCTGACTAGCTCAGCATGGGTGCAGGAAGCAGCACCAATGCAGCTGTCAATGTGTGTAGGAAAAGTGGGGGACGGACACCAGTGTAGGCTTGGAACATGGACTGTTCAACATAACCGACAAAAAGGCAGGCATACCTAGGACCCATGTGAGTGCCCATGGCTACCTTTTGTTTGAAGTAAGTGTGAGGAGCCAAAAGAGAAATAATTAAGACTGAGGACAAGTTCCGCTAGACAGAGGAGAGTAGTGGTGGAGGGGAACTGGTTGAGTCTGGTGTTCAGAAAGAAATAGGGAGCTTTGAGTCCTTCCTGGTGGGGGATGGAGGTGTATAGGAACTGGACGTCCATAGTGGAAATAAGATGATGGGGGCAAGGGAACTTGAAATCATTGAAAAGATCCAGAGCATGTTAAGTGTCACAGATGTAGGTAGGAAGACACTGAACTAGGTGGGGAAAGAAAATACAGTCATGGTATGCATATATGAGATCAATGGGACAGGAACAAGCTGAAACAATGGGTCTACCTGAACTCTTCTGCCGGCTCCGTTTCTGAGCCTACTTCTTCGGCAAGGACACTCCCACCCCCACCGATGACCCCTTCTCCCGTCTTCAACCCTCCTCTTCATGGACACCCCGCTCTGGTCTTCTGCCTGCTCTGGATCACTTTATTGCAAACTGCCAACAGAACATCAACCGTCTCGAGTTCACCACACTTTGTTCCCATTCCAACCTTCCGAATACTCTGCTTTCCACTCCCTCCGCACTAATCCTAACCTTACTATAAAACCCGCCGATAGGGGGGGCGCTGTTGTAGTCTGGCGTACTGACCTCTACCTTGCCGAGGCACAGCAACAACTTGCGGATACCTCCTCTTATTTACCCCTCGATCCTGACCCCATTAAGGAGCGCCAGGCCATTGTCTCCCACACCATCACCGACTTTATCCGCTCAGGGGATCTCCCATCCACTGCTACCAACCTGATAGTTCCCACACCCCGCACTTCCCGTTTCTACCTCCTACCCCAGATGCATAAACTTGCCTGTCCAGGTAGACCCATTGTCTCAGCTTGCTCCTGCCCACCGAACTCGTTTCTGCATACCTCGACACTGTTTTATCCCCCCTTGTTCAATCCCTTCCTACCTATGTTCGTGACACTTCTCACGCTGAAACTTTTCAATGATTTTAAGTTCCCTGGCCCCCACTGCTTTATTTTCACCATGGATGTCCAGTCCCTATATACTTCCATCCCCCATAAGGAAGGTCTCAAAACTCTCCGCTTCTTTTTGGATTCCAGACCTAACCAGTTCTCCTCTACCACCACTCTGCTCCGTCTAGCGGAATTAGTCCTTACTCTTAATAATTTCTCCTTTGGCTCCTCCCACTTCCTCCAGACTACAGGTGTAGCCATGGGCACCCATATGGGTCCCAGCTATGCCTGCCTTTTTGTTGGCTTTGTGGAACAATCTATGTTCCAAACCTATTCTGGTATCTGTCCTCCACTTTTCCTTCACTACATCGACGACTGCATTGGCGCTGCTTCCTGTACGCATGCTGAGTTTGTTGACTTCATTAATTTTGCCTCCAACTTTCACCCTGCCTTCAAGTTTACCTGGTCCATTTCCGACACCTCCCTCCCCTTTCCAGATCTTTCTGTCTCTGTCTCTGTCTCTGGAGACAGCTTATCTACTGATGTCTACTATAAGCCTACTGACTCTCACAGCTATCTGGACTATTCCTCTTCTCACCCTGTCTCTTGCAAAAATGCCAACCCCTTCTTGCAATTCCTCCATCTCCGCCGCATCTGCTCTCATGATGAGGCTTTTCATTCCAGGACAAAGGAGATGTCCTCCTTTTTTACAGAAAGGGGCTTCCCTTCCTCCACCATCAACTCTGCTCTCAAACGCATCTCCCCATTTCACGCACATCTGCTCTCACTCCATCCTCCTGCCACCCCACTAGGAATAGGGTTCCCCTTGTCCTCACGTACCACCCAACCAGCCTCCGGGTCCAACATATAATTCTCCGTAACTTCTGCCACCTCCAATGGGATCCCACCACTAAGCACATCTTTCCCTCCCCCCCCCCACCTCTGCTTTCCGCAGGGAACGCTCCCTACATGACTCCCTTCTCCATTTGTCCCCCCCATCCCTCCCCACCGATCTCCCTCCTGGCACCTATCCTTGTAAGCGGAACAAGTGCTACACATGCCTTTACACTTCCTCCCTCACTACCATTCAGGGTCCCAGACAGTCCTTTCTGGTGAGGCGACACTTCACCTGTGAGTCGGCTGGGATGATATACTGCGTCTGGTGCTCCCGATGTGGCCTTCTATATATTGGCGAGACCTGACACAGACTGGGAGATCGTTTCGCTGAACACCTATGCTCTGTCTGCCAGAGAAAGCAGGATCTTCCAGTGGCCACACATTTTAATTCCACGTCCCATTCCCATTCTGATATGTCTATCCATGGCCTCCTCTACTGTAAAGATGAAGCCACACTCAGGTTGGAGGAACAACACCTTATATTCCGTCTGGATAGCCTCTAACCGGATGGCATGAACATTGACTTCTCTAACTTCCGCTAATGCCCCACCTCCCCCTCATACCCCATCCGTTATTTATTTATTTATATACACACATTCTTTTTCTCTCTCCTTTTTCTCCCTCTGTCCCTCTCACTATACCCCTTGTTCGTCCTCTGGGCTTCCCCCCTCCCCCTTTCTTTCTCCCTAGACCTCCTGTCCTATGATCCTCTCATATCCTTTTTGACAATCAACTGTCCAGCTCTTGGCTCCATCCCTCCCCCTCCTGTCTTTTCCTATCATTTTGGATCTCCCCCTCCCCCTCCCACTTTCAAATCTCTTACCAGCTCTTCTTTCAGTTAGTCCTGACGAAGGGTCTCGGCCCGAAACTTCGACTGTACCTCTTCCTAGAGATGCTGCCTGGCCTGCTGCGTTCACCAGCAACTTTTATGTGTGTTGCTTGAAATTCCAGCATCTGCAGATTTCCTCTTGTTTGGGTCTACCTGGACAAGCGGATTTGTGGATCGTGGGTAAGAGGTAGAAACAGGAGGTACGGAGTTCGGGAACTATGAGGTTGGTGGCAGTAATGGAAGATCCCCAGAGCTAATAAGATCAGTGATAGTGTGGGAGAAGATAGCCTGGCGCTCCTTGGAGGGATCCTTTTTGAGGAGTAAGTAAGAGGAGGTATCTGAAAGTTGTCGTTGGGCCTCAGCAAGGTAGAGTTCAATCCACCAGACTACTACAGCATTCCCTTTATCTGCGGTTTTGACGGTGAGGTTAGGATTAGTGCGGAGGAAGTGGAGAGCAAAGTGTTCAGAAGGGGTGAGGTTGTAAAGTGTGAGTGTTTTTAAAGTGAAATGTTAAAATTCTTTTATCATGGAAATAGTTTATTATGTCATAATTCATCACAATAGGTATGAATATTTTACTATATTTTGTTTGTAGTTTCTGGCTTTTTCAATGTGCATTATGTTCAAGAATTATAAAAATCTGTACTTATTCCAGCTATGCAAGATGCCCTCCTTAAACTGAAATTTGAGAGTATTTTGATTTTGACTTAGTGAAATTGGGACATGACATAGTGCTAATGTGCTAAATTAAGATTTCCAGGGCAGACTGTGCATTTTCAGATGTTGTGGCTTTGGAAGTGGAGTAAATTGGTCAATTTGTGTTTAATAATAAAAATGCTTAACATCCTACAAATTAGGTTCCACCCTTGCACCTCAGAGAAGCAAAAGCAAATCTAACTAGTTGATACTGCAAACACTTGTTTAGATACAAAATAAATTCTGTGCATCTGGTACAAATAAGTACTTCTGCATTAATATGTGTAATGAATGAAGTGATTGCCTTGATCTCAATATTGTGAACTGTCTGCAGCAGATATAAATTATTTGTAGGTCTTCTTAATATTTTTAGTTGAAATTTAAAAATAAGATCTGAATAGGTATATTGGTTCTATGATTTGGTTATAGTAGCTTGTCTAGTTGTTCTTAATAGCTTTTAAACAAAGACAATTGATGTTCTGACCTCAGCATGGAAAGAGGCTGTACCCCACCAATTCCACACTGACCACTCATCTATCCTACACCAGTCCCATTTTTTTCTCTTCATATTCCCATCACTTCACCCCCTGACCCCCCAGAAAGCCATCTCAGATGGGACCATTCACTTGGGTGGCAATTTACAAAGGCTAATTATCCTATAGACATGCACATATTTGATCTGTGAGAAGATTCCAGAGTATTCAGCGGTAAACTGCTGGGATAATATGCAAATTCCACACCCTTGTTTCAAAGAATTCTTGAAACAAGAATAAAAATACCAGAGGTTACTTTGGTCTTAAAAGTTTCAATTTTTGAATTTATCTCTATCAACATGTTCTATGTCTATTGTATGTGACATCTTAGGAGGCCATTTTACTACTTCTATGTACAACTAGTACTTAAACAAATTCTGGATGTCATGCTATTAATAATGAACTTGTGCATTCCCAGTGGGGAGAAAAAATCAGCACATGTTTGGTTAATTGTTGGACATTTATAACTGGAGGCACTCTGAACAATAATTGTAAACTGCCTGTTGCAGACATAGATTATTTATAGGATTTATTTCCAGCTTATTCACATAATTAATGTTTATTTATCTTACAGAAAGAACTATTTATTCATATTAATCACCATTTAAAGTTACTGAGTAATCAGCTAACAAACAAAAAGTAATTCTTTTTGCTACAAACAAAACACAGAATCGGTGAATTGACCATTGTATTAAAATAGATAAATGTGTTAAGGCTGTTGGCAGGGCTAATGACAACCAAGTGGATGCTATGAAGGATTCATAATTCATGGTTTACGTTTATAATACTTACCTATTGCAATGTTTGGTTGAATTTTGCCCATGTGCAAGAACAGTAAATCTATGTGAGGGGAAACCCAGAATTCAGAGCAGTAGTCTGTCGCCAGCTTGTTAATCTGGCCACCGTTTCGGCATATCATTTCCAGGATGATGATGTGCACACTTTTATGTTAATTCCATTTTTTAAAGTGACAAGTCAACATACTGCAAGGAAGAAACAATGAACTAAGATGATGGAGTACAGATATCCCAACCCAGACCCTTGATTTAGTCACACATGAAGTTATGACCAAGAGTATTGTGTCACAGCCAGTGATAGTATGATCTAATCAGTTAAGGAAGAGCCAAAAAGTAGCATACTTATCTACATCCCCCTATTGCATAATGTGTCCAATTCCTCACTTTGTGAGGCTCCAACATATTACTCCTCACATTAAATCACCTTGATGCTACAGGGTTTATGTAGTACATCTGCCCAGCCACTACTGACATTTAATCTCATCCTTCAGTTTAAAAAAAAGTAGAAAATGTGAGAAGCACTCAACAGTGGGGACAAAAATAATAATATTTTGAATCAAGAGCACTTCATCAAAACTGGAAAAGTAAAAATACAAGAATATTAATGTTGTCGAGAATGTGGGATAGTTGGGGGAGGGGTGTTGGTGATGGTAAAGAGAACAGAGGAAATGTCTGCAAAAAGAGAGCAAACCAAAAATTGTCAAGGTAACTGTTGTGTATTTAATATTTCAGTAATATTTGGGTAGTGTTGGAAATATATTGTTTGATTAAGCATTCTTGTTTGCTCAAATAATTCTTTACAGGTTATAGGTAAGAGTACATGAATGGCATATGTTATCACACTACTAAGTCTTTCAATTAGTTATGTTTTGGAATTAAAAATTGTTACAGTGGTGACAAGGATGTTTCAAATAAACCTGAGATGACTTGATTGGAGTATTGTGCAGATGCAACGGAAGTGTTCCCGTGCAGGTCCAGCAAAGAGTTAAAAAGCAGGAAGTTTTTCAACGGGAGTCGTCATTTGGAGAACTGCGCAGACACAACAGAAGCATTCGCGTATGGGTCCGGCAAAGAGCTTCAAAAGCAGGAAGTTTTTCAACAGGGGTTGTTGATTGGCGTACTGCACAGACACAACGAAAGCATTACCGTACAGGTCTGGCAAAGAGTTTTTTTTTAAATAACAGTCTCTATAAAAGAGGGGTACCACCTAATGGAGTGATCATTGTGGGAGCAGTTGTCGTCGGAGTAACCTGAAGCAGAGTAGTAAGGCTTTGGCTCAACAAGCTTTCAGTGAGAACAGGTGGAGGCAAGATAAGTAAGTAAGTTCATTCTTTATTTCTTATTTCTTATTTAAATAGGAGGTGTCTACAGAGCTAGTGTTCTGCTCTGGGTGTCAGATGTGGGATTTCCAGCCTCGCTGATGGCCGCATCTGCACCCAGGTGCATCAAGATTCAGCTCCTTAGAGACCGTGTTAGGGAACTGGAGCTGTAGCTCGATGACTTATGCCCCATTAGGGAAAGTGAAGGAGGCATACACAGGAGCTACAGGGAGGTAGTCACCACAAGGCTACAGGAGACAGATAAATTGGTGACTGTCAGGCGAGGAAATTCTTTTCAAGGTTGAGTGGAGGTCAAGGGCAATGCCAGTGGTCCCAGTAGCCAAGAAGGATGGGTCTGTCAGGATCTGTGGTGATTTTAAGGTCACCATCAACACAGTACTGAAAGTAGATCAATACCCTCCGCCTAGGATAAAGGATATCTTTGCAAACCTTTCTGGAGGAAACACTTAAGCAAAGTTGACATAGCTGAGGCCCACCCACAGATGGAGATGGAAGAACAGTCCAAAATGTTTCTCACCATAAATAATCATATATGGCTTTATCACTATAATAGGCTTATTTATGGAGTAGCATCTGCACCTACATTCTGGCAGAAATTATGGACCAGGTACTGCAAAGCTGCCCAGGTACTCAATGTTACCGGTAAGGATGATAAGGAACATCTTCTTGTGCTTTTTTTTTGAACTCAAACATCACGCTGAGCTTCAACAGGTAGGTAGTTGTCTCAAGTGTGTTTAAAACTTCCTTGTCACTGCTGTTATGTTTTGTAACTCCAAAACATAAAAAACTAATTGAAGGGAAAACAAGGGAGCCGGGAATGCGAGTCTAACTTTGTTTTTACTTTAAATGAGGCATGCACAAAAATAGGAAAACAGATTATTATCTGAATGGTGGCCGATTAGGAAAAGGGGAGGTACAACGAGACCTGGGTGTCATTATACACCAGTCATTGAAAGTGGGCATGCAGGTACAGCAGGCGGTGAAAAAGGCGAATGGTATGCTGGCATTTATAGCGAGAGGATTCGAGTACAGGAGCAGGGAAGTACTACTGCAGTTGTACAAGGCCTTGGTGAGACCACACCTGGAGTATTGTGTGCAGTTTTGGTCCCCTAATCTGAGGAAAGACATCTTTGCCATAGAGGGAGTACAAAGAAGGTTCACCAGATTGATTCTTGGGATGGCAGGACTTTCATATGAAGAAAGACTGGATGAACTGGGCTTGTACTCGTTGGAATTTAGAAGATTGAGGAGGGATCTGATTGAAACGTATAAGATCCTAAAGGGATTGGACAGGCTAGATGCAGGAAGATTGTTCCCGATGTTGGGGAAGTCCAGAACGAGGGGTCAGAGTTTGAGGATAGAGGGGAAGCCTTTTAGGACCGAGATTAGGAAAAACTTCTTCACACAGAGAGTGGTGAATCTGTGGAATTCTCTGCCACAGCAAACTGTTGAGGCCAGTTCATTGGCTATGTTTAAGAGGGAGTTAGATATGGCCCTTGTGGCTACAGGGGTCAGGGGGTATGGAGGGAAGGCTGGGGCGGGGTTCTGAGTTGGATGATCAGCCATGATCATAATAAATGGCGGTGCAGGCTCGAAGGGCCAAATGGCCTACTCCTGCACCTATTTTCTATGTTTCTATGTTTCTATGATGTGGTGCCATAATGATGTAAGCCATTTACGTACTTTTAACCTGCAATGCATTGTGTAAACATCAAACAATGCTTAATGAAACAGTATATTTACAATATTACTCAAATATTACTGAAATGTTAAATATACTGTTCAATAACTTTCACCACTAATACAGCCTGACTTGCTTAGAGCTCTAGCATTTTCTGTTTGTTTCTGATTTCTTGCATTTGCGATTTTTGCTCACATTTTGATGTAATTTGATACATTTTCTTCATTGTTACCATCAATTAATGTTCTCTAAAATATTGTCCAATGTTTCTCTTATTCATAGAACAGCAAAAGGATACAGAAAACCAGAGATGGACAAATGGTAGTAAGTCTCAATCCAGCTAATTGTAGCTCAGTTAGGTTACTCTGAGTAAAAAGTGAACAGATAGAAAAAGTTGATGTCAGGCCTATCCAGTAACACTAATAAGTATAAGACCGTAAGACATAAAGTAGGAGCAGAATTAGGCCACTCTGCCCATAGAGTCTGCTCTGCCATTCCATCATGATTGATTTATTATCCCACTCAACACCATTCTCTCCGTAGCCTTTCACATCCTGACTAACTAAGAATCTATCAACTTCAGCTTTAAATATTCTCAATGACTTGTTCTCCACAGCCATCTGTGGCAATGAATTCCACAGATTTACCACCCTCAGGGTAAATAAATCCCTTCTCATCTCTGTTCTAAATGGACACCCCTCTATTCTACAGCTGTGCCGTCTGGTCCTAGACTTCCAAGTCCTTTTGCACCTTTGAGTTTTGAATTTTCTTCCCATTTAGAAAATAGCCTATGCCTTTATTCCTTCTACCAAATTGCATGACCATACGCTTACCTACACTATACTCCATCTGCCACTTCCTTGGCCAGATTCCTAATCTGTTCAAGTCCTTCTGCAGACTCCCTACTTCCTCAACAATGCCTGCTCCTCCACCTTTCTTTATATTGTCTGCAAATAGGCTACAAAGCCATCAATTTAAATCGTTGAAATGTAATGTGAAAAGAAGTGGCCCCAATACCAACCCCTGTGGAATACCACTTGTCATGGCAGACAACCAGAAGGGGTACCTTTATTCTAACACTTTGCCTCCTGCCAATCAGCCAATCTTCTATCCATGCTAGTATCTTTTGTGGTGGTGGGGAGAAGATATTTCTCTATCAAAGTAGGTGTAATGTGCTCCTTCCCTCTACTAGTCTGCAGGTCACCCTTTTGGGTAAGATGTAGCACCTGCTTAGACCCCTGAGCAGGGTCATGTGAAGTCATGGGAGCAGGTGGAGCTTAGTCATATGAGCAACTAGTGCATATCACGTACCACTGACGCCAGGCAGACAATCTCTGAAGAGTATTAATAATGGCTTGGGTTTACCTGTCTTGTAAAGACACTGCCCAGAAGAAAGCAATGGCAAACCACTTCTGTAGAAAAATTTGCCAAGAACAATCATGGTCATGGAAAGAGCATGATCGCTCACATCATTTGACACAGCACATCATGAATAAACGAGTATTTTTCCAGTAATATCATGTGCTCTTATCTTGTTAAGCAACCTCATGTGTGGTGCCTTATCAATAGCCTTCTAAAAATCCAAGTAAACAACATTCAAATAAACAACATCCACTGACTATCCTTTGTTTATCCTGCCTTCTATTTCCTCAAAGAATTCCAACAGATTTACCATACTGGGACCTCTGCTATTTGTCATGTATATAAATGACATTCATGAAAATGTAGGTTACAACTACTCTCACTTCTGCCTGCCCCGTGACATTCCCAAATTCCTGGCATGCTGCTAGTGTCTTCCACAGTGAAGGCTAACACAAAATACTTAAGTTTGTCCTCCATTTCTTTGTTTCCACCTCCCCCCCCCCCATTACTATCACTCCAGCATCATTTTCCAGTGATCCAAAATCCACTCTCACCTCTCTTTATATATCTGAACACTTTGGTATACTTTTGATATTTTTGGCTAGCTTACCTTCATATTTCATCTTTTCTCACCTTACGACTTTTTTTAGTTGTCTTCTGTTGGTTTTTAAAAGTTTCCCAATCCTCTAACTTCCTACTAATTTTTGCTATATTACATGCCCTCACTTTTGCTTTTATGCTGTCTTTGACTTCCCTGGTCAGCCACAACTCCCTCACCCTCCCTTTAGAATACTTCTTTTTTGGCATGTATCAATCCTATGCCTTCCAAATTACCCCCAGAATCTCCAGCCAATACTGTTCTGCTGTCGTTCCTGCTAGTGTCTCCTTCCATTCAACTCTGGCCGCCACCTCTGTCATGCCTCTGCCCCTTTAGTCGACTGTAATACTCATATATCTGACTTTATCTTCTTCCTTTCAAACTGCAGGGTGAATTCTACAATATTATAATTAATGCTTCCCAAGGATTCCTTTACCTTAAGCTCCCTGGTTCATTACACAACATCCAATTGGAATTGCCTTTCTCCTAGTGGGCTCAACCACAAGCTGCTCTAAAAAGCCATCTTGTAGGCATTCCACAAGTTCCCTCTCTTGGGATTCAGCACCAACTTGATTTTTCCCAATCTTCCTCCATAATGAAATTCCCCATGACCATCATAACATTCCCCGTATTACATGCCTTTTCTATTTCCCATTGAAATTTATATCCCACATCCTGGCTACTATTTGGGGGACCTGTATATGACTTCCATCGGGGTCTTTTACCCTTGCAGTTTCTAACTCTATCCACAAGGATTCTACATCTTCTGATCCTATGTCACCTCTTTCTTAGGATTTGATTTCATTTTTTTATCAACAGTCACTCCACCCCCTCTGCCTGCCTGCCTGTCCCTTTGATACAAGGTGAATCCTTGACTGTTAAGCTGTCAACTATGATCTTCTTTCTGCCACGTCTCAGTGATGCCCACAACGTCATACCTGGAATCTCTAAATGCGCTACAAGATTGTCTACCTTATTCCTTATACTATGTGCACCTATTCACTGATACACACAAACAATGAAATGATTTACTGATGTGCACAAATAGCTGAAATCCAGAGGCAATATGAAGATTATTGCCCTTGATGTCAAGGTGGCATTCAAGGATCCATGTTAAAGCTGGGGTCATAAGCATCAGAGGAAAGCACACCAGTTGTTGGGGACATAATTCACACAAAGGAAGTTAGCTGCAGGTGGACAGTCATTCCAGACCCGCACATCACTGTAGGAATTCTTCAAGGCAGTCTTTTGCACAGCCATCTCCACCTGTTACACAAAATTAGAAGTGGGGTTAGAAAACCGTCCACACGTGCTTACAGCAAGGTCTGGACAATATTCAATAATGAACAGATATATGGCAAGCAACATGCAAGCCACATCGGTGACAGGCAACGACCGTCTTCAACAGAAGTCTAATCACCTACTTTTGATATCCAAAGGCATTATCATTGTTGGGTCCCCAACTATTAATATCTATGAGGTTACCATTATCTAGGAACTCAACTGGAACTGCCACATAAATATAGTGGCTTTCAGAGAATAATAGAGGCTGGGTATCCTGTGGTGAATAATTCAAATCCTGGTACCTCATAGCCATTCCACCTTGACCATACTTTCTACTTGTATGGATAAGTGCTACTCTAACTATGCTCAATTAACTGGTCACCGTTATGTACAAGGCAGCTCATTTAATTGGCAATCCATCCATCACCCTAAACCTTCAGTGCAGTGTTTCCCAAATATGCAAACTTTATACTCTTGAATAATAATATCACCAGGTACATGGAAACAATACCATACGGTTCCATTCCAAATCACTTATTATCCTGCATCAGTAATATACCTGTATTCAAGTCTCCTTTTTGTCACTAGATCTAATTCCTGAAACTATCTATCAAAAAACAGAGTGAAAGCACCTTCCCCAGACAACCTGCTGTAGTTCAGAAGAAAGCTCATCTACCACCTCTCGAGAATAACAGGATTGAAAATAATTGCATTAGAGAAATAAAAGTTTACTTCTGTGATAGCAGGATTTGAACTTGCTTCCTACTTGCTCGATTACTTACTGCATCTCCAAGTTGCATATCAACAGCAAACTTTGAGATTATCCCTATGTACTCAAGTCCAGGCCAATAACATACATCACAATAATAACATGTATCCTTTCACCACTATTCTCTACAGACTATTAGTATATACCTCAGGATTTCTTGGCCAGTAACCATAACTAGTATGCATTTGGATCTCTAATAGTTGATTGAATTAATGCTACTATTTTCATCACCTAAGCATCTCCATAATTTTAACAAGATATTGATATTAAAATAATAGCACTAGTCTAATCAACTATTTTAAACTATCTTAGTCTAAAATAAAACTTAATTTAAAGTTCTCTTATTATAAAACAAGTTTTAAAATATTACAAACGAGAGAAAATCTGGAGATGCTGGAAATCCAAGTAACACACACAGAATGCTGGAGGAACTCAGCAGGCCAGGCAGCAGCTATGGAAAAGAGTGCAGTTGATGTTTCAGGCCGAAACCCTTCAGCAGGACTCATCAGTCTCTTTTCCACAGATGCTGTCTGGCCTGCTGAGTTCCTCCACCATTCTGTGTGTTGCTCTTAAAATATTTTACTTCAAGGTAAAATTTAAAATATCTTAATATCAGCCAATATTATCTTAGTAATATCAGTTACATTAATCAGTTGTCTTAATATAATATAATTATGACTAATAATATCTTAATATCAGCCATACTTACCTTAATATCAACTGCAGGAGAACACATAGAATTATTTTCTCTGTTCTGAAAAATAATTACTCACTGCTCTTAGACTTTTGTCCTTATCCTAACTTAACTTTAATCTTTTGAAAAGTCCATATATATGTAAAATCCTCTCTTGTATAGCCTCCTGATGACTACACCTGCGAAAGGTGCATCCAGCTGCAGCTCCTGACAAACCGAGTTAGGGAACTGGAGCTGGAGCTGGATGAACTTTGGATCATTTGGGAGGCAGAGGCAGAAATAAACAGGAGTTACAGGGAGATAGTCACCCCTAAGAGTCAGGAGACAGGTAGCTGGGTGACTGTCAGGAGAGGGAAGGGGAATAGACAGAATGAGCAGAGCACCCCTGTGGTCGTTCCCACCAATAATAAGTACATAGTTTTGGATACTGTTGATGGAGCCGACCTACCAGGGACAAGTTGCAGTGGTTGCGTCTCTGGCACCGTGATGGGACCCTCAACTCAGAAGGGAAGGAGGGAAAAGAGGAGAGCAGTAGTGACAGGGGATTCGATTGCTGGGGGACAGATAAGAGGTTCTGTGGAAGAGATCAAGAATCCCGGATGGTCTGTTGCCTCCCTGGTGCCAAGGTCCGCGATATCTCGGATCGAGTTCAAGAGGGAGGGTGAGCAGCTGGATGTCGTGGTCCATACACCAATGGCGTAGGTGGGAAGAGTGAGGAGGTCCTGAAAGGTAAGTTTAGGGAGTTAGGTGCCAAGTTAAAGGACAGGACCTCCAGGATAGCAATCTCAGGACTGCTACCAGTGCCATGTGCAGGCGGGTTTAGAAATAGTAAGATAGCACAGATCAACATGTGGCTGAAGACATGGTGCAGGAGGGAGGGCTTCAGATTTATAGATAATTGGGCAATTTTCCAGGGACCTGTTCCGGCGGGATGGTTTACATCTGAACTAGAAGGGGCAAATATTCTTGCAGGTAGGTTTGCTAGAGAGGCTCCGGTGGATTTAAACTAGATACAAGGGGGAAGCGGAACCAGAGTGTAGGAACAGATGTAGGGGAGAAGGAAGAAAAAGAAAATAGTAAAGTTGTTTGCACCATTAGTGATAAACAGAGAGTAAGGGGTGGAAAATTTCTTAAATACATTTATTTTAATGCTAGGAGCATTATAAGAAAGGTGGATGAGCTTAAAACATGGATTGATACCTGGAAGTATGATGTGGTAGCTATTAGTGAAATATGATTACAGGAGGGGTGTGATTGGCAACTAAATATTCCTGGATTTCGTTACTTCACGTGTGATAGAATCGGAGGGACAAGAAGGGGAGGTGTTGCATTGCTTGTCAGAGAAATTATTACAGCGGTGCCCTAGCAGGATAGACTAGAGGGCTCATCTAGGGAGGCTATTTGGGTGGAATTGAGGAATGGGAAAGGTGTAGTAACACTTATGGGGGTGTATTATAGACCGCCAAATGGGGAGCGAGAATTGAAGGAGCAAATTTGTAAGGAGATAGCAGATATTTGTAGTAAGCACAAGGTTGTGATTGTGGGAGATTTTAATTTTCCACACATAGACTGGGAAGCCCATACTGTAAAAGAGCTGGATGGTTTGGAGTTTGTAAAATGTGTACAGGATAGTTTTTTTGCAGCAATACATAGAGGTACCAACAAGAGAAGAGGCAGTGTTGGATCTCCTGTTAGGGAATGAGTAGGTCAGGTGACGCAGGTTTGTGTTGGGGAGCACTTCGGGTCCAGTGATCACAATGCTATTAGTTTCAATATAATTATGGAGAAGGATAGGTCTGAACCCGGGGTTGAGATTTTGGATTGGAGAAAGGCTAACTTTAAGGAGATGTGAAAGAATTTACAAGAGGTGGATTGGGACAATTTGTTTTATGGGAAGAATGTAATAGAGAAATGAAGGTAATTTAAAGGTGAAATTTTGAGAGTACAGAATCTTTATGTTTGTGTTAGGTTGAAAGGAAAGGTTAAAAGTTTGAGAGAGCCATGGTTTTCAAGGGATATTGGAAACTTGGTTCGAAAAAAGAGAGGTATCTACAGTAAATATAGGCAGCATGGAGTAAATGAGGTGCTCGAGGAATATAAAGAATGTAAAAGAATCTTAAGAAAGAAATTAGGAAAGCTCAAAGAAGAAATGAGGTTGCTTTGGCAAGTAAGGTGAAAATAAATCCCAAGGGTTTCTACAGTTATATTAATAGCAAAAGGATAGTGAGGGATAAAATTGGTCCCTTAGAGAATCAGAGTGGACAGCTATGTGTGGAGCCAAAAGAGATGGGGGAGATTCTGAACAATTTCTTTTCTTCGATATTCACGAAGGAGAAGGATATTGAATTGTGTAAGATAAGGGAAACAGGTAGGGAAGTTATGGAAACTATGATGATTAAAGAAGATGAAGTACTGGCACTTTTAAAGAACATAAAAGTCGATAAGTCTCCGGGTCCTGCCAGGATATTCCCTTGGACCTTGAGGGAAGTTAGTGTGGAAATAGCAGGAGCTCTGACAGAAATATTTTAAATGTCATTAGAAATGGGGATGGTGCCGGAGGATTGGTGTATTGCTTATGTTGTTCCATTGTTTAAAAAGGGTTCTAAGAGTAAACCTAGCAGTTATCAGCCTGTGAGTTTGACATCAGTGGTGGGTAAGTTGATGGAAAGTATTCTTAGAGATGGTATATATAATTATCTGGATAGACAGGGTCTGATCAGGAACAGTCAAAGTGGATTGTGCGTGGAAGGTCATGTTTGACAAATCTTATTGAATTTTTTGAAGAGGTTACTAGGAAAGTTGACGAGGGTAAAGCGGTGGATGTTGTCTATATGGACTTCAGTAAGGCCTTTGACAAGGTTCCACGCGGAAGGTTATTTAGGAAGGTTCAATCGTTAGGTATTAATATCGAAGTAGTAAAATGGATTCAGCAGTGGCTAGATGGGAAACACCAGAGAGTAGTGGTGGATAACTGTTTGTCAGGTTGGAGGCCGGTGACTAGTGGTGTGCCTCAGGGATCTGTACTGGGTCCAATGTTGTTTGTCATATACATTAATGATCTGGATGATGGGGTGGTAAATTGGATTGGTAAGTATGCAGATGATACTAAGATAGGTGGCGTTGTGGATGATGAAATAGGTTTTCAAAGCTTGCAGAGAGATTTAGGCCAGTTAGAAGAGTGGGCTGAGAGATGGCAGATGGAGTTTAATGCTGATAAATGTGAGGTGCTACATTTTGGTAGGACTGATCAAAATAGGACATACATGGCAAATGGGAGGGCATTGAAGAATGCAGTAGAACACAGGAATAATGGTGCATAGTTCCCTGAAGGTGGAATATTATGTGGATAGGGTGGTGAAGAAAGCCTTTGGTATGCTGGCCTTTATAAATCGGAGCATTGAGTATAGGAGTCGGGATGTAATGTTGAAATTGTACAAGGCATTGGTGAGGCCAAACGTAGAAGGTTGAGACCATAAGACAAAGGAGCAGAAGCCGGCCATTCGGCCCATCGAGTCTGCTCCACCATTTTATCGTGAGCTGATCCATTCTCCCGTTTAGTCCCACTCCCCCGCCTTCTCACCATAACCTTTGATGCCCTGGCTACTCAGATACCTATCAATCTCTTCCTTAAATACACCCAATGATTTGGCCTCCACTGCTGCCCGTGGCAACAAATTCCATGGATTCACCACCCTCTGGCTAAAAAAATTTCTTCGCATTTCTGTTCTGAATGGGCACCCTTCAATCCTTAAGTCATGCCCTCTCGTTCTAGACTCCCCCATCATGGGAAACAACTTTGCCACATCCACTCTGTCCATGCCTTTCAACATTCGAAATGTTTCTTTGAGGTCTCCCCTCATTCTTCGAAACTCCATGGAATACAGTCCAAGAGCGGACAAGCGTTCCTCATATGTTAACCCTCTCATTCCCGGAATCATTCTAGTGAATATTCTCTGTACCTTCTCCAACGTCAGCACATCCTTTCTTAAATAAGGAGACCAAAACTGCCCACAGTACTCCAAGTGAGGTCTCACCAGTGCCTATAGAGCCTCAACAACACATCCCTGCTCCTATACTCTATTCCTCTAGAAATGAATGCCAACATTGCATTCGCCTTCTTCACCACCGACTCAACCTGGAGGTTAACTTTAAGGGTATCCTGTACGAGGACTCCCAAGTCCCATTGCATCTCAGAACTTTGAATTCTTTCCCCATTTAAATAATAGTCTGCCCGTTTATTTTTTCTGTCAAAGTGCATAACCATACACTTTCCAACATTGTATTTCATTTGCCACTTCTTTGCCCATTCTTCCAATCTATCCAAGTCTCTCTGTAGACCCTCCGTTTCCTCAGCACTACTGCCCCCTCCACCTATCTTTGTATCATCAGCAAACTTAGCCACAAAGCCATCTATTCCATAATCCAAATCATTGATGTACAATGTAAAAAGAAGTGGCCCCAACACGGGCCCCTGTGGAACACCACTGGTAACCGGCAGCCAACCAGGATAGGATTCCTTTATTCCCACTCTCTGTTTCCTGCCAATCGGCCAAAGGTCTATCCACGTATGTAACTTTCCCGTAATTCCATGGGCTCTTATCTTGTTAAGATACAACATCCACTGCATCTCCCTTGTCTAGCCTACTTGTAATTTCCTCAAAAAATTGTAATAGGTTTGTCAGGCAGAATTTTCCTTTAAGGAATCCATGCTGAGCTGTACCTATCCTGTCATATGCCTCCAGGTACTCAGTAACCTCATCCTTGACAATTGACTCCAACAACTTCCCAACCACCGATGTCAAGCGAACAGGTCTATAATTTCCTTTTTGCTTCCTTGTCCCCTTCTTAAATAGCGGAGTGACATTTGTAATCTTCCAGTACTCCGGAACCATGCCAGAATCTATCGACTTTTGAAAGATCATCACTAATGCCTCCACAATCTCCACAGCTAATTCCTTCAGAACATGAGGGAGCATTCCATCTAGTCCGGGAGATTTATCTACCTTTAGACTATTCAGCTTCCTGAGTACTTTCTCTGTTGTAATTGTGACTGCGCACACTTCTCTTCCCTGCCACCCTTGAGTGTCCAGTATACTGTTGATGTCTTCCTCAGTAAAGACTGATGCAAAATACTCGTTCAGTTCCTCTGCCATCTCCTTATCTCCCATTACAATTTCTCCAGCATCATTTTCTATCAGTCCTTTATCTACTCACCTGTCTTTTACTCTTTATATACTTGAAAAAGCTTTTAGTATCCTCTTTGATATTATCTGCTAGCTTCCTTTC
This sequence comes from Mobula hypostoma, assembly GCF_963921235.1. Lineage (NCBI taxonomy): Eukaryota > Metazoa > Chordata > Chondrichthyes > Myliobatiformes > Myliobatidae > Mobula > Mobula hypostoma. The sequence continues at coordinate 217,732,334 of NC_086097.1, read as the reverse complement.
ATAGTTAATCTTTTCCCTCTTAATGACCTTCTTAGTTTCCTTTTGTAAGCTTTTAAAAACTTCCCAATCCTCTGTCTTCCCACTAATTTTTGCTTCCTTGTATGCCCTCTCCTTTGCTTTACCTTTGGCTTTGACTTCTCTTGTCAACCACGGTTGCATCCTTTCTCCATTCGAAAATTTCTTCTTTTTTTGGAATATACCTGTCTTGCACCTTCCTCACTTCTCGCATAAACTCCAGCCACTGCTGCTCTGCCATCCTTCCCACCAGTGTCCCTTTCCAGTCAATTTTGGCCAGTTCCTCTCTCATGCCACTGTAATTTCCTTTACTCCACTGAAATACCGACACATCGGATTTCGGCTTCTTTTTTTCAAATTTCACAGTGAACTCAATCATGTTATGATCACTGCCTCCTGAGGGTTCCTTCACCTCAATCTCTCTAATCACCTCCGGTTCATTACACAATACCCAATCCAGTACAGCCGATCCCTTAGTGGGCTCAACAACAAGCTGTTCTAAAAAGCCATCTCGCAGACATTCTACATATTCTCTCTCTCGAGATCGAGTGCCAACCTGATTTTCCCAATCCACTCGCATGTTAAAATCCCCTATAATTATCATAACACTGCCCTTCTGACAAGCTTTTTCTATTTCCTGTTGTAATTTGTAGTCCACATCACTGCAGCTGTTTGGAGGCCTACAAATAACTGCCATCTGGGTCCTTTTACCCCTGCGATTTCTTAGCTCAACCCATAAAGATTCTGCACTTTCTGATCTTATATCACCTCTTTCTAATGATTTAATATCAATTCTTACCAATAAAGCCACGCCTCCCCCCCCCCCGCCTACCTTCCTATCCTTCCGATGTATCCTTGGATGTTCAGCTCCCAGAGACGAGACATGCATCCTTTAGCCACGTCTCAGTGATGGCCACAATATCATACCTGCGAATCTGCAGCTGTACGACAAGATCATCCACCTTATTCCTTATGCTACGTGTATTTAAGTATAACACCTTAAGACCAGTACTTGGTACTTTTCGCTTTGATTTCAGTGCAACTCATCTCAATTTTCTACAAATTTGCCCCATCACTTGCCTGTCTTTCCTGACATCTTTACTGCTCACTATCTTAGATTTATTTCTGTTTTCCCCTTCCTCCGCTCTGTCATTCCGGTTCCCATCCCCCTGCCAAATTAGTTTAAACCCTCCCTAACAGCTCTATTAAACCTTCCCGCCAGGATATTTGTCCCCTTCGGGTTCAGGTGTAACCTGTCCATTTTGAACAGGTCATACTTCCCCCAGAAGAGATCCCAATTATCCAAGAATCTGAAGCCCTGCCCCCTGCACCAGTCTCTCAGCCACACATTCATATGCCTGATCCTACTATTCTTGCCCTCGCTAGCACGTGGCACAGGTAGCAATCCCGAGATTACTACCCTGGAGGTCCTGCTTCTCAGCTTCCTTCCTAACTCCCAGATATCTCTCTTCAGGACCTCCTCCCTTGTCCTATCTATGTCATTGGTACCAACATGTACCAAGACAACTGGCTGCTCGCCCTCACCCTTCAGAATATTCGGGACCCGATCCGAGACATCCCGTACCCTGGCACCTGGGAGGCAACACACCATGCGGGTATCTCTATCAGGCTCACAGAATCTCCTGTCCGTTCCTCTGACTATGGAATCCCCTGTGACTACCGCATTCCTCTTCTCCCTCCTTCCCTCCTGCACAACAGCGCCAGACTCAGTGCCAGAGACCTGGTCACCATGGGCGTCCCTGTTAGGTCATCCCCCTCAACAGCATCTAGAACAAGATATTTGTTTCTGAGGGGGACAGCCGCAGGTGTGCTCTCCACTATCCAGGCATTTCCCTTCCCTCTCTTGACAGTGACCCAGTTTTCTGACCGCTGTAGCCTAGGGATGACTACCTCCCTGTACCTGTTGAGGGGGGACTTGAGGGAGATAGATAGAGTTGACGTGGATAGGCTTTTTCCATTGAGAGTGGAGAAAATTCAAATGAGGACATGAGAGTTAAAGGGCAAAAGTTTAGGGGTAACATGAGAGGGAACTCCTTTATGCAGAGAGTGGTAGCTGTGTGGAACGAGATTCCAGCAGAAGTGGTTGAGGCAGGTTCGATGTTGTCGTTTAAAGTTAAATTGGACAGATATATGGACAGGAAAGGAATGGAGGGTTATGGGCTGAGTGTGGGTCGGTGGGACTAGGTGAGAGTAAGAGTTTGACATGGACTAGAAGGGCTGAGATGGCCTGTTTCCATGCTGTAATTGTTATATGGTTATATGATGAGAGGCATCGAGCATGTGATAGTCAGAGGCTTTTTCCCAGGGCTGAAATGGTTGCCACAAGAGGACACAGGTTTAAGGTGCTGAGTGTAGGTACAAAGGAGATGTCAGGGGTAGGTTTTTACGCAGAGAGTGGTGAGTGAGTGGAATGGGCTGCCAGCACCGGTGGTGGAGGCAGATAAGATAGGGTCTTTCAAGAGACTTTTGGATAGGTACGTGGAGCTTCGAAAATAGAGGGCTTTGGTAAGCCGAGTAATTTCTAAAGTAGGGACATGGTCAGCACAACTTTGTGGGCCAAAGGGCCTATATTGTGTTGCAGGTTTTCTATGTTTCTATGTTTCTGTATTTTAAAGATCTCTTTAGACCTCTGGAACATGTCCTTGATATTTGATTTTTTTCTTTCATAAGAATGGATTCCAAATGCCTATTTAACAGTCTTCTCAATTTGTTCCACCACCTTCAAAAAACTGCACATCCTTCACAATTGTACTACATGGTCTGTATCATTTCTTTCTTCAAATATATTGATTCCCACTTCTCACCATTACATTTTGTCTGCCAAGTGTTTGCCAATTTGGATTATTTTTTCTTCAAATCTTTTCCTGTCTTTTTCATTATTTATTACATCTCTAAGTTTCATATCATTTGCAAACCTTGAAACTATGCCAATATACTCAACTCCAGGCCAATAATATTTATCAATATGAATATTGATATACATATAGAGCTTAATAGAGCCTTGAACAGTGGCAAATCAGGACATCAGAAGTTTGGGGAGGAGGAGGCGACTTTAATCAGCTCCACTCTCTGAAGATAAAAGGCAACAGTAGCATGTCGCGGCAGCATAATAGAGCTTTGACCAGTGACTAATTGGCATTTGGGATTGATAAAAGCAAATTAAAGGAAGGCAGGGGCAAGCATGGTGGCCGTCGTCTGAGTGGACATAATCAGAGTGGTGATCTTGAGGCATTAGCTCTTCGAGGCTTACGCAAGAGAGACTTCACAGAGAAAGCAAAGGAAAGAAAAGCTCAAGTTTTTTTCGTTCTCTTCTTTATGAATGCTAAGCTAGGGACAGTAGGGATGACAGACAGGATAGTTAAATGCTCCTCTTGTGGGATGTAGGAAAGCAGAGAGACCTCCAGTGTCACTGACGACTACAACTGCGAGAAGTGCATCCAGCTGCAACTTCTACGAAATCACGTTAAGGAGTTGGAGCTGGAGCTGGAACTGGATGAACTCCGGATCATTTGTGATGCTGAAGGAATGGTAGATAGGACGTGTAGAGAGGCAGTTACACCCAAGGTGCAGGGCACAGAAAACTAGGTGACAGTCGGGAAGGGAAAGGGATTAAGGAGCTAGTGCAAAGTACCCCTGTAGCCATCCCCCTCAACAACAGATTTTATTACTTTGGATGACATAACAGAGGAGAGTCTCAATGGCCATGTCTCTGGTACTGAATCTGCCTCTGACGTTCAGATGAAAGGGGGGAGAACAGGCACACTGTGGTGATAGGGGATTTGTTAGTTAGGGAAATAGACAGAGAGTTCTGTGGATGAGAACAAGATTCCTGGCGGGTATGTTGACTCCGGGTGCCAGGGTCCAGGATATCTCAGATCAAGTCCTCAGCATTCTTAAGTGGGAGGGTGAACAGCCAGAAGTCATGGTCCATGTAGGTACTAATGACATGGGAAGGATGACTAACGAGGTTCTGCTTAGGGTGTTCAGGGAGTTAGGTGCTAAGTTAAAGGGCAGGACCTCCAGATTTGTGATCGCCGGATTGCTACCCATGCCACATGCTAGTGAGGCTAGAACTAGGAAGATTATACAGTTTAATACGTGGCTAAGGAGTTGGTGTAGGAGGGAGGGCACAAGATTTTTGGATCATTGGGCTCTCTTCCAGGGAAGGTGAGACCTGTACAGAGGGACAGTTTGCACCTGAACTGGAGGGGGACTAATATCCTAGAGAGAAGGTTTGTTTATGCTATATGGTGGAGTTTAAACTAGACTTGCAGGGGTATGGGAACCAGAGTGTTAAAAACAGTTAGTGGAGAGATTGTGGAGGCAGATGTTGGTAAGACCTCAGACAAAGTTAGGAATCAAAAGGTTGATGGTGTGACTAGCGTCCTGAGCTACCTATATTTAAAGGCAGGGAGTATCGTAGGAAAGGCAGATAATTGTGCTGAAGGTGAGGCAGCTGGTTTACAATCAGAGGCAATGTGTAGTGACAAGGACAGGACAAAATTTCAGTCAACGTAAAAGGTGGACAAAATCAAAAAGGGTGAATACATGACTGAAGGTGTTGTATCTGAATGTATGCAGTAAGGTAGATGAACTTCAAGCATAGTTGCAGATTAGCAAGTTGGTGTCACTGAATCATGGCTGAAAGATTATAACTGGGAGCTTAACGCCCAATGATACACATTGTATCGGAAGGCAGAGGGGTTGGCATTGCCCTGTTGGTAAAAAATGAAATCAAATCATTAGAAAGAGGTGTTATAGGTGAGGGTGTTGAATCATTGTAGATAGGACTAAGGAAATGCAAGGAGAAAAAGACCCTGAGGCGAGTTGTATACAGACCCTCAAAGAGTAGTAAGGATGTGGCCTACAAATTACAGTGGGAGATAGAAAATGCATGTCAAAAGGGCAATGTTACAATAGTCATAGGAGACTTCAATATGCAGGTAAATTGGGAAAATCAGATTGGTGCTGGATTACAGGAGGGGGAATTTCTAGAGTGCCTATGAGATGTATTTTTAGAGCAGCTCGTGGTTGAGCCCACTAGAAGATCAGCTATTCTGGATTGGGTGTTGTGCAATGAATCAGAATTGATTAGAGAGGTTAAGATAAAAGAACCCGTAGGGGCAAGTCATCATAAAATGATTGAACTCATCCTGAAATTTGAGGAGAAGCTAAAGTCAGATGTTTCAGTATTACAGTGGAGGAAAGGGAATTACAAAGACATGAGACTGGAGCTGGCCAGAATTGAATGGAAAAGAACACTGGCAGAGATGATGGCAGAGCAGCAGTGGCTGGGATTTCTGGAACCAATTCAGAAGGCACGGGATATATACATCCCAAAGAGGAGGAAGTATTCTAAAGGCAAGATGACACAACAGTGGCTAACAGGAGAAGTCAAAGACCATAAGATATAGGAGCAGAAGTAGGCTATTTAACCCATCAACTCTGCTCTGTCATTCAATCATGGGCTGATCCAATTCTTCCAGTCATCCCCACTCTCCCGCCTTTACCCCATACCCTTTGATGCCCTGGCTAATCAAGAACATATCTATCTCTGCCTTAAGTATACCCAATGACTTGGCCTCTACAGCCACTCGTGGCAACAAATTCCACAGATTTACCACCCTCTGACTAAAGTAATTTTTCTGCATCTCAGTTCTAAAAGGATGTCCTTCAATCCTGAAGTCGTGCCCTCTTGTCCTGGAACCCCCTACCATGGGACATAACTTTGCCATATCTAATCTGTTCAAAGCCAACCCAAAAGCCAAAAAGAGGGCATATAATAGAGGAAAAATTGGTTTTGGTATTGGTCATATGAATGTTAGGCTGGAGTCTGGAGAAGTAGAGATTATTGCTAGGTGGGTGAAAAATGTGTGGTTCATAGAATACCAAGCAAGTGCAGTAATCAGTAATGACCTCTACTGCCCTTAATCATGTGTGAGATCATTAAACTTCCTCCTGCACTGGGACCAGTCACTTCCTTGTCATCTCATTCCACTGCTCCTTCATCTTAGAATCGGATGGAATCAGGCAGGATACATTCTCTGAGGGTTACCTCATTAATCAGGATCTTGAGGCTTGTGTTGAAGTGAAATGCCCTGTGTCCTACTTCAATGGTCATTTTTTAAAAATAATTTATTCCTTGCTATATATTCTCTTCTGTTAATAGTTATAATCGGTGATATCTTCCCCTTTAAGTAGTTCAGGTTAACTTTACTGCTCTACAGGACTCCTGAAGTAATTTCAATTTTATGTAAAACAGACTGTGATAGACCCTCTTAATTGTATATATATAAAAAAATCTTGTGTAAGCCATACCAGGACAAACTGTCCACCTCTGCAATATAATTTTAAATGTTTTCTCCCTAAAACCATTAGCTGCTGAAACTATTTTCCATATCTTTATTAACCTCTACTCTCATGTATTGTATCCCATTTCCTTCTTGGCCAGGCTCTCATTTCAACCTTCCCTAATTTCAGCCTCATCCAAAACTCTATTCCATAGTCCATCTCTGACAAAGTCATGTTCAACCACTAGAGCATCACTGCTGAACATTGCATCAACCATCACTTTGATTTGTTTAACCACTTTCTTTTGTTCTAATGTCTCCACAGTCTTGCCTATCGCAAAGTCCATGACTCTCTCACTGAAGTGTGTTTACTCAACCTTCTCTTGTACGTCCAGCACTTTCCTTGTCAGCTTTATTTTCAACTTCTTGGGCTTAAGCTTTGAGTTCTTTAGTTAAGCCTCCTATCACCCACCTTCACATCTGGCTTTCAGACACTCAATAAAATGCACATCTTGTAAAACATTTGGTAATTTAGCTCATTCTCTCCATTAATTTTGTGATAACTCATTTCTGATTAGGATTCTGTAAAGAGCATTTAAGACATGTTTTCTCCTTTAGGATGCTATGTAAATGCAAGTTGCTCTTGTTTTGTATTATACAAAAATGTATTTTCCTTTGCAAAGTAGAAACTTAAGGTGTGTTTTATGCATAATCGTTTACCATTGTTTAGTTTCAATTTCCCTATTTAGAATCAAGTAAGTGAACCAATGTTATCGTTATTATTGTACAGAAATGTAAGGATTTTCGCTTGATCAAAACTCTTGTTAATGCTTGATGGTATAACTAAGCTTTTGGTCACTCTTGTAACAAAGTCTTCATAGTGGAAATAAGCTATGTGGTCCAGCATCTGTCATGCCATTGAATAAGACCATGATCAATCCTGAATCTCAATTCCACTTCCCTGCCCAATTCCCGTGGAGGCATTTGGTCACAAGAATAAGAACTATAACATGAGAGTATGATTAGAATATCCTTGAATATTCTCAAAATTAGAGAATTCCAAAGATGTATTGCAGAATTTTTACTGCATTTTTTAAAACGATCCATTAAGTTGTGACCATAGTTCTGTTTTTAATCCAAAATAAAGGACCCCTGTACCTCGCTGTCAATCACACTTAGAATCGCTTACATCAATTTTCTTCTAAACTCCAATGGCAGTTACTCAATTTTTGTTGAAAGTACAACACACTTTTTCTAAGAATCAAACTAGATTCTTCTGTGTTGACCCCAAATCAAGTATAACTCTTGTCAGGTATGCACAGAGGACGTCAGCTATGAATTCACCAAAACTCAGTAAAGATACTAACGAGAATAGACAAGGAAAGACATCAATGACATCAAGCAAATACAGACATCTATTTTTTTTCTTTTTGCTTTTTAAATTATTTTTAAATATGTTGAAATGCGTCTTTCTTTTACCGCAGCAACGAGATTTAAGCAAAGCCGACGATTCGCAATCAGTTCAGAATGTTGCGGAAACTTCGTCACAGCATCACTAACAGTGTAAACTGAAATCGAAGACCTTAAACGACAACATCAGTTTTCACTAGTGTTGGGAACACATAACTAGTTTATTTGGTTTAATTTTAAAATCAATTAAATGTAATTATTTATATTTTTATTTCGATAGCATAATATTATAGCCCGTTCGTTTGATTTATTCTAATATATCTTATTAAAGGGCAAATTCCTACGAATTAACACCGTGTATTCTAAGTGTTTCGTTTGCAAAGAGCTGCATGATATGCATTTTATCTTTGTGATTAAAACGTTAAACACGGTTCTGGTTCAGATTCCTGCGTTCATTGCCCCAACATAATTCTGTCATGAGTTTAATCGAATTTGTTAGATAATGTGAGCTAAATGATTGTAATATTGTGACGTAAAGGGAGCGAACATTGTTCGGTAAACAAATCGATTTGGCGAAGCGCCAAGTTTCAGCAGCGTTACTGCCAGATTTCAAACTCCCAGCTTTTGCAGTATTTCATTATTGTAATAATTCCACATTCCCTTGATTGTTGCTTTGTTACTTGTGTTTTTGTTGTTTTACTATGAAAACTGAACGTTTCGGTTTCTGAAATATTGAAGCTTTATCACCCAATAAATGAATAACAAACACAGAAAAACACAGTGGAACATTGTCCCTTGTTTTCGGCCATGAATGACCTGCAGCCTGTCTTTTCTATTTTCTATTCTTTATAATAAATGTTTCAATATTAAATAACACGCATTTTATTATTGGCCACGGTATTTCGCCTCTATTGTACCGAATTAAAAAGTTTAAGTATAGACACGCCTACACTTTTAGTACTTTATCAAGTTGTTCGAGGTGTTAAAAAAGGCGAGTTAACTTTTTGAAGCGTTGCGATGGAAATGTAGGCTAACCACGAACAAATACGACCAACTGACATGATAGAAAGAAATATAATTATTGAAACTGAACATTTAAATCCACAAATTGTGTACTCAATATACCATGTAATTACCTACTCTGTATGTTTTTCTTTTGTGAATAAAAAGCAAAAAGCAACATTTTGATGTTTTAATATTTCACAGTAAAATTTACTTGTTCTTGATTTTAAGAAACAATATTTTTCATGATTCTAATTACAACACAAAATATGAGCATTGTACTTTCAGGAGATGGATCCAGGAAAGAGATGCTAAGTAGATCTTTCGGATAATCCATGAACAAGTACGAAATTTCACATAAATTTTATTTGCCATCTTCGGTGATTTATCGATCTATCACATATAGTCTAATTATTTCCGTTTCCATCGTTAGTTGATATGAACTAAGTTCAACATCTACTAATGCTAATTTATTTCGCTTTCATAACGTCATTTAATCTTTCAGTCAAATATGAAATAACAAGCGTAGCCAGATTGTAATTATATTCAATAATACATGTAGCAACTTCAAGGATCTATTTCTCATCTATATAAAACCATGGTAGATTTTAACTACGCAAGGAAAAGGGTACGTTTTCCCAAAGTAATGACAGTACCTAATAGTTTTAATCATTTTACGCAAATAAACGTGTTGTTACATTTCAATTCATGTAGTCAACTTACAAATATTATGATCAGACGTTTTGAGTTTATATTTTTAACAAACTTTTGAATAAACGATATTTTAATTAAGTGAACATAGGTGTTTACATAATACGTGTAATATTGAACTTTAATGGTTCGGGAGTATGCTCGTTGACGCACTATCTAATTATTTTTAGAAAAGAAACAAAACCACAAGTAAACGTTATACCAATTCTAATGAATTTTAAGAATTATTTTTGTTTGAAATATGTCGACATGTGTTTATTAAAGATCTGGTATTACTTCTTGTGTTTTGAAAGCTGACCATTCTATTCACACATTAAGAACATTTCCATTTTTATAGAAAAGTTTTTAAAGTCCATTATCTACATTATTAACGATAATCCAAGCTGAGAAATGAATCTTATGGCTTATTTTAGAAAAACATTATCAAAGGTGAATCCCTGTTTATAACAATGAAACCTTTAAAATTTATTACGATACCGATTTGACGATGTGGCTTTAAGGGAACTAATTCTATAATATTCTGCCAGGTTATCTTCCCTTTTAATGAGATTGATCATTTTTGCTAATGAAAAATATGAAGGGATTAGGAGGAAAATGGATATACGGAGTCAGGTGTCAGACTCCGGTTTTATTGGAAGGCAGTTGAAGTCCTCCGGACTAAATATCCTACTCTTGTTCCTGTACTCAACGAAATGTGGAGAAATATTTGTTGCATATTATTTCTGGAATTAAACTAGTATGGGATAATTAATAGTTTTCTTAAATGATACATGGTTATGTATCGTTTAAGCTTCCAAACAATAATCGAGAGAAGTATTAGTTACAGATCGAACAATTAGCTATTGAATACAAAATGCTGGAGGAACTCTGCAGGTCAGTCTGCATCTATGGAAAAGAGTTAACAGTTCTGAAGAAGGGTATTAGCACGAAATATCGACTGTTTACTCTTTTCCATAGATGCTGCCCGACCTGCCGAGTTCCTCCAGCATTTTGTATGTGTTCTTCCATTTGAAAAACTAACACTATTTTCTTGCGGATATCTCTTAAAATATTTTCAATTGATTGTTTAACCAAATTGCCAGCAGAAATATTTGAAATAATATTTTACAATAAATCCATGAGCGACAACTAAAGTAAACAAAATGTAGTGGACATGCTTAGCAAGACAGGTAATCGTATAGAATATGAAATAGACAACCTTTCATCAGAATGGTAGCTTAATAAATTTTCAGCCAGAGCTTCTTACGCAAACATCTTTTTTCATATTATCAATATTTCTGATATGGCTATTATTTGTATTGTTAGCACATATATGATAATTGGCATATGGAAATTTGTTATTCTTTTCCTGCATTAAAGATTGCGCAGCAAAACAACTGTATGATTTTTACTTGGAAAAGGATGTTCAATTGACTTCATCATTAGCGAAACAGAAATACCAGAGACTATATTACTTTCTTTCATTACTCCTAATAAAATATTATAATTTGTTGTATGTGTGTGCTTTCGTTCTATTCAGCTGTTCGTAATTCCAACTTTCGACTGTTTTAATAAATATTGAAGCGTAGACTTTCATCATAACAAAGAAAATAAATGTTCAAAATCATTGTTGCGGATCTATTTGTAGACTTTTAATTTTGTTACTTCAACGCCCCGTGCTTAATCAAGTTCCCCCCTTCTCCTTTACTATTTCCCATTCCCATTTCCCTCTCTCACCTTATCTCCTTACCTGCCTATTACCTCCCTCCGGTGCTCCTCCCACTTTTCTTTCTTACAAGGCCTTTTGTCTCCTTATCAGATTTCGCCTTTTCCAGCCCTGAATCTCTTTCACCAATCAACTTCCCAGCACCTGATTTCACCCCTCCACCCCCCGCCGTTTCTCCTATCATCTTGAGGTTATTCCTCCCCTCCCCCTCCCCACTTTTTTACTCTGACTCATCTTTTCTTCCAGTCCTGATAAAGGGTCTCGGCACGAAACGTCGAATGTACTCTTTTTTATAGATGCTGCCTGGCCTGCTGAGTTCATCCAGCATTTTGTGTGTGTTGCTTAGTTTTCTAGCATCTGCAGATTTCCTCTTGATTGCGAGTATTCAGGAGTCTCTTACGAAGTCACTTAAAATATAATGTGTTGGTGCGTGGCCAAGTGGTTAAGGTGTTCGTCTAGTGATTTGAAGGCCATTAGTTCGAGCCGTGGCTGAGGCAGCGTGTGTGTCCTTGAACAAGGCACTTAACCACACATTGCTCTGCGACGACACCGGTGCCAAGCTGTATGGGTCCTAATGCCTTCCCTTGGACAACATCGGTGGCGTGGAGAGAGGAAACTTGCAGCATAGGCAACTGCTGGTCTTCCATACAACCTTGCCCAGGCCTGCACCCTGGAAACCTTCCAAGGCGCAAATCCATGGTCTCATGAGACTAACGGATGCCTAAAATATAAAATATAAATTTATATTTTACAGTCAATGGCTAATTTATGTTTTTAGTTACTCTTGACTTATGATGTAACAACTTTAATATATCTTTTATCCATCTGTTTACCACAAATTGAATGTTAGTGTTTTTATCCCGTCATGTCACCTAAATATTATTATTCATAAGCTGATGTCAACATATTTAAACGTTTTCCCAATTACTTTATGAATGATACCCGCATTTAGTTTTAAGAGTTTGGATTCATATTTCTGAAACAAAGACGGTTATGGAAAATACTCGTTTTTTTGGGACAACTTATATATATATATACCGCCTGTAATATGATCTCTAAAGGATGGAAAAATAATTCGTACTATTCTTTAAATCCATGATCTACTATATTAACGATCATCCCAGTTAAATTATGGTTAAATTACCTTTGTTAAATTATGACAAAAATAAAGCAAACAAGGTTGATAAGGAGATTGCTACTCGGACACCAGAAATCGCCTCTTTTCGGTTTTAATGGCAGAAGTAAAGTGGAGGATAAAACGGTTGTTGTCAAGTGACAAGTTATTTGCCTATTTTGAAATGAAGTTTTGTTTATGAGATTCTCTTGGAATGCTTACTGCGTGATCTGTCAGTCTATTTAATAAAAGTTAGTAGTTTGTCATTAAGCTGGTATTCCACTGAAGTAGTCAGATAGCCGTTAGGTTGCTTTGCATCATCCTGACAGTATTTGACAAGATACTGTCCTCATAAGGGAACGTAAAAGATCCCATGGCATCACTACTAGTAAAAAAAATTACACCCATGCCCTACTCAATACCGATTCCTCTACCAACATTACCTAAATAGATTACCAGCTGATCATTACACTCCTAGCTAAAGAGATTGGAAATGAAACCACCTGTCTTTAATTTCGAGGTCTTCATTCAGATAGGAAATACAAAAGCTCAACTCAAAAGTAAACAGAGAATATGAATTTGTATTTGCGGGAAATATAATTTGATGTTGACCAATTAGATTGCATCATCTTCATAACAATTGCAGTAATATTAAAACAATGTGAAAATATTCTAGAATTGTGCTTACATGGAACGTGTATCAAATAATACACGTGGTAAGCAGAAAAATATACATCACTGCCTTTTTAAAATACTTAATATTGTTCCATCTGATGAGTATAATGATTAACTATACCTTTGTACGTATTTTTCTGTTTAAATATAATTTACACTGGACGTAGATTAGGCTAGGACCACTTTAAGAAGGTTGGCGTAGGTGGCCTATTACTTGTTGGTGAGTGGTGGCTACATGTGATTAATTGGCCTCTGTCAAGCAACTGTCAGCGCTTTGAGCTGTCAATGAGAGGCTCCAGAGGCAAGGGGGCTCATTCAGGTGTGTACTTAATGCTGTTCTCCAGCAAGGCTTGACGCTGAAATTATTATCACTGTTTCCTTATTTAAAAAATCAACGTGCCCATTCCCGCATTCTATACAAGGATAAAGATGGGAAGCTTTCACGGCGACTGAATCACTCTTAAACAGCATATTCTGCAATCGGTGCTGGATTCGTGCAAAAGGGTAACTTTAGAATGTAACCCGCTTTTCGGTTTGCAGATAGAAATGCCATATATGCAGAACTGTGAGTGATATTGTTTTTTTTTCCTTTCTGCAGCAAAAGATAAACCCAGGGTGCTATGTGTAGAACGGTGGAGTTTTGTCGAACACAGGTTTAAGACAGATGGAATTTCTTCAATTTTCAAAATATTTACAGAAAGCTGGAACCGATTAGTGAAATTTATAGGTTGTAGGATATTACCAACGATCGATTTTGCAGCTGTATATGGAAATATCACTCAACTGGTTGTGTAACTTTCTTTACTACTAAATTATATATGTTTGAGACATTATCTAAAGTTGGTACTTACCTGCCAAAATGATGATTGACGTTACAGTTGAAATAGAATCCTGAGGAATCTAACATATTTTAGCAGAATATTAGCATCGTGCCATTTCGTAAACTAAACCAATCGCTTTTGAATTAGATTGAATTTGTTTATTTTCAGGTTGACGCTTTCCCATGACTATTGCGTTTGTTCCGGCTAATGGTTCAGCCTAAGAAAAGTTCAATGGATTCTACAGCTGTTCCAAAGGCCATAATTGAGGATAGTCCCAGTTCCAGCCCGAGCCACTGTCCGGATCCCGATTCCGTGACCTGCCCCACTCGCAAACACCCGGAATTAGGATCTCGCTCGAAAGTGACTCGCATCAGGGGCAGACCTGCGGCAGCAAACGCTGCGCGAGAGCGTAGCCGGGTACAAACCCTGCGACATGCTTTCTTGGAGCTGCAAAAGACTCTACCTTCAGTTCCTCCGGACACTAAATTGTCCAAACTGGATGTCCTAATCTTGGCAACCACCTACATTGCACATTTAACCCGCACCCTGGAAGAAAGTCTGGAGGAGGGGGAAGGTCGGAAATCTTCCGAGTTAATGCATTCTCTCAAAGTAGACGGATATCTGCATCCGGTCAAAGTAGGAGTTCTGCAATACCTCTTTATTGTGAAAATATATCTTTTAAGAGTTTAATCTAAATAACCTGTCTTTCCTAATAACATCTGCTGTTGTAAGTATGTTTATGGAATCAATGTAATATTTAAAACACATACTTTGAGCCTTTAACATGTAGATTATTTTAACAATCATTGGAAAAATGTTATAAATTCAAATAGATATCGAATAAGTTTCCTTCCATAACTATATATAATCTCATTTTGTTAAAGCAAATTAACTCTACAATTGATGGGAATAACAGGCTGTTCTGACAAAAGAATTGTTCGCTGATTCTGAATGTATGCAATCACCCATAAAACAGAAGGAAAACTTGAATAACTTTCAACGTTTCGTCCATGCATATACTTAACGAAAATTGCTTATTCCCCTATACAGTGAACTACAACTTTGGAAATAGGCTTATGTTTCACTTTTCAACTTTCTAAAATTAAATTGCCAACTGTCCATAATAAATTTATGTATTAAATATTAACTTTAAGCTTGTTTTGCTGGATGAGTACATAGATCATAGAGTTTTTCAGCTAACAATTGCTGGACCCTCTGACAGTTTGGGTAATAAATTCAAATTCTTTGTTTTTCTTCTTTAAAGTATTCCTCGACTCGAACAACTGACAATGAAAGTAGCAATTCCTAAGATCGTCCGCGTTTTTAAGAACTACATGCTACTTTATTTATGTGACTTTTTGAAAATGCTGATATAGATATATCTGTTTGGTTTAAAGATACGCCAAGTTGAAACGAGTACTGAGAGCCAAAACATTTGTGGGGGAAAATGGTTTATATATTTTTATATTTTAATGAATATCTGAGTATCCCTGTCTCACTGATCATAGATTCAATTTTCGATACCATCTGGCTCACTTTATGAATCTTTTAAAAAAGGCTGATGCAAATATGTAGAAAAAAATATGATAGTCAACTAAACGAAGAATGTTTTTTTATAAAGTCCAAATCATTTCAATTCCTGTACCACCGGAGTATTTTGCCTCATAGTTCTCCATTATCGGTGGACATTGGTCTAGAATTGTATAGTGTAACTCTCGTTTAACCTTATAGTATTTTGAATGCATTACAGCCATTTGTGGCGTTAAACATAAGACATTACCATTGCTTAATTTGCAGTCTATGTAAGAATTCAAAAATACAAAATACGTGTAAAATAAAATGACGTTTTCAAACAATTGCGGCATAAATAGCTAAAAAGTACATACGAATTATCATTATGAGATTCCTTGCCCAGGATGTACTTGTCAACACGTATAACCGAATCAGGAAAGATAAAGAAAAATATGGCTCAAAAACGCAAAATGATTCAGCTCCTATATGTAAAACTCGGCGTCCAAAACGATTAATCCTGGTAATATATTTTGATAAGTTTACATCTAACGAATCTGTTCTACATCATGCCAACAGCTATTTGCAATTACAATACATTGAATCGGTAAGATCTGGATTATAATTTAGTTTTTTTCAATACCGTTTACCAAAATGTAATTGTTGTGAATGGTGATAAGGAGCATGCAGGTTTGTTTCTGTTGGGTTTCCCTGTAACATCACATTTAGCTATCTGTATAATGCAAAACACTTTACCAAGTTATTTTTATGTTTGATAGGTATTCAGACTTTAAATCGCAACTTCATATTGCAACGTATATTTTTTAAAGGAAATAGTCGAAGCATCAAACAAGTTATTAATATACATATATTTTCCTTCATGAATTTCAGAAGTGGCCAATGCGATCCCGTTTGTATGTCGGTGCAACGGGACAATTTCTGAATTCGAGCCAATCCGACATTCAAACTCAAGCCAAGACGACCAATCCTGATCCCGTCTAAACTGGAAACTGCCTAAAATTTAGCAAGGCTTTTAAAACTTGTTGTCATACCGATGTGTCACTGGCAATTTTTGAATTAACTTTTTGAACGTAACATAACATTTCCAAAATGCAAATATCTCGCAGGACTAAGTAAAATATATTATATATATATTTAGAGAGAGAGAATTGAGTGCGATTATTGAAATGAACGTGATGTAGTGGAAGTTGATCTCGTTTAATTTTAAGTATGTTAAAAGATAAACTAAATATCTTGCAATTGACAAAGTTGGCGCTATTTCTGAAACGTTTAAATAACAATTACCATGTGTGACACGGATTCGGCGAAGACCTCTTCCTTCGTTTAGTCACTCAAGTCGGCACGATGATATGGAAGCACCAAAGTTTAAACTTTGAGAAATGAGGAAGCTGACGTTTGCAATTCAATTGTTTACTATTACATGGTGTTGAAAGGCTTGGCTGCGTCCGTAAGAGTGAAAATTTGGCTCGACTGATTGGCTACGCACTTTCAATTGAAATAGGTTTGCACTAAAGCATGATTTAACAAAACAAAAACTATGTGCACAGCTGGCCGCAGTGGATACGTGCGCACTTTCTATAGACACAAGCTTCAGAAGAGCATTCCGTTCTTACTCATCTTCGATATATTTGAAATCTTCGCGAAACTGTTCGGTGGTGGTCAATACACGAACCAACCAGCCCAGCTAACTGGTTCATACCAAACTGTTAAACATAACTGAAATTAATTAAAGTAACGTGACCGATATGTTAATCTGACCACCTTTATGACATGGAGAATAATAAGCATGTATTGACATTGAATTAAGCTACCTTTTACTGTAAATGACATGAAAATATCCGAAATATATCTGCATTTTTGGAAGAATATTTTACGCTGGTATTTAACATCTAAGTGTACTGTTCTAAAATAAAATATCCGTCCACTTATTTAAATTGTTCGATTCATCATTTCAGTTTTGCTCACACAACTACACCAATGTTTACGAACAATTATTGATGGAAAATGTGGGTCAATATCGGTTTAATCTTTAGTTTGTTGAACGGGTAGGGCGTAAATTAGAATGTTGGACAAATTGTATATTGCCAAGTGTGTATCTATCGTTACACGCACTCACATCTACTCTTTAAAGGTAGCCTGATATTTTAAAGACTTTGTTTTAACTTAATCTGAACAAAATCTGGTTTCACTGGATCCATGTATCAAGTTTGATGGGTTTACGAGGAACATTTAAGTCGGAGAAGAACTTGCTATATCTTCTGCTGATTCAGTGAAGCATTCCTAGAGAATATTACATTTTGTTACGAATTGCAAAAATCTATTATTGTTCAATAGTTTACAGACAGAAAATATATTGAAATTAGTTCGCACAAACGACCTGAAACTTACAATCGTCTGAAATGTTGTGCGTTGCCCCAACTGCCTAAACTTCACAATAATTACTGAATCACAACTTCTAAAGGAAAAGGTGTTCACTTGGCAACGTAATTGTTTCAATTGATGGTAATACTCCCTCCGCGCAGACCGTTCTATCATCATTTGGCAGGTTTCTACTTAATAGTGACATCAAAACAAGAAGCGCTGCTCAAAACATGTAACAACACGAGAGAAGTCTTAATTTAACTAGATAATTCCATAGTAATTTTTAATCATTTGAAACTCAGTATAGAGTTCTACTAAGATTTGGCTGAGCTGTGAAAAAAGAATCATCTAATGACATTGTTGTCTGCAGTGCCGAGAGGTTGCAATTCACAAATGGCTCAACCAGTGCACATTGATGAAACACAAGTTAGAACGTTTCTTTCTAGCTAGTGGATGGACAGTATGAACAAAATGATGAGCATTTTGACCTGCAGTCAAACTTCATCACCACTTTGGAGGTCCAGCCCACAAAGAGAATACTACCTGACTTGGGCAGAATCTTGTGACAATTCTTTTAAGGATAAAACATGTAACCAGAGGAAGAAATAAAGATGAACCAATTGAGGTGGTGTGTCTGGGTACCTAGAAAGCTCTTTTTTAGGAAATTTCTAAATTAAACGTACAGTTCTGTTGGTGTACAATGAGGATTGATTTATAGACATAAAACAGAGATTATGTTTGGAAGCTGACGTTTTAGCAGGGTGTCAAAGGGATCAATGCTGTGGCCCCAGCTGTTCATAATCTACCCTAATGAACTGGATGAAGGGATTGTGCCATATAGCCATGTATGTTGATGATACAAATCTGGGTGACAGGGTGAAGAAGGAATAAGTGAATAGACAAGGATAGGAGCAGATGGAATATAATGTCCCAAAAACATCCACTCTGACAGAAAGAAAAAGGTTGAGCAACGTAACAAATATGCTCATATGAAAAGTTTTGACTTTAGGAGGGATACAGATGTCATTGTATATAAATTCAAAATGCAAAACAGCTATGAGTTGGGAAAATAAATTGTATATTGGTCTTTAATATTGGAGTATTTGAGATCAAGGGATATCTTGCTAAAATCATATATGACCCTGGTGAGACCACACTTAGAATATTACAAACAGGTCTGATATCCTTACCCATGGAAGGATATATTCGAAATGGAGGGTGCAGCAAAAATTCTGATTAAGCCTTCCATCCCAGGATCATTGTATGAGAATAGATTACATACATAGAGTGTAGAGTCTCTTGAGTTCAATGGGCATCTTATTGAAATATGCAAAATTCTTAAGAGTTTAACAGGGTAGATATAAAAATGAAGACCTGATGCTTTCCTTAACTAGGGGTCTCAAGCCAGTTACAACAGTTTCAAAATAAGGGGCCAGTCATTCAGAATAGAGCTGAACAGGAATTTCTTCAACCAGATGCTTCATAAATGTCACTGTTGAGATCTCAACCCAGGAAGGTCATGGAGTGTCAGTTCTTGTATATATTCCAGCTATAAAAAATAAATGTTTTGTTTTTTGATAGGTCTGAGTCTAAATAAACAGTATGAATTTATCTTGATAGAGTTGAATGTTTTTACAAACTGTAGAAACTGTTCTAGTTCTTATATTAAAACTTGTATCTCAATCTTTGTCAATCTTGCATTGTTGAAGTGTCTTAGCATCTGCAATCTGAAGGGATTAATTGAATTGCTTTGGTATGAAAATACATCCATGCATAATGATGCAACTTTTAAATTCATATTATTGTTCGAACATCAAAATGAAGTTGCACAAAATCAAAATAGACAAAAATAAGTCTGCTAATAGATAACTATTTGTCTTAGATGCACACTTAAGAATGTCCAGAAGTGTCACTGTGTGAATTGTTGGGCAGTCCTTGGAATCTCCAGTTCCATGGATTCTGAGGTGGCTGATGAGGCCAATGTGTGATCAGCAATCGCTGTGTGGCAGAAAGTGATTGATGAGACAAGCTAATGGATTCTGTGCTCCTTTCACTTTTTATATTGGGCCCTTGTCAGGCTCTTATTCATGCACTCAAAATTCTAAATACAATCCATAAAATTCCTTATTAGCCATTATGTGGCAGGGACCCTGACTTTCCATCCATCACTAAGACCGTCAACATCTGGGACATGCCATTTTCTTGTTACTACCATCAGGGAGGAGGGACAGGAGCATGAAGACCCATACTCAATGATTCAGAAACATCTTCTTCTCCTCCACCATCCGATTTCTGAATGCCATTGAACCCATGAAAACTACCTCATCAACTAAGTCCTGACGAAGGGTCTCCGCCTGAAATGTTGACTGTGCTTCTTCCTATGGATGCTGTCTGGCCTGCTGCGTTCCACCAGCATTTTGTGTGTGTTGCTTGAATTTCCAGCACCTGCAGATTTCCTCGTGTTTGCGTTTTTAAATTAACTACTGCAAAGCCTCTTCCAGTGATGCCTACACTGAAGAAGTTTAAATCTTCTCTTCGACAGGAGTTTAGTGAAACCCTGTCTCACTGCTCCCCATCTATAATTTCTTTGGCCCTTCAACTTTTCGACTACATTTTGACCAAGACCGCTACTACAGCCATATATCCTTCCTTGGAATGTGTCTCCGCCGTCAACTTACTCCAGATGGTTTCAGGATTCGTTTTTGAGCCTCCAGTCCTGATGAATGGTCTCAGCCTGAAACATCAACTGTACTTCCTCCCATGGATGCTATCTGGCCTGCTGCGTTCCACCAGCATTTTGTGTGTGTTACCTTGTTTTGCATTGTTTTTTACTTTGTAATTTATAGTGATTTTATTCTTTGCACTATACTGCTGCCACAAAATAACAAATTTCATGTCATATAAGACAGTGATAGTAAACCTGATTCCGATTCTGATCATAATGTTTGATCCAAATTTGAGATCTTGATTTTCGATTTTCCTCAGATGGCCAAAGGCTGTGCTGGTGCAGATGACAGTGAATTTAATCATCAATGCCTACCTGAGGTTATCCACATTTTCTATCATGTCAGAATGGACCTATATTGTTGAAGGCTGCTGCTGATTTGGCAGTTGGATGTTAGGATAAAGCTATTGGCTTGTGTGCTTCAGTAAGTGAGTTAACAATGACTTGGAGCTTAACCTCCAAATATGTGCACATGCAAGCATCTTCTGTGAACTGCAGTTTGCACACATGTTTTGTGGGCAGCATAGTAGTGTTATAGCTGGCTATTACAGTGCCAATGGCCCAGGTTCAATTCCACTGCTGCATGTAAGGAGTTTGTACATTCTCCCTGTAACTGTGTGTGGTTCCTCTGGGTGCTCTGGCTTTCTTCCACATTCCAAAAACACACAGGTTAGTCGGTTAATTGGTCATATGGGTGTAATTAGGCACATAGTAATATTCTTTATGTGGGCACGTGGCCAAGTGGTTAAGGCATTCGACTAGTGATCTGAGGGTTGTGAGTTCGAGCCCCAGCCGAGGCAGCGTGCTGTGTCCTTGAGAAAGGCACTTAACCACACATTACTCTGCGACGACACTGGTGCCAAGCTGTATGGGTCCTAATGCCCTTCCCTTGGACAACATAGGTGTCATGGAGAGGGGAGACTTGCAGCATGGGCAACTGCTGGTCTTCCATACAACCTTGCCCTGGCCTGCACCCTGGAGAGTGAAGACGTTCCAGACGCAGATCTATGGTCTCGCAAGACTATCGGATGCCTTAATATTCTTTACATAAATCTTTAAATAAATTGTAGAGAAATATATCATCTCCTTACCACTTTAAATAATGATGTTTTATGCTGCAATTCTGTATTTTAAGACTAAATAGCAAATACAGCAAAAAGAAATTAATGACTATACTGTATGTGAAGTGTCAACTTTTTAAAGAGGGTGTTGCTGTTAATAACTGCATTGTCCTTATGTATAAATGTAACTAAATAAGTTTTTTTTCACACTTACTTCGTATAGCACTGCAAATGGATTTTACTGTTTAAGCTTATTTTTATCAAAACAATCTTACGTAGGTTGTGTAGAGACTTCAATTAAAATCACTTAATTCACAATGTCAAAATTCACAGTGAAATGTATCCACTGAGTTCTGGATACTCAAATGGCATTTCATCAGTTTCAACAGAATTTTCTTGAATGAAAGTTGAAGGCTGAGGAAATCTATTTTCTTTCTTTATTTAGACAGAGAGCACGGTAACAGGTTCTTCCAGCCCAATAAGCCCACGCCGTCCAATTACACTCTTGTGACAAATTAGTCTACTAACCCGTATGTCTTTGGAACGTGGGAGGAAATCAGAGCACGAGGGGGAGAACAATGCAGTTACGGGGAGAATGTACAAACTCCTTACAGGCAGCAGTGGGAAATGAACCCACTCCACTGGCATTGTAAAGCAATGCACTAACTGCTATGCTACCGCACCGCCACACTTAAACCTACTCCTGCTCTTGAAAAGATACCCATGGCTGCCTGCTGCATGCCTTCATTCTCTGATGCAAAATTGTTAGCAAAGAAGATAGAACTAACGTGATTACAGCCCGGGTTGAATTCTCACTGATGTCTGTATGTTCTCCCGGTGACCACGTGTGTTTCCTCAGGGTGCTCTGGTTTCTTCCCACATTTCAAAGACATGGGGATTAGTATGTTAGCTGGTCACATGGGTGCAAATGGGCAGCACCGCTCATTGGGCCAGAAGAACCTGGTACTGTGCTGCATCTCTAAATAAAATTGCAATACAGTTTGAGCAGAAAAAACTATTTTGTTGCTTAGAAAATTTCTAAACATGTTCAAACCCTTTGGTAGCTAATTTCCAAGAGATTTTTTTCTGTCTCTCCTTCATCATCATTTTCTTCTTCTTGG
This sequence comes from Mobula hypostoma, assembly GCF_963921235.1. Lineage (NCBI taxonomy): Eukaryota > Metazoa > Chordata > Chondrichthyes > Myliobatiformes > Myliobatidae > Mobula > Mobula hypostoma. The sequence goes on along the minus strand of NC_086097.1, from coordinate 217,709,772 downwards.
CCTTTGGTACAACACTTTTATAAAACTGTATCATCCTCTGATTCGTAGTCTGAATTAAACTTTTCACATTGGCAGGGAGGAAGTGACAAAAATAGTTCCATTCACAAGTTATTTTGCAGGAGAATGAACATGGCAATCAATTACAGAAAGACAACTTTATTTTTTCAGGCAGTCCTTTTTGTAAATGTACTTTTATGTTCAGTACAAAAATATGATAAATTAATGTTTCTGTGTCCATCTGGGCATTATTTCATTAAATGTGTAATACATTTAAATATCTTAGCTTTGAATATTTACCAATGTCAAGCAATTTCACTCAATTGATTCCAATGGTATTTGCACATATAACCATGGGTAAGCAATATTTAGATTCACCTTTTTCATTCACACCAGCAAAGGCTGTATTTGGAAGGCAGCAACAGATCAATCCTTTTTTCATCAGTATTATAGATTTGTTCAGCAGTCAGATCATATTGAATAACTAAATTCTTAAAAACTTAAGAACTTTCTTCTGCATTGGCATCCTGTTCACTGGAAATGCCTAGTCTTCAATTTCAATGCCGTATGTTGAAGCAAATGAAAAAAAGGTCATGGCTCTGATTTTCATTGTTTCATAAAATTCCTTTACATTTTCTACTAGCATTGGCCTGATATGCAAGTGGCCTCTGGACTCTGATAAAACCCAGTCACATAAGGGATGATCAAGGTTATCATGCTTTGCTGTATGCATTTTTATGGGACTTTTTAACCAATCTGACCTCTAAGTTTTACATTTTGTAATTTAATATCACAAATTTTAAGGAACCAGTTTTGAATTCTTTCATTAGAACATTCCCGTTTTCACCTTTTTACGCTTTTCTGTTTTCTATTGCACAACATATTTCTGATTCGTACCTTCGCTGTGTGTATTCGTAGATGAGGATGGGTTCAGGAGAGACAAATAGAGATGGGGTGTTCACATTCACACATGGTTAAAGGACACTGACATAGAGTCAAGAGCAAATAATACAGCAGGGAAAATGAGGAAAAATAGTTGGAAATCATTGTCTGGAGTGATGGTGCAAAATCCACTGGATTTCAAATTGGATCAGGAAAGGTACTTAAGGGAAGGTAATTTGCTGGACTATAGGGACAAAGGAGGGAAATAGAACTGAATTCTGGCCTCTTTCTGTGTACAGTGACATTGTTTTGAATAAACTTACAGCTCCCATGTTATCATCTGCAATACTAGTTAAATACTCTATTGCTTAAGCTGAAAAACAGGACCTCCAGTATAGTAATCTCTGGATTGCTGCCTGTGCCGCAACCCAATGATGATAAGGTGAGGATGGCAAGGTACAGGAGGCAGGGATTCAGATTTAAGGATCATTGGTATCTCTTCTGGGGAAGGTACAGACTGCACAAAAGGGATGGGTTACAGCTAGACCAGAGGAGGTTCAATAGCCTTGTGGGCAGATTAGCTAGAGTTGTTCGGGAGGGTTTAAGCAAATTTGACAGGGGATGGGAACCAGAGTGATCGTGCTGAGGATGAGGTAGTTGGTTTACACACGGACGCAATGTTTCTTGAGACTCCCAGCAAGCAGAGGCTGATAATGGGGCAAAATTGCAGTCAAAGGGATGAGCTTCAATGTAAAAGGAGGACAAAATCAAAAAGGGTGAATACAAAACTACAGGTGTTATATTTGAATGCATGCAGTATACACAATAAAGTAGATGAATGTATAGCAGTTACAGATTGGCATATATGATGTTGTACACATCACTGAATCAGGTAGCTGAGAGAAGATTATAGCTGGGAGCTTAATGTCCAAGGATACACATTGTATCGAAAGGATATGCAGGAAGGCAGAGGGGGTGGCATTACTCTGTTGGTAAAAAATGAAATCAATTCATAAAAAGAAGAGACATAGGGTCAGAAGGTGTTGAATCATTGTGGATAGAGCTAAGGAACTGCAAGGATAAAAAGACCCTGATGGGGGTTGTATACAGACCCCTAAACAGTAGTAAGGATATGGTCTACAAATTACAATGGGAGGTAGAAAATGCTTGCCGAAAGAGCAATGGGGGATTTCAACACACAAATAGATTAGGAAAATTGGGCTGGTGGTGGATCCCAAGAGGGAGTATTTCTAGACTGCCTACGAGATGGCTTTTTAGAGCAGCTCATGGTTGAGCCCACGAGGGGATCAGCTATTCTGGAATGGGTGTTGTGCAATGAACCAGAATTGATTAGGTAAAAGAACTCTTAGGGGCAAGTGATCATAAAATGATTGAATTCACCCTTAAAATTGAGGAGAAGCTAAAGTCAGGTGTATCAGTATTACAGTGGAATAAACGGAATTAGAGGAACGAGAGAGAAGTTGGCCAGAATTGATTGGAAAAGAACATCATCAGGGATGATAGCAGAGCAGCAATGGCCGGAATTTCTGAGAGCAATCTGGAAGGCACAGGATATATACATCCCAAAGAGGAAGACGTATTCTAAAAGCAAGATGACACAACCGTGGCTAACAACAGAAGTCAAAGCCAACATAAAAGCCAAAGAGAGGGCATATCATAGAACAAAAATTAGTGGGAAGTTAGAGATAATTAAGGAGGTAAAGATGGAATGCAAAAGTAAGCTAGCCAATAACATGAAAGAGGATACCAAAAGTTTCTTCAGACACAAAGTGTAAAAGAGACGCAAAAGTGGACATTGGACCGCTAGGAAACAATGCTGGAGAGGTAGTAATGGGGAACAATGAAATGGCGAACAAACTGAGTAAGTATTTTGCATCAGTCATCACTGTGAACAACATTAGCAGTATGGTGGAAGTTCAAGGTGTCAGGGATCATTACGTATGTGAAGTTAGCTTTACTAGAGAGAAGGTTCTTGAGAAACTGAAAGGACTGAAGGTACAAAAGATAAGTCACCTGGACCAGAAGGTGTATACTCTAAGGTTCTGAGAGAGGTGACTGACGAGATTGTGGAGATATTAATAATGATCTTTCAAAAATCACTAGATACTGGAATGGTTCCGGAAGACTAGAAGATTGCAAATGTCACTCCACTCTTCAAGAAGGGAGAGAGGCAGAAGAAAAGAAGTTATAGGCCAGTTAGTCTGACCTCAATGGTTGGGAAGGTATTGAAGCTGATAGTTAAGGATGTGGTTTCGGGGTACAGGATAAAATAGGATATAGTCAGCATGGTTTCAAGGGAAAATCTTGCCTGACAAATCTGTTGGAATTCTTTGAAGAAATAACAAGCAGGATAGACAAAGGAGAATTGGTTGATGTTGTGTACTTGGATTTTCAGAAGGCCTTTGACCATTTGTCACACATGAGGCTGCTTAGCAAGTTATGAGCCCATGGTATTACAAGAAAGGTTCTAGCTTGAATAAAGTAGTGGCTGATTGGCAGGAAGCAAAGAGTGAGAATAAAGGGAACCCTTTCTGGTTGGCTGCCAGTGACTAGCAGTATTCCACAGGGGACTGTGTAGGGTCCAATTCTTTTTATGTTATATGTCAATGTTTGGATGATGGAATTGATGGCTTTGTTGCAAAGTTTGCAGATGATATGACGATAGGTGGAAGGGCAGGATGTTTTGAGGAAGCAGAAAGGGTACAGAAGGACTTAAACCGATTAGGAGAATGGGCAAGGAAGTGGCAGATGGAATACAGTGTCAGGAAGTGTACGGTCATGCACTTTCGTAGAAAAGTTGAGAGGGTTGACTATTTTCTAAATGGAGAGAAAATACAAAAATCTGAGGTGCAAAGAGATTTTGGGAGTCCTTGTCCAGGATTCCCTAAAGGTTCAGTTGCAGGTTGAGGCTGTGGTGAGGAAGACAAATGCAATGTTAGCATTCATTTCAAGAGGACTATAATATAAAAGCAGGGATGTAATGTTGAGACTTTATAAAGCACTGGTGGGGCCTCACTTGGAGTATTGTGAGCAGTTTTGGGCCCCTTATCTTAGAAAGGATATGCTGAACCTGGGGAGGGTTCAAAGGATGTTCACGAAAATGATTCCAGGATTGAACAGCTTGACATATGAAAAGTGTTTGAAGGCTCTGGGCCTGTAGTCACTGGACTTCAGACCTAACTAAAACCTATTGAAAGATGAAAGTCTATGATAGAGTCAATGTGTAGAGGATGTTTCCTCTGGAGGGAGAGTCTAAGACCAAAGGACATGTATGGTCCCTCAGAACCAAGGGACATCCTCTTAGAACAGAGAGGGGGAGGAATTTCTTTAACCAGAGAGAGGTGAATTTGTGGAATTCATTGTACAGACAGCTATGGCGGCCAATTCTGTATGTACATTTAATGCAGAGGTTGATAGATTCTGACTGGTCAGGGCATGAAGGAATGGGGGTGGGGTGGGGAGAGAGGAGGCAGGAAATGGGGTTGAGAGAAAAAATGGATCAGCCATGATGAAATGCCAGTGCAGATATAGGTCAAATGCTCTAATTCTGCTCCTATATCTTATGGTATATTATCATAACTATTATTTGTAGTGGACTGCCTTTCCTAATCATCAGCACTGGCTGAAACACACTGCATCTCTTGCATTACCAATAACAGTAAAATACAGCCCACCCCAGAATATATAGAAAATAACCTACTCCTCTTACCATTAGTGACAGTACCATCTCTGTTGCACCATCACTTGTGCAAGAGGCAGACTAGTTATCCTGTAACACCACCAGTAATAAGTTGCCTCTTGCCCATTATTATTAGTAGCAGAACATACTTAATTATCAGTTATAATAACATACTTGGATTCCAGTATTTCATCATAATAGTACTAAGACAAAAGCCCGCTCTCCTACATCACGAATAATAAGTTTCTTCCCCCGATCATCAGGCCAGCTCCCTCAAGTAGTTGTCAGTACTATTAGTAAAAGACCACTTCTAGATTAATACTCCGCTAGTAAGACGCCTCAGTGCAGACCGTCTCTCCCCGCCAGCGCTCGGTCCAATGGCGAGCCCGTTCTGTTGCTGCGGCGGCGCGGCGCTGCGAGTCTCCGTCCGATCGCTTTGGTCCGTGCCTGTGGAATGGCTACGGCTAGTACCGCGCCTTCTCCTTCCGAACAGCCTCGGTCGGCCGAACTCATACATTGAACCGTTTTCGTGGGAAGAAAACCTGGAAATGGAGCACCCTCGGGAACCGGGGCCCGCCCGCGTCCAAGGTCCTGGCCACAACGGAGGCGGGGAGAGGACACGCCGATTCGCCACCCTTGGGGTAACTAAATCGAATTACAAAGCTATGATTGTTTTTTACAATTAGCTTCCTGTTGCACAAAGGAGATACGGGCGTTCCTGTGTACTTCTTATCATTTTAAACCATCTACTTGACCTTTCTAAAAAACGGAGTCGATTTCAGGCCTAGATTGCACGTTGAACCCCAGGTTAATATGAAATCTGAAATACAAATTTTCTACTCGGTCGTGTGTCTGATTAAAATTAACCCGCATCTTGTGAATAATACAAAGCACAGGAGAAACCCATTAAATAAACACTTTTATTAAAAATCAGCTTCCTGCGCTTAAATTCGCAAATTAATCACTGTACATAGTGACTTGAGGATAAAAGAATTAAACCATGTTCAACAAACTTTATTCTGTTAAATTTTATTCTTTTACACTATTCTGTTAAATAAAATTAAAATTTACTGTTTGAAACATAATTTTCAACGTATTAACATTTGTGACAAAATTAAGTTTTATGATTTCAGGTAATTGGCATTTCCAGTATTATATTTCATAATTTCAACATTCATTCAGTTTTCCTGTAATAACTAGCTTGCACTTGCACTTTATCCAGACAGATCTTATTTTCTTCTTAGTTACCTTACTTCATGCCTTCTTTGACAGTCCAATGTTATTATTGTTAGCAATGGGGAAACCCAGCATGTACACCATGTTTTATCATGATCAGCCCGACCGTGTCCCATTTTGTAAGAATTTGGAAGCTTGTCTGTTTTCCCCCCAAAAGATTGAAATAAACTAAGCCGATCAATGTTTTATTTCGGATGGTCGTGAACAAATTGTATATTCTGTTTGGATGGTGCTTTGTAATCCCTGTGGAAGCTCATTTGGTTCTACACTTGTCTCAAGATTCTGTGCTTGAAGACAATTATGAATTGCTAATTAATACCTGCATTGCCGGGAAAGCTAGGTCCCACTAAACAGCTAAATTTAAAACAAAATGGTTCCAGTTTTGAGATTTGAATAGAAAAATATAGGCGGATACTTTGACAAGGAACTGAAGAAGTACAGTGTGGTTAGGATTTATCTTTTAGACCAAACATCTTGGGTGATAATAAAGAGCTCATGGCAATATTTTTTAAAATATTTATTTTCAGGATTTCTGAATCATAGTTTAAATTCCTAAATAGATCATAAGCATCTGTTCTCCCCAGTTGCCTTTTGAAGTGATAATAAAGGTGGAAAAAACTGGAAAAACTTCGCAGTATATGTGGAAGAAAACACATTTCAGGTTGAATAGATTTCATCAGAACTGACCAAGAAAACAAGTTAACACACAAAATGCTGGAGGAACTCAGCAGACTAGGCAGCATCTATGGAAAAGAGTGAACACTCAACCTCTTGGGCTGAAACCCTTCATCAGGACTGGAGAGGAAGGGGGAAGAAGTCAGAATAACAAGGTGGGGGGGGAGGGGAGAAGTACGAGGTGATAGGTGATAAGTGAAACCTGGACAGGGAAGAGGGGTTGTAAAGAGCTGGGAAGTTGATTGGTGAAAGAGATAAAGGGCTGCAGGAGGGGGGAAGCAATTAGAGGGAAGTGATGGGCAAGTAGGAAGATAAGTTGAGAGAGGGAAACAGGAATGGAGAATGGTGAAGGAGGTTCAGATACTAGAAGCTTGAGAAATCAATGTTCATGCCATCTAGTTGGAGGCTACCCAGATGGAATATATTCCCCCCCCCCACACTTCACCATTGCCCATTCCTGTTTCCCTCTCTCATCTTATCTCCTTACCTCCCCTCCTCCAGCCTTTTATCTCTTTCACCATCAACTTCCCAGCTCTTTACTTCACTTCTGCCCCTGTCCCGGTTTCACCTATCACCTACCAACTTTACTTCCACCCCTCCTCCCACCTTCTTACTCTGACTTCCCATCTTTCTTCCTAGTCCTGATGCAGGGTTTCGGCCCAAAACACTCGACTGTTCACTCCTTTCCATAGATGCTGCCTGGCCTGCTGAGCCATCCAGCATTTTGTGGCTGGGGCTTTGATTTCTAGCATATGCAGATTTTCTCGCGTTTGTAAGAAAACACGTTAGGCTAGGTAGCAGTAATGGTAGGGAAGGATGAAAGGTGTAATAGCTAATTTGTTATTAAGGGAATACAGTAAGCATTTGAGCTACAGAAGGGAAAATTGGTCAGACAGATAAAATTGCATTTTCTTTATCTGAATGCAAGCAGCTTTTGTAAGAAAGTAGAGGAAGTATAGCACAAATAGAATTACATTAGTACAAATCAATTACCATTCCAGGGAGTTACCAAAGGTTGGGAATTAAATATTCCTCAATATTTAGTCATCAGAAGAGATGGGTAAAATGGGACAGGAGGCTGGCAAGCCTTGATAATAAAGAATGAGTTACAAGGAGAATAGAGGAATTATATTAGTGTAGAAATTCATAAAGCGTGGGAAGATCTTTTAAAAAAACATTAAAGAACATAAGACAGGAGCAGAATTATGCTATTCGACCCAACAAGTTTGCTCTGCCATTCCATCATGGCTGATTTATAATCTTTCTCAAACCTGTTCTCCTGCCTTTTCCCATAATCCTTACTAACCAAGAACCTATCAACCTCTGCTTTAAATATACTATACCCAATGACTTGGCCTCCACAGCCATCTGTGACAACAAATTCCACGTATTCACCACTCTCTGGCTTTATCTCCTCAACTCTACTCTAAAGGGACTTCCTATTCGAAGAGTGTGTTCTCTGGTCCTAGACTCCACCACTATAGGAAACTTCATGCTATCTATCTATGCCTTGCAGTATTTGATAGGTTTCAATTAGATCCTCCCTTATTTTTCTAAACTCCAGTAAGTACAGACCCAGAGCCATCAAACACTCCTCATACGTTAACCCTTTCATTCCTAGGATCATTCTCTTGAACCTTTTCTGAACCCTCTCCTATGCCAGCATACCCTTTATTAGATTCTGCCAACAGTCGGGTCATCTGCAAATTTATAGATGCCATTTGAGCTGTTCCTAGCCACACAGTCATAGGTGCAGAGAGGTAGAATAGTGGGCTAAGCATGTATCTTTGAAGGTACGAATATTGATTGCCAGCAAGGAGTAATGGGCCCAAAACTGCTCACAATACTCCAAGTGCGATCTGACCAATGTGTTATAAAGCCTCAGCACTACTTACTTTGCTTTTATATTCTAGTCCTCTTGAAATGAATGCTAACGTTGCATTTGCCTTTCTTACCACCAACTCAACCTGCAAGCTAACTTTTAGGGAACCCTGCACGAGAATGCCCAAGTAACATATACAAATGCTGGAGGAACTCAACAGATCAGGCAGCATCTATGGAAAGGAAGAAATAGTTGATGTTTCGGGCCAAGATCCTTCACCAGGACTGGAAACGAAGGGGAAGAAACCAGAATAAGGTGATGAGTGGAGGGGAAGAAATACAAGCTAGAAAGTGATAGGTGAAGCCAGGTGGGTGGGGGAGGTGGATGATGCAAGAGGCAGGTAGGTGATAGGTGGAAAAGATAAAGGGCTGGAGAAGAAGGAATCTGATAGAAGAGGAGAGTGGACTATGGAGAAAAGGAAGGGCATTAGGGGAGGTGATAGGCAGGTGAGAAGAGGTAAGAAGGAAGCCAGAATGGGGAATGGAAGAGGAAAAGGGAGGAGGAAAAATTGCTGGAAATTAGAGGAAACGATGTTTGAGAACTCCCTAGTCCCTTTGCACCTCTGAATTTACTCCCTGTTTTAAAAGAAAAGTTTTATAGCTTTATTCCTTCTAGCAACACTATATTTCATCTGCCATGTCTTTGCCTATTCTCCTAATCTGTCTAAATCCTTTGCAGATTCCGTGCTTCCTTAACACCATGTATCTCCACATATCTTTGTATTATCCACAAACTTGGCCACAAAGTAATCATTCCGTCATCCAAACCATTGACATATAACATGAAAAGAAGCAGTCCCAACAATGACCCCTGTGGAACAACCACTCATCACTAGGTGCCAACCAGGAAAGGCTCCGGTTATTCCCTCTCCTGTCAATCAGTTAATCTATCCATGCAAGGATCTTTCCATGGACTCTTGTTTACACCACTCCTCCTTGCTGGCAATCAATATTCGTACACTTCAAGGTTACGTGCTTAGCCCGTTGTTCTTCCTCTCTACACCCATGACTGTGGCTAGGCACAGCTCAGATGGCATCTATAAACTTGCAGGTGACACGGCTGTTGGCAGAATCTCAGGTGATGACAAGGTGGCGAACTGAGTGAGATAGATCAAGTGATTGAATAATATCGCAACAATAATCTTGGGTTCAGTTAGTCCAAGGAATTGATTGTGGACTTCAGGAAGGAGAAGTCGAACATGCATCAAGAGGTCAGGAGAGGAAAGGGTGTGTAGTTTCAAGTTCCTGGGTGTCAAGATCTCTAGAAGTCTATCCTGGGTCAATAATGAAGCAGCTATATTTCATTAGAGTTTGAGGAGATTTCCCCAGATGTACCATGGAGAGCATTCTAACTCGTTGCATCATCACCTGGTATGGAAACACAGAAAACACTGAAAATTATCTGTAGACCCCCACCTCTTTAAAAAGTAGAAGTAATACAGTAGTCAGTATACAAAGGAAATTAGAAGTGCTTATAACAGGGACAATACAGCAATCACATGAGTATTTAAAATGCTGTACGTGTGGACCAAGCAAATGAAATGGGCAGCAATATTGTAGAGGATGGAGGTGTTGTGTATAAAAATGGTTCTCTAGGTATTTATGTTGAAGAATCAATGAGAGAGAGAGTTATTTAAAATCTAGCATTTCATGCAAAAGGTTCAATAGATCGAGTGATGAATGTGTTTACAGAACGTTGATCACAATACAAGTTGTATATAAAAATTGAAAGTGATTTACTTCAGTCTGAAATTAGGGTCTGAAAATGAATAATGCAAATTACAAAGACAGGTGTGAGTTGACAATGATGGAATAGATAATTATATTAAATGTTATGACAGTGAGCACTTAAGTAATGGTTAACATTTGAAAAAATAATATTTAATTTACAAGTTTATGACTGATCCAGTGATAGATATCGAAAAATCAAAGGTAATGTTAGATTTAAGGAAAAGGTGTTTAATTTTCTGAGGAAGTAGGGAATGTATTTCAGAATTCACAAAAGGAGGAGAAGGAAAAGAAACTGGAAGAAATTAGTAACATGTGATTCTGCAGACAGTAAAAGTATTAATACTGGAGAAATTAGTAGGACTGAAATGGGATAAATCCCCTGTTACTAATGAACTGTATCATAAGGGTTTGAAGGTGAATTTGGAGATAGATATTATTGAAAATATTTCAGAACTTTAAAAATTAGGGCAGGAGGAGAGAGAAAAGCATTATAGATCTGTTCAGCTGACTTCAATATTGGGAGAAGTTGGGCATTATTAAGGAAGTAGTAATGGAACACTTGGAACGTTATAGTACTGATAGAATCCACATAGATCTGTGAAAGAAAAATAGCATTTAACAAATCTCTTAGTGTTTACTAACAGAACAGGTAATGTGCCACAGAAGAGATCATTAAATAAAACTAGAGCATCTGATATTTGGGCAATATACTGGGGTGGACTGAAAATTAGTTAATCGGTAGAGAACTCTGGGAATTAATGGGTCACTTTTTGCGTTGGGAGACCATTACTAGTGTTACAATGGCTGACACTGGTGCCTCAGTTCTTTGCAGTCCATATGAATGATTTGGACGAGGGGCTTATGCTTGGAAAGGGCTCATCAAGTTTTGCTAAGCTGATTCATGAGAAGGCTGCAGAGTAGCTTTGGAAGAGAAGGGTATTCCATACGTAATCGTCATTAAGAAAGTGATGGTAAGCCACCATCTTGAACTGCTGATGAAGGTGTTACTTAGAAGAGAATTCATTTATTTAGACCCAGTAATGATAAAACAGTTGTACTACATTTCCAAATTAGGAAAATTTCACTTGGAAAGGAACATGCTGGTAGTGGTGTTCGCTTGTGCCTTTGCCCTTGTCTTTCTAGTAGTTACTGTATGTTTGGGAGTTGCCCCTGATAGATGTCAAGCTGAGAACCATGACGGTATGGTCAGATAAGGGGAAAGAGCTCTTACACAACTGCTTTGAATCAGTTGACTGCATCATATTCAGAGGTTCATCTTCAGTTGTAAATCAATATGCCACAGCCTTCAGTGATTTCAATAAGACTGCGTGGGTGAGTGTGCGGCTTTGGGAATGTATTGATTCTTCCCAAACAAGAAGTGCTGAATGAGCCAGAAAATTAATAATCTGCTGAGAATTAGTTCAGTGGTGTTCAGGACCATTGAACTAGAACCCTACAAGGAGTCCAGATATGACTCACAGAAGGCCGTGTGAAAGTGAAAGGGCAATTTCTAGTGAAGTTAGAGACATAATTTTATACAGAACGGCTGTGGTCGAGTTTGCATGCCATTACTTCCTACTAGGCAGAACCTAACAGCATAAACAGCAGTAAACCTTCACTCCCTGAAGAGCTCAATGCCTTTTATGCATGCTTTAAGAGGGAGAATAACACTACACCTGTGCAAATCCCCACAGCATCTGACAACCCTGTGACCTTTGTTTTCAAGGCTGGCATTGGAATATCCTTCAAGATGGAGAACCCTCGCAAGGCATCAGGCGCCGTCAGTGGATCCGGTGGGGTACCGAAAATCAGTACTGACGGATGGAATGTTCAGGGATACCTTTAACCTCTCACTGCTGTAGTTGGGAGGTTCCCACCTGCTTCATGAGGATATCAACCGTAGCAGTGGCCAAGAAGAATAGGGTGAGCTGGCTCAGACCCCGTCACCCAGTAGCACTCACATCTGCTGTGATGAAGTACCTTGAGAGGTTGGTCATGGCTAAAATTAACCCTTACCTGAGCAAGGACATGGACAAGCTGCAATGTGTCTGCTACAGACCAAAAGTGTACACAATCTCAGTGGTTCTCCACTCAGCTTTGGAACACCTGGACAGCAATAAAATATGGATCAGGCAGCTGTTTATTGATTAAAGCTTGGTGTTCAACATCATCGTCTTCTCAGTGCTAATCCCCTAGTGTTGGAAGTGTTATGATGTCTGTAAGGTATTGTTACTTAACTAATCACGATCTAAGAATCATACCTTGAGGCACAGCTCTACTATTTGGACACCAGTCATCAGATCTCCATGAGAAGGACTTGGCAAATTTATTGTCTTTGTGTCCATTAGTGATGTTAACGACAGTAAATCGTGGTTCATCCAGTTTTAAGTATGGAAACATTGATTTCTAGTAAAATGTGGAGACCAATAGAGTGACGTAGACTTAGATGGTGGAAGATAACTCCACTGGTGAAAATATCTAGTACAAAGTAAGATGGTTGAGCCATTTGTCTCATTAATGTGACATTGTCACAGGACATCTATGGGTCAGTTTCATGGCCCCAGTCATATTTAACTGCTTCGTTTTAAGGTTGGAGGCAGGAATGTTCAGTACAGTGTTTATTTTCCTTGGAAAGGCAGTACATACCTACTACACGAGGAATTCTGCAGATGCTGGAAATTCAGGCAACACACATCAAAGTTGCTGGTGAACGCAGCAGGCCAGGCAGCATCTCTAGGAAGAGGTACAGTCGACGTTTCAGGCCGAGACCCTTCGTCAGAACTAACTGAAAGAAGTGCTAGTAAGCGATTTGAAAGTGGGAGGGAGAGGGAGCGATCCAAAATGATAGGAGAAGACAGGAGGGGGAGGGATGGAGCCAAGTGCTGGACAGTTGATTGGCAAAAGGGATATGAGAGGATCATGGGACAGGAGGCCCAGGGAGAAGGAAAAGTGGGGGGGGGGGGAACCCAGAGGAATTATACACAAATTCTTTCTCTTTCTCTCCTTTTTCTCCTTTGTCCCTCTCACTATACCCCTTGCCCATCCTCTGGGTACTCGGTATAGGATTGTTGTGGGTAGAGGTAAGAAACTGCAAGAGTAAGAAGACCTGGATGGGTTTAGATGCAGGCCTTGAAACAGTAGCAAAGATGTGGACTACAAGAGAAGGCAGAAAAGACATGTCAAAAAGGGGAATGGCAGTCATGGGGGATTTTAATATGCATGTGGATTGGGAAAATCAAGTTGATATTGGATTCCAAGGGGGGGATTTCTAGAATGCCTACGAGATGGCTTTTTAGAGCAGCTCGTGATTGAGCCCACGAGGGGATCAGCTATTCTCGATCGGGTGTTGTGCAATGAACTGGAATTGATTAAGAGAGCTTAAGGTGAAAGAATCCTTGGGCCTCATGATCATAACATGATAGAATTCACTCTTCAATTTTAGAGGGAGAGTTAAAGTCAGATGTGTTACAGTGGAGTAAATGGAGTTACAGATGCAAGAGAGAGAAACTGGTCAGAGTTGATTAGAATGGGACACTAACAGGGCTGACGGCAGACTAGCAATTGCTGGAGTTAATGGGAGCAATTTGGATTGTGCAGGTTAGATACAAACCAAAGAAGAAGTATTCTAAGGGCAAGATGGCACAACCATGACTGACACCGGAAGTCAAAGCCAAAGAGAGGGTATATAATAGAGCATAAATTAGTGGGAGTTAGAGAATTAGGAAGCTTTTAAAAACCAACAGAAGGCAAGTTAAAAAAAAGTCATAAAGAGAGAAAATATGGAGTATGAAGGTAAGCTAGCTAATACTATTAAAAAGTATACGAGGGGTTTCTTCACATATACGAAGAGTAAAAGAGACCCAAGAGTAGATAGAAGACTGCCTGAAAATGATGCTGCAGAGGGAGTGATGGGGGCAAGGAAATGGCAGACAAACTGAACAAATATTTTGCATCAGTCTCCACTGTTGAATACACTAGCAGCGTGCTGGAAGTTCGAGACTATCAAAGAGCAAAAGTGAATGAAGTTGCCATTTCTAGGGAGATGGTGATTGGGGAACTGAATGGTCTGAAGGGAGTTTAAGAGTTGTGGGGTAATGATGCAGCTCTATAAAACTGGTTAGGCCACGCTTGGAGTACTGTGTCCAGTATTGGTCGCCTCACTATAGGAAGGATGTGGAAGCATTGGAAAGGGTACAGAGGAGATTTACCAGGATGCTGCTTGGTTTAGAAAGTATGCATTATGATCAGAGATTAAGAGAGCTAGGGCTTTACTCTTTGGAGAGAAGGAGGATGAGAGGAGACATGATAGAGGTGTACAAGATAATAAGAGGAATAGGTAGAGTGGATGGCCAGCGCCTCTTCCCCAGGGCACCACTGCTCAGTACAAGACAACATGGCTTTAAGGTAAGGGGTGGGAAGTTTAAAGGGGATATTAGAGGAAGGTTTTTTACTCAGAGAGTGGTTGGTGCGTGGAATGAACTGCCTGAGTCAGTGGTGGAGGCAGATACACTAGTGAAGTTTAAGAGACTGCTAGACAGGTATATGGGGGAATTTAAGGTGGGGGGTTATATGGGAAGCAGGGTTGAGGGTCGGCACAACATTGTGGGCTGAAGGGCCTGTACTGTGCTGTACTATTCTATGTTCTATTTAAATCACCTGGACCAGAGGGTTACACCTCAGGGATTGAAAGAGGTAGCTGAACAGATTGTTGAGACATTGGTAATAATCTTTGAAGAATCAATAGACCTTCCTTGGCATGGTCCCAGAGGATGTCATTCTCTCTACTCGCAAATGTCATTCCACCCTTCAAGAAGGGAGAGAGGCAGAAGAAAGGAAATTATAGGTCAGTTAGTCAGTAGTTGAGAATATGTTGGAGTCAATTATAAAGGATGAGGTCTCAGGGTACTTGGAGGTACATGATGAAATATGCCGAAGTCAGCATGGTTTCCTTAGGGGAAAATCTTGCTCGACCAATCTGTTGGAATTCTTTGAAGAAATAGCAAGCAGGATAGGCAAAGGAGAATCGGTGAATGTTGTGTACTTGGATTTTCAGAAGGCTTTTTACAAGATGCCACACATGAGGCTTCTTAACAAGTTAAGAGCCCATGGTATTACAGGAATGATACCTAGCATGGATAGAGCATTGGCTGATTGGCAGGAGGCAAAGAGTGGGAATAAAGGGAGCTTTTTTCTGGTTGATTGCCAGTGACTAGTGGTGATCCACAGGGGTCTGTGTTGACCGCTTCTCTTTGCATAATATGTCAATGATTTGTATGATGGAATTGATGACACTGTGGCCAGGATTGCGGATGATACAAAAATAGGTGGAGGGCCAGGTAGTGTTGAGGAAGCAGAGTGGCTACAGAGCACTTAGACAGATTAGGAAAATGGGCAAAGAAGTGGCAGATGGAATATAGTGGTGGGAAGTGTATGGTCATGTACTTTGGTGGAAGAAATAAAAGAGTAGATGTATTTTCTAAAGGGACTGAAGATTCAAAAATCTGGGGTGCAAAGGAACTTGGAAGCTCGTGCAGAATTCCCTAACAGTCAATTTGTAGATTGAGCTTTCATTTGGAGGGGACTAGAATGTAAAAGCAGGGATGTAATACTGAGGCTTTATAGGGCACTGGTGAGGCCTCACTTGGAATATTGTGAGCAGTTTAGAGTCCCTTAGCTCAGAAATTATGTGCTGACATTGGAGAGGGTTCAAAGGAGGTTCACAAAAATGATTCCAGGATTGAAAGGGTTGTCATATGAGGAGCACTTGATGGCTCTGGGCCTGTACTTACTGGAATTCAGAAGAATGAGGGGGGATCTCATTAAGACCTATCAATTGTTAAAAAGCCTTGATAAAGAATGTGGAGAAGATGTTTGCTGTGATGAGCCAAAGGGTACAGCCTCAGAACATCCCTTTAGAACAGAGATGAGAAGGAATTTCTTTAGCCAGAGAGTGGTGTATCTGTGGAATTCATTGCCACAGTGGCTGTGGAGACCAAGTCATTGGGTATATTTAAGGCAGAGGCTGATAAATTCTTGATTAGTTAGGGCATGAAGGGATATGGGGAGAAGTCAGGAGATTGGGGCTGAGGAGAAATGGATTAACCATGATGAAATGGCAGAGCAGACTCAATGGGCCAAATAGCCTAATTCTGCTCCTATATCTTATGGTTTTATTGTTCCACATGTCTTTGAGACATGAGAGGAAAAGAAAGTAATGCCAATATGATCACAGGAAGAATGTGCACATAGAGCACCAGAGAGTAAGTTTGAGCCTGGATCACTGACATGTGAGGCAGCAGCTTTAGTAGCGGTGCCCTTTTTATTTTCTGGGTATTATGACGGATGCCTTTCTATCATTTTTCTTTCAGCTGATTAGATCCTAAACTTTGTTCTCTTTTTAAACCGCTCTACTCCTCAGAGTATTAAAAATTCTCCCTTTTTTTCAAAGGATCATAAGTGGCATGATGCAGTTTGACATATTCTTGGGAAGAAAGGCTGATCCTCTGAGGAGAGTCCGAGTAAGATGCACCATTTACTCCCTGGTGTTTGGAAGGATGAGGGGTATTTTCATTAAAATGTAAGATTTTGTGGAAGGTTGACATAGGTAGGTGGCAAGAAGCAATTTTTTTTCTTGGAATATCTTGAACAAGGAGCTGGAGGCTCAGTATATTTGAGTCCAGAAATTATTTTTCTGTGAATCTTTGGATTTCTTTACTCCGAATTAGTATAGTCTTTGAGTGTAGTTGAGACTGATACTGTTTATTGCTGTGGGTATGGGTAGATCAATAAAGAAAACAAAGAATTTGAGGATTGGACAGCAAGGTAGCTTTGCGTTTGGGTATGCCACAATATCAAATTGAAGAGCAGACAACTGTCGGCTATGTTTTATCTTAAACACAGTACAATATGTAATAACAATTTGGATTTTTATTTTTGAATGTAAGTTTGGCATTTCAAGAGCTCATAACAGAGAAAATACTGTAATTGTATGTATTTTGTTACTGCAAAAGAGTATTTTTATTTGCCTCGTACAGATCCACCAAATATTAATCAGATAGTAGAAACATAGAAAACATACAGCACAATTCAGGCCCTTCGGCCCACAAAGCTGTGCGGAATATGGCCTCACCTTAGAACTTCCTAGGCTTTACCCATAGCCCTCTATTTTCTAAGCTCCATGTAGCCATCCAGGAGTCTCTTAAAAGACCCTATCGTTTACGCCTCCACCACTGCCACCGGCAGCCCATTCCATGCACTCAACACTCTCTGCATAAAAAAAACCTCTCTGCGTAATTTAAAAGATTACACGATTAATTCACTCTTGACAATTGGTAGAATTTTGTTGCTTTTGATGGTTTTCTATTCCTCTCAAAAACGATGCTGTGCTTTCTATGACCTGAGCTGGAATGTAAATGACATTTTGACACTGATCAGAAATAAAAACGTGTTAATGAATAATTAAGTGAAATAATGTAGGTTCCTAATTCCCAAGGTAAATACTAGTTCAGATGAGGCACTCCTAAAATAGGTAACGGGTCTTGGTATATCTTCCCTCATAGAATCACTGGTCATCTGGTTTGCAACTTCTGAAGAATATATGAATTTGTAAGTATGCACCCAGTTGCATACTGTGCTTTCAAATTTTAATCAAAATAGAAGAATTCAAAATGTATTTTGGTCAAAGTACAACAAAGATGCCAGTTATGTAAAAGTTAAGTCCATGTAGATTTCTATATACCAATATTGTTGAGTATATCATTTGCTACTTGGTTCAAAACTATTTAACTGCACTAACTGTTTTCCAGGATAAAGCAAATAGACGGATGAATTTGCAGTTTAAAGTGTAAGCAAAGCTGTTTTAATAACTCTGGAAAATTGTGAATTAGCTGAGTTGCTAAAATGCACAGTAGCTATTAAAGCCCGAGTAAAAGGGTAGCAGAGAGAATGAGGAGGAGCTAGCAGGTGATAGATGAATCTAGGTGAGAAGGGGGAGGCAGGAGGATGGGGGAGGGGTAGAAAGAGGAATAATCTGAGAAATTTTGAGGTGAAAGGTGTGGAAGACAAAAGGCTGAAGGAGGAATCTAATAGGACGGGATAGTAGTCCGTACAATAAGCAGAAGAAGCTGGGGAAACCAGTGGAAGGAATGAGAAGGTGATGGGCCGGTGAAGAGGGGAAAGAGAAGGGATAAGGGGGCCACAGGGAAAAGGGAAAACAGGTGTGAGAGGGAGCAGAGGGGAGTGGTACTGGAAGTTAGAGAAATTAATGTCATAACGTCAGTTTGGAGACTACCAAAACAGAATATGAGGTGTTGATCATTCCACCTGCATCTGGCTTCAGTGTGACAGTGGAGGAGACTGTACGACAAGTGAGTGTGGGTATGTGAAGTGGAATTAAAATAGTTGTCCACCAGGAGATCCTAGGTAATTTAGCAGATGGAGCGAAGGTGCTCGATGAAGCTAATTCCCCCAGTCTGCGTTATGTCTCACCAATGTAGAGGAGATTTCATTAGGAGCACTGGATATGATAAGTGACACCTATAGATTTGCATGTGAAGCACTGTCTCAAATGGAAGGAGTGCTTGGTGTCCTGAATGGTGGTGAGGGACTTGGTGTAGGGTCGGGTGTCATACTTAGCCATGTTGCAGGGTTAAATGTCTGGAGGCTGGTTGGTGAGGAAGGACAACTTGATAAAGGAGTCACAGAGAGAGCAATCTCTGCAGAAAGTGGAAAGGGGAGGTGAAGGTGTGCCTGGAGGTGGAAGTTATGGAGAATGATGTATTGGATATGGAAGCTGGTGGGATTGTAGGTGAGGACAAGGTGAACCCTATCCCTGTATGTTCGGGGACGGGGGTGATGGGGTGCGGGCAGATGTGTGGGAAATGGAAAAACTGTGGTTGAGGGCTACTTTAATGGCAGTGGACAGGAAAGTACATTTTCTGGGGGGAAAAAAAAAAAGACATCTTAGATGTGAGGGAATGGAATGCCTCATCATGAGAACAGATACAGCAGAGATAAATGAACTGAGAGAACAGACTAGCATCCTTGCAAATGACAGGGTGGGAACAGGTGTAGTTAAGGTAACTATGGGAGTCAGTGAGTTTGTAGAAGTTATCAATAGATGTTCTAACCTTTCACTGGTAATGTGCCCCAACTCTTTCTTTGTCAGATTGATGACTGTATTGTTGCTGCTTCCTGTGCCCAATTAGAGCTTGTCATTTTCATCAATTTTGCCTTAAACTCCAGGTTTACTTGATCGATCTCTGACACCTCTCTCCCCTTTCTTAATCTTTCTCTCTCCATCTTTGGAGCCAGATTCAAAGAAGAGTGCATATTTAAGGCACTATGAAGAAAGCAGAGAATTATGGTTTCAGTGTAGTTGAAGTGGATTTCAAGTTTCCTGATGTGATTTCCTTTGTTTTTCACTCCTTGCAGTTTGAGAGCTCACTGCTCCTTAGGTACTGTCAAAGACTGTGCTTTCATCAGGAGAAGGTCTGATTCAGTACTTGTGCTGACCAGAGCTGGCAGGAGCAGAGGCAAGTGGTACCTCTTTGAATTAATTCAGCATTCAAATTTATCTCTGGGTGTATACAGTACTTCATGAAAGAATTGTTAGTCGTCATCTTCTATTTATGTCCCCAATACATGTCTTGTCTCACCTGTAATTGGAAACATCTTTGTGTTTAACAAATGAAATATTTAACATAATCTTAAATCTTAATCATAATTGGAAACGTCTTCATATTTAACATAATCTTAAAAATTTATATCAAATCACACTCTTGATCTTACCTTTTCTTGGGAAAGAGTCTAGCCTATTCTGCTTCAAATATAATTTTTTTTTCAGTTGTATCATCCTAGTAAGTTCTTTCTACGTCTTTTCCAGTCTGTCTACTTCCACCAATAAAATAAGAACTGTTAACAATGATCCACTCCGTTTAGCAAAGGCTTGTCAAATTTAATATCTGCTTTACAGTTCTGTCTCTTGAGAAATGAACACTTTTTAAATGCTATAATTAAAGTTATTTGGATCAATTTTGTAGAAATTAAAAATGTTATCTTCTGATATATTTACAGCAACAGAAATTCTGTTAAAAAGGCAGAACTATAAAGTTACCTAGTTTATTAAGTTATTTAAGATATGTCTAAAATTGATATTTTTGCACAACATAATTGTCTTGGGCAATTGTTGTACATCAATAAAAACTGAGTTTTACGTATTCTCCAAATGATAAATTAGGCTACAAAAAGACATGGGATTTTTTTATCGTCTAGCTAGCAAAAGTGTCATCATAAATCATGGTAGCAGCTGTTTGTTCCAATTTGGATGATAAATTGCCCCTTGCCACCGGGGCATTATGCTCATAGCTGTCCAGTGGACCCGACCATGCCCCTGTTCTCTGAAGAAGAAAGAAAGGTAATGGTCAGACTTAATCTGTTGAGACTTCAATAGACCTTTATTTAGTTGCTTGTGTGGCACTGTAATTTTATTTCAGGTCACAGTCTTGAAATAAACTTGCAGTAGATGTCACATTAGTTTATTGGAATATGTTACAATGCCATGGAACCTTGAACTTTGTACTGTGATTGTTAATCTTTCAAAGCATTTTCATTTTTTAAATTTTATTTTATTTGGATAAGGTATTCACAAGTAATACACAAACTTCTTTTTATATATACAGTATAACCTTTTCCATTTTTTATGTGAGTAAATCTATATTAATTTGTACATTCACAAGTGCACATTGAGATAAAATATAGAAAATAATTAGGCACTCAAATAGATATTTATGTGCAATTGTAATTCCACTCTATTAAACTAAATAATGATAATAGTTATAAAAATATTAATAATAGTGGTTGAATACTAATTTCCATGTATCTCTTCTGGTCCATTTCTTTCAGGTCCAAAATTTCCCCAGATCTTTTCTTTACTTTTGTTAATTCCACATTTTCCAAAAAAAAAGAGCAGTAAATGTTCGAGCCAAGGGTGCTTACTTTAACACTATTACTATGTTGGAGAGATGAACAGTATAAACCATTAGGAGAGTCATTTAAAGTCTGCTCGCTCTGGGGTTATAAATTCAATCCATTTATTCCAAATTTGATAAAATTTTTCCTTTTGAATTCTCAGAGAGTAGGTCACCTTTTCCATTTTAAATATTTCCAGCAACATACATCAAAGTTGCTGGTGAATTTCCAGAATGATTTCATGCCAATCTTCTAATGCAGGTGATGTTGGATGTAACCACTTTCCGGTGATTGTTTTCTTACTTGCCGCTAAAAGGGCCTGCATTAAGCTGCCAGTCCTGCCCCTCCGTTAGCCAAGTTTCACTAATTGCTATAATGTCATAATTCCACATGTCAATCCACGCCCTCAACTTGTCTGCCTTCCCCTAGCATTGAAATATATACACCTCAGAAGATTTTTACCACCACTCACAACCTTTCTATTTGCGGCTTTGCTTGAACTTTTAACATCATTTATTTTCACCCCAGCCACACTGTTAGCTCTGGCACTCCGCTTCCCATCCCCCTGTAAATCCCTGGCATGAGAGAGGGCATTATATAATCGAGAAATTGATTTACTTGGTATTGAACTGTAAGCCGAATCAGAATCTTGAAAAATTCTAATTCTGCTGTTGATAAGTCTGTATATCCTGTAATTTTTACAAATCGTCCATCCTTGTCTTTAGTCTCTGAAATATGTTCATAATTAAGAGCACTTGATATTAAAGTAGCTACTACTCTTTTGTGGCCCAATTTATATGATGAATAAAATACATGCTTAAAGCCCATTCTTTTTAATTTTGCATATTCGGACTGGTTCATGTGTGTTTCCTGAAGGAAAGCTATTTGTGCCCTCTCTTTTTTCAGTTTAGGCATAATCTTATTTCTCTTAATTGGATTCAAAACCCCATTTACATTATAGGAAATTATTTTTATCACTTCAATTTGCATTTTTCTCTTATAGAAAAAAAAACACTCTCCTTTTCTAAACCAACAGTAAGCAATCCCTTCTCAACAGTAAACCAGAACATAAAACCAAACCCTAGGTATTTTTGAACATAGAACATTTGAAAATTTTTCCCAACTTCCAACAGTGAGGCCTGAGCACTGACCTGCCTCAGTTCAGAGGGATAACCCCTATTTCTAGTCTGTGTTGGAGGGCCCTCCGCAGAGTGAACAGCCATAGAGAATTCTTTCCTTTTTATGTCTCCACCATATTGCTATCATTCAAGTTATTCCGTCTAGATTATTTTCAATTATCAGCTTTCATTTTACCTTCAAGTATGATTTACTCTTTTCAGACATTTCTCAATTACTCTACACTCTCCGTATGTTCACGTCTGAATACTTGCAGCTTTTCCTTATAACTTGACACTCTGGTTCGAGTGGAGTGACCTCGCCGCACTGGCTGCCACGTCCACCGCCAAATCTTCTCCAGTAACGACTCCAGTTGGGTGATAACTTTTATGGGTAGTCCCTGAACCGCCAGATCCGATGTTGCCTCTTCCACTGTAGCGTAGGTTTTCGTCCCTTCGTCGTAAAAGACTCGTAGCTGAGCTGGATACAGGGTCTGAAATCTGATGTTGTTTTCCTTCAGGACCCTCCGTCTTTCCGCGTACTCCTTCCACCTGGCAAGGATCCTCGGTGTGTAATCGTGGTCTAAACTGATTTTACAGTTGTTCCACATAAAGCCTTTCTTTTGCCATGCCAGTTTAAGCACTTCTTCCTTCGTTCTGTAGCTGAGAAATCTGACTAAAATCGATCTGGGCTGGGCATCTGCCGGGGGTTGTGGTGCCAATGCGTGGTGGGCCCTTTCTATCTGTAGGTCTTTTACGCCTGGTATTTCAAGGTTCTAAGCAGCTTCTTCACCAAGGGAATCATCAATCCATGTTTACCTTCAGCTCCTTCAGGAACTCCATAGATCCTCACATTTTCCCTTCTTGGTCTATCAGTTTCCACTGGAGCTGCCCTTGTAGCTTTAGCGTTTCTCCTATCACTTCCTCTGCGTTTTGCAGCCACTCCTCAGTCTCTACAATCCTCACTTCGGCTTCATCTAACCTCAGATTAGTTTTTCCTATTTCTCCTTTAATACCTTCTGGCTGTTTGTTGATATCTTGTCGGAAATCACGAATCTCTCAAAGAATCAAAGTCAGATTCACTGATTCTTCCAGATTATCTCCATCCTGGCTTGCCGTGGGGAGCTAGGCCCCTCGTCTTGCTGCGTCTTTTTATATTTATCAGCCTTCTGAGCGGATTTTTATTCTTGTACTTAAACTCCATCCTTGTCCCTTTTATTGATAGAGTTATGCAACACTAAATATTTGTCTAATTTCAACTTTGGGGCAGATTACGTTCTTTTTTTGTCAAGAGACCTTTTGTTATGCTGCCATTCTCTTAGTGACCCAGAAGTCCTCTCAATCTTTCAAAATATTTTCACGTGTCGTATTACTGGTTAGATTTCTGTTGGTATGAAGATATTTATTTAAATAAATCCCTTTTCAGTTCAAAACTTTGTTTAATTTTGACTGGAAAATATAAAGAAAATGTGCTTCAATTATCAGGAAACAACAGGAATTCTGCAGATGCTGGAAATTCAAGCAACACACATAAAAGTTGCTGGTGAACACAGCAGGCCAGGCAGCATCTCTAGGAAGAGGTGCAGTCGACATTTCAGGCCGAGACCCTTCGTCAGGACTAACTGAAGGAAGAGTGAGTAAGGGATTTGAAAGTTGGAGGGGGAGAGGGAGATCCAAAATGATAGGAGAAGACAGGAGGGGGAGGGATGGAGCCAAGAGCTGGACAAGTGATTGGCAAAAGGGATACGAGAGGATCATGGGACAGGAGGTCCGGGAAGAAAGACGGCGGTGGGGGGGGACCCAGAGGATGGGCAAGGGGTATATTCAGAGGGACAGAGGGAGAAAAAGGAGAGTGAGAGAAAGAATGTGTGTATAAAAATAAGTAACAGATGGGGTACGAGGGGGAGGTGGGGCATTAGCGGAAGTTAGAGAAGTCGATGTTCATGCCATCAGGTTGGAGGCTACCCAGACGGAATATAGAGTGTTGTTCCTCCAACTTGAGTGTGGCTTCATCTTTACAGTAGAGGAGGCCGTGGATAGACATGTCAGAATGGGAATGGGATGTGGAATTAAAATATGTGGCCACTGGGAGATCCTGCTTTCTCTGGCAGACAGAGCATAGGTGTTCAGCAAAGCAGTCTCCCAGTCTGCGTCAGGTCTCGCCAATATATAAAAGGCCACATCGGGAGCACCGGACGCAGTATATCACCCCAGCCGATTCACAGGTGAAGTGTTGCCTCACCTGGAAGGACTGTTTGGGGCCCTGAGTAAGGGAGGTAGGGAGGAAGTGTAAGGGCATGTGTAGCACTTGTTCTGCTTATACGGATAAATGCCAGGAGGGAGATCAGTGGGGAGGGATGGGGGGTCGAATGGACAAGGGAGTCGCGTAGGGAGCGATCCCTGCAGAATGCAGAGAGGGGGGAGGGAAAGATGTGCTTAGTGGTGGGATCCCGTTGGAGGTGGCAGAAGTTACGGAGAATTATATGTTGGACCCGGAGGCTGGTGGGGTGGTAGGTGAGGACCAGGGGAACCCTATTCCTAGTGGGGTGGCGGGAGGATGGAGTGAGAGCAGATGTACGTGAAATGGGGAAGATGCATTTAAGAGCAGAGTTGATAGTGGAGGAAGGGAAGCCCCTTTCTTTAAAAAAGGAAGACATCTCCCTCGTCCTAGAATGAAAAGCCTCATCCTGAGAGCAGATGCGGCGGAGACGGAGGAATTGCGAGAAGGGGATGGCATTTTTGCAAGAGACAGGGCGAGAAGAGGAATAGTCCAGATAGCTGTGAGAGTCAGTAGGCTTATAGTAGACATCAGTGGATAAGCTGTCTCCAGAGACAGAGACAGAAAGATCTAGAAAGGGGAGGGAGGTGTCGGAAATGGACCAGGTAAACTTGAGGGCAGGGTGAAAGTTGGAGGCAAAGTTAATAAAGTCAACGAGCTCTGCATGCGTGCAGGAAGGAGCACCAATGCAGTCGTCGATGTAGCGAAGGAAAAGTGGGGGACAGATACCAGAATAGGCACGGAACATAGATTGTTCCACAAAGCCAACAAAAAGGCAGGCATAGCGAGGACCCATAGCTACACCTTTAGTTTGGAGGAAGTTGGAGGAGCCAAAGGAGAAATTATTAAGAGTAAGGACTAATTCCGCTAGACGGAGCAGAGTGGTGGTAGAGGGGAACTGATTAGGTCTGGAATCCAAAAAGAAGCGTAGAGCTTTGAGACCTTCCTGATGGGGGATGGAAATATATAGGGACTGGACATCCATGGTGAAAATAAAGTGGTGGGGGCCAGGGAACTTAAAATCATCGAAAAGTTTAAGAGTGTGAGAAGTGTCACGAACATAGGTAGGAAGGGATTGAATGGGGGGGATAAAACCGTGTCGAGGTATGCAGAAACGAGTTCGGTGGGGCAACCTTCCTGGTGGGGGATGGAAAGGAGCACCAGGCCATTGTCTCCCACACCATCACCGACTTTATCCGCTCAGGGGATCTCCCATCCACTGCTACCAACCTTATAGTTCCCACACCCCGCACTTCCCGTTTCTACCTCCTACCCAAGATCCACAAACCTGCCTGTCCTGGCCGACCTATTGTCTCAGCTTGCTCCTGCCCCACCTGTCTTCCCCTCCTGTCTTCTCCTATCATTTTGGATCTCCCCCTCCAACTTTCAAATCCCTTACTCACTCTTCCTTTAGTTAGTCCTGACGAAGGGTCTCGGCCTGAAACGTCGACTGCACCTCTTCCTAGAGATGCTGCCTGGCCTGCTGCGTTCACCAGCAACTTTTATGTGTGTTGCTTTAATTATCAGGATATTTATTATCAATTCAGTTTTACATGAAAGCCATTTTTCATATGCTACCTACTAATTTGAACCTTTGCCTATAGTATTCATATTTAACTTTTTCCTATCCTACATAAACACCAGATTCAGTTTTGTTTTTGACTGTACGTTAGCTATTTATTCACCTGTTTAGTTTTGTGCTGTTGTGCATCATTTGCTGCTTTTGCAACACTAGATTGCATTTCTTAATTTGCAGGAGCAACTTGACCAGAATATTCTACTTTGATCATTCTTGAACTTACAGCGAATCATTCTGAGTTTTGTTGTTTGCTGTTCTAAATTATTTAAATATTTAACCTTTTAAGACTGTGAAGCTTGGTTCTTCACACTGTAGCAATTTCGCAAGCTTTCAAAGCAGCAGTGTTATTCATTTGCAATACACACAAAACGCTGGAGGAACTCAGGCAGCATCTATGGAGGGGCATGAACAGTTGACATTTTGGACTGAGAATGTGGGATCTCCCAGTGGCCACCCATTTTAATTCCACTTCCCTTTCCCATTCTGACATGTCAGTCCATGTTCTCCTGTACTGCTGCGATGAGGCCACACTCAGGTTGGAGGAGCAACACCCTATATTCTTTCTGGGTAATCTCCAACCTGATGGCATGAACATCAATTTCTCGAACTTCCAGTAATTTCCCCCCCCCCACCACCACCACTATTCCCCATTCCCATTTCTCTCTCTCACCGTATGTCCTTACCTGCCCATCACCTCCTTCTGGTGCTCTTCCCCCTTCCCTTTCTTCCATGGCCTTCTGTCCTCTCCTATCAGGTTCCCCCTTCTCCAGCCCTTTATCTCTTTCACCAGTCGACTTCCCAGCCCTTTACTTCACCGCCTTCTTTTCTCCCGGTTTTACCTATCATCTACTACCTTGTATCTCTTCCTTCCCTCCCCCTACCTTCTTATCTCTTTTTTTTCTCATCTCATCTTTTTTTCCTCCATTTTTGATGAAGGGTCTTGGCCTGAAACGTTGACTGCTTGCTCTTTTCCATAGATGCAGCCTGGCCTGCTGAGTTCATCCAGCATTTTATGTGCGTTGCTTCGATTTCCGGCACCTGCAGATTTTCTCTTGCTTGTGATCAGGACTCATTTCCAGTTTTACATTTTCCCTCCACTTGTTCACTGCTTTGTATTCAAGTATATTAAATATCACTTTATAGTTCACCAATTTAATTCCTACATTCTGTCGTTTGAGCTGGTCTCAATGGTAATTGTTTTCTTAGATGTGTTTAAAGCAGTGTGGCCCAATATGAACACTTTGTTTCCAGAAATCCCTTTGCATGACACCAAAAACAGACGCCTTGCGGTTGGAAATTAGCTTAACCTATTAATGAGCAATATGCCACGATAGGCAGGTGAAGAAAAGAGGTGGGGAGGAGGGCCAGAGTGGGGGATTAAAGAAAAGCGAAGGGGAATCACCCGACAAATTGCATCACCAGTAAGAACAACACAGACCATTCATTTTACTGATATTTTGAAAATTGATGGTCTGAAGAAATATATTATTCACCATTTTAAAGAAATAATATTCAAAATATAAGTCTCATCAAGGTGAAAGATTTTGTCTCCTTTGACATTGGGTATGTTCTCATACTTGATCATTACTCTTTTTCCCTTCTCCCCATCCCAGTCATTATGGCATGGATTCGTTCCGAGTTGGAGAAATGTAGTTTTAGGAGTTGGCTGCAGAGAAAATACCTGTGAGGCTTAATGCTAGAATTTTGCAAAAAGTTGCATTGGATTCACAAAGCTTGTCTTGACTAAACTTATGTTGTCTGTTTCATCACAGCACTACTCAAGGAAAGTGGATAGCACTGCTCCATGAACCTTCCAATTTTCCTGTAATCTTCACAAGGCTGATCTGCAACACAATTTTAAATGTTACTGCGATGGTGCCTTTTGGTGAATATGAAGGTAAAAATTATATGTTTACTTCATGTTGGGGAATGTCCTAAACTATTTGTTATACATTTTAATTTATTAAAGTTAGATTGTTGAGTTTGAATGGATGTTTGCTGGAAAAATGATGATCACCAATGCCGTTTACCCATCTGATACTATAATGAGGAAACCTTATTAATTCTGAATTTCCAGCATCAAGCATCCAGAAACACAAAACTGATCTTTTAAGCTAAAAATATGACAGTTCAAGTTGCATGTTATTGATAGTCTCCATTAATGACATCTTGTACATTAAATTAATTGGGGAATGTGTGAGCTAGGTCAAATATTGTCTTTTTGGAAATGACGGTATTAATCCTACTCAAAGTATTTTTAGACCATAAGACATAGGAGCAGAATTAGGCCATTTGGCACATCGAGTCTGCTCTGCCATTCAATCATGACTGATCCTTTTTCTCAACCCAGCTCTCTGGCCTTCTCCCCGTAATCTTAGATGTCTTGGCCAATCAAGAACGTATTAATCTCTGCCTTAAATAGACTCAATGGCCTGACCTCCACAGCTGCCTGTGGTAACAAATTACACCCTCTGGATAAAGAAATTTCACTGCATCTCTGTTTTAAGTGAGCACCTCCCTATCCTGAGGCTGTGCTCTCTTGTCCTAGACTCCCCCATCATGGGAAGCATCCTTTCCACACCTACTCTATCCAGGCCGTTCAACATTCGAAAGGTTTCAATGAGATCCTTTCAAATTCCAGTGAGAACAGGCCCAGAGCCATCAAACGTTTCTCATATGATAACACTTTTATTCGTGGAATCGTCCTTGAGAACCTTCTCTGAACTCTGTCCAATGCCAGCATATCTTTTCTTAAATAATGCCAGCATATCTGTTCATTATACTCAAGGTGAGGCCTCACCAGTGCCTTATAAAGCCTTAGGATCACATCCCTGCTCTTATGTTCTAGACCTCTTGAAATGAATGCTAACATTGCATTTGCCTTCCTCACCACCGACTCTACCAGCAAGTTAACCTTTAGGTTATTCTGCACAAGGACTCCAAATTCCCTTTGCATCTCAGATTTTTTGATTTTCTCCCTGTTTAGAAAATAAACAGGCTAACTGGTCTATAATTTCCTTTCTATTGCCTCTCTCCTTTCCTAAAGAGTGGAGTGACATTTGCAATTTTCCATTTCTCTGGAACCATACAAAAGTCCAGTGGTTCTTGAATGATCATTATTAAGTCCTCCACAATCTCTGCTGCTACTTCTTTCAGAACCCTAGGGTGTGGTTCATCTGGTCTGGGTGACTTATGCACCTTTAGGTCTTTCAACTTTTTGAGCACCTTCTCTCTTGTAACAGTAACTGTACCCACTTCTCTTCCCTCACACCCTTCAACACCTGGCACACTGCTAGTGTCTTCCACACTGAAGACTGATGGAAAATACTCATTTAGTCCATCTGCCATCTCCTTGTCCCCCATTATTATTTCTCTGGCCTCATTTTCTAGTGGTCCTATATCCATATCTACTCTTGTCTCACTTTTATTTTTTATATACTTGAGAAAGCTTTTTCTATCTACCTTGATATTGCTTGATAGCTTGCTTTCATATTTGAACATTTCCCTCCTAGTGATTCTTTTAGTTGCTTTCTGTTAGTTTTTAAAAGCTTCCCAGTCCTCTATCTTCCCACTAATTTTTGCTTTGTTGTATGCCCTCTCTTCTCCTTTTACATTAATTTTGACCTCCCTTGTCAGCCACAGTTGTACTAATGTGATATTTGAATATTTCTTTCTTCCATACCTATGTCACATCTTTCTAATGATTTGATGCCATTCTTTACCAGCAGAGCCACACCCCCCTTCTGCCTACCTCCCTATCCCTCCAATATAACATGTAACCTTGGACATTCAGCTCCCAACTAGAACCATCCTTCAGCCATGATACAGTGATGGCCACAACATCACACCCAATAATCCAAGATTATTATTTCTTATACTCCGTGCATTGAGATATAACACTTTAAGTACTGTATTTGCTACCCTTTTTGATTCTGCATCCCTAATGCACTGATACTCACCTTGCTGGCTACAAATTTGTCCTATCATCTGCCTACCCTTCCTGACAGTCTGACTGCACACAATCTTTGTTTGTTTTTAACATAGAAATATAGAAAACCTACAGCACAATCCAGGCCCTTCGGCCCACAAAGTTGTGCCGAACATGTCCCCACCTTAGAAATTACTAGGCTTACCCATAGCCCTCTATTTTTCTAAGCTCTGTGTACCTATCCAAAAGTCTCTTAAAAGACCCTATTGTATCTGCTTCCATCACCATCGCTGGCAGCCCATTCCTTCCCACTATATGCCTGTATAGAAACATAGAAAACCTACAGAATAATACAGGTCCTTTGGCCCATGATGCTGTGCCGAACATGTACTGTAGTTACTTTAGAAATTACCTAGGGTTACCCATAGCCTTCTATTTTCCTAAGCTCCATGTACCTGTCCAGGAGTCTCTTAAAAGACCCTATTGTATCTGCCTCCACCACCGTTGCTGGCAGCCCATTCCACGCAGTCACCGCTCTCTGTGCAAAAAAAACTTACCCCTGACATCTCCTCTGTACCTACTCCCCAGCAACTTAAACCTGTGTCCTCTTGTGGTAACTATTTGAGCCCTGTGAAAAACCTCTGACTATTCACACGCTCAATGCCTCTTATCATCTTATACACCTCTATCAGGTCACCTCTCATCCTCTGTCGCTCCAAGGAGAAAAGGCCGAGTTCACTCAACCTGTTTTCATAAGGCATGCTCCCCAATCCAGGCAACATCCTTAAAAATCTCCTCTGTACCTTTCCTATGGTTTCCACATCCTTCCTGTAGTGAGGCGACCAGAACTGAGCACAGTACTCCAAATGTGGTCTGGCCAGGGTCCTATATGGCTGCAATATTACCTCTCGGCTCCTAAATTCAGTTCCACGATTGATGAAGGCCAATACACCGTTTGCCTTCTTAACCACAGAGTCAACCTGTGCAGCTGCTTTGAGCGTCCTATGGACTTGGACCCCAAGATCCCTCTGATCCTCCACATTGTCTTACCGTTAATACTATATTCTGCCATCATATTTGGCCTACCAAAATGAACCACTTCACACTTATCTGGGTTGACCTTCATCTGCCACTTCCCAGCCCAGTTTTGCATCCTATCAATGTCCCGCTGTAACCTCTTACAGCTCTCCACACTATCTACAACACCTCCAACCTTTGTCATCAGCAAACTTACTAACCCATCCCTCCACTTCCTCATCCAGGTCATTTATAAAAATCACAAAGAGCAGGGGTACCAGAACAGATCCCTGAGGCACACCACTGGTCTCTGGCCACCATGCAGAATATGACGTGTCTACAACCACTCTATGCCTTCTGTGGGCAAGCCAGTTCCAGATCCACAAAGCAACGTTCCCTTGGATCCCATGCCTCCTTACTTTCTCAATACGCCTTGCATGGGGTACCTTATCAAATGCCTTGCTGAAATCCATATACACTACATCTACTGCTCTTCCTTCATCAATGTGTTTAGTCACATCCTCAAAAAATTCAATCGGGCTCGTAAGGCACAACCTGCCCTTGACAAAGCCATGCTGACTTTTCCTAATCATATTATACCTCTCCAAATGTTCATAAATCCTGCCTCTCAGGATCTTCTCCATCAACTTACCAACCACTGAAGTAAGACTCACTGGTCTATAATTTCCTGGGCTATCTCTACTCCCTTTCTTGAATAAAGGAACAACATCCGCAACCCTCCAATCTTCCGGAACCACTCCCATCCCCATTGATGATTCAAAAATCATCGCCAGAGGCTCAGCAATCTCCTCCCTCGCCTCCCACAGTAGCCTGGGGTATATCTCATCTGGTCCTGGCGACTTATCCAACTTGATGCTTTCCAAAAGCTCCAGCACATCCTCTTTCTTAATATCTCCATGCTCAAGCTTTTCAGTCAGCTGCAAGTCATCACTACAATCACTATATTTCCTGAGGAGGCTGAGGTCCTTTAACATCTGTCGGACGATGCTGAGGATGTTCTACGAGTCTGTGGTGGCCAGTGCTATCATGTTTGCTGTTGTGTGCTGGGGCAGCAGACACCAGCAGAAGCAACAAACTCTTCGTAAGGCCAGTGATGTTGTGGGGATGGAACTGGACTCTCTGATGGTGGTGTCTGAAAAGAGGATGCTGTCCAAGTTGCATGCCATCTTGGACAATGTCTCCCATCCACTACATAATGTACTGGTTGGGCATAGGAGTACATTCAGCCAGAGACTCATTCCACCGAGAAGCAACACTGAGCGTCATAGGAAGTCATTCCTGCCTGTGGCCATCAAACTTTACAACTCCTCCCTTGGAGGGTCAGACACCCTGAGCCAGTAGACTGGTCCTGGACTTATTTCCATCTGGTATAATTTACATGGTATTATTTAATTATTTAGAAACCATAGAAAAACTACAGCACAGAAACAGGCCTTTTGGCCCTTCTTGGCTGTGCCGAACCATTTTCTGCCTAGTCCCACTGACCTGCACACGGACCATATCCCTCCATACACCTCCCATCCATGTATCTGTCCAATTTATTCTTAAATGTTAAAAAAGAACCCGCATTTACCACCTCGTCTGGCAGCTCATTCCACACTCCCACCACTCTTTGTGTGAAGAAGCCCCCCCAATGTTCCCTTTAAACTTTTCCCCCCTCACCCTTAACCCATGTCCTGTGGTTTTTTTTCTCCCCTTGTCTCAGTGGAAAAAGCCTGCTTGCATTCACTCTATCTATACCCATCATAATTTTATATACCTCTATCAAATCTCCCCTCATTCTTCTACACTCCAGGGAATAAAGTCCTAACCTATTCAATCTTTCTCTGTAACTGAGTTTCTCAAGTCCCGGCAACATCCTGTAAACCTTCTCTGCACTCTTTCAACCTTATTAATATCCTGAGGACTGGGAGAAATTCAGAGTTCAGCAGAGGAGGACAAAGGGCTTAATTAGGAAAGGGAAAAAAGATTATGAGAGAAAACTGGCGGGGAACATAAAAACGGACTGTAAAAGCTTTTATAGATATGTAAAAAGGAAAAGACTGGTAAAGACAAATGTAGGTCCCCTGCAGACAGAAACAGGTGAATTGATTATGGGGAGCAAGGACATGGCAGACCAATTGAATAATTACTTTGGTTCTGTCTTCACTAAGGAGGACATAAATAATCTTCCAGAAATAGTAAGGGACAGAGGGTCCAGTGAGATGGAGGAACTGAGTGAAATACATGTTAGTAGGGAAGTGGTGTTAGGTAAATTGAAGGGATTGAAGGCAGATAAATCCCCAGGGCCAGATGGTCTGCATCCTAGAGTGCTTAAGGAAGTAGCCCAAGAAATAGTGGATGCATTAGTGATAATTTTTCAAAACTCGTTAGATTCTGGACTGGTTCCTGAGGATTGGAGGGTGGCTAATGTAACCCCACTTTTTAAAAAAGGAGGGAGAGAGAAACCGGGGAATTATAGACCGGTTAGCCTAACGTCGGTGGTGGGGAAACTGCTGGAGTCAGTTATCAAGGATGTGATAACAGCATATTTGGAAAGCGGTGAAATGATCGGACAAAGTCAGCATCGATTTGTGAAAGGAAAATCATGTCTGACGAATCTCATAGAATTTTTTGAGGATGTAACTAGTAGAATGGATAGGGGAGAACCAGTGGATGTGGTATATTTGGATTTTCAAAAGGCTTTTGACAAGGTCCCACACAGGAGGTTAGTGTGCAAACTTAAAGCACACGGTATTGGGGGTAAGGTATTGGTGTGGGTGGAGAACTGGTTAGCAGACAGGAAGCAAAGAGTGGGAATAAACGGGACCTTTTCAGAATGGCAGGCGGTGACTAGTGGGGTACCGCTAGGCTCAGTGCTGGGACCCCAGTTGTTTACAATATATATTAATGACTTGGATGAGGGAATTAAATGCAGCATCTCCAAGTTTGCGGATGACACAAAGCTGGGTGGCAGTGTTAGCAGTGAGGAGGATGCTAAGAGGATGCAGGGTGACTTGGATAGGTTGGGTGAGTGGGCAAACTCATGGCAGATGCAATTTAATGTGGATAAATGTGAAGTTATCCACTTTGTTGGCAAAAATAGGAAAACAGATTATTATCTGAATGGTGGCCGATTAGGAAAAGGGGAGGTGCAACGAGACCTGGGTGTCATTATACACCAGTCATTGAAAGTGGGCATGCAGGTACAGCAGGCAGTGAAAAAGGCGAATGGTATGCTGGCATTTATAGCGAGAGGATTCGAGTACAGGAGCAGGGAGGTACTACTGCAGTTGTACAAGGCCTTGGTGAGACCACACCTGGAGTATTGTGTGCAGTTTTGGTCCCCTAATCTGAGGAAAGACATCTTTGCCATAGAGGGAGTACAAAGAAGGTTCACCAGATTGATTCCTGGGATGGCAGGACTTTCATATGAAGAAAGACTGGATGAACTGGGCTTGTACTCGTTGGAATTTAGAAGATTGAGGGCGGATCTGATTGAAACGTATAAGATCCTAAAGGGATTGGACAGGCTAGATGCAGGAAAATTGTTCCCGATGTTGGGGAAGTCCAGAACGAGGGGTCACAGTTTGAGGATAGAGGGGAAGCCTTTTAGGACCGAGATTAGGAAAAACTTCTTCACACAGAGAGTGGTGAATCTGTGGAATTCTCTGCCACAGCAAACTGTTGAGGCCAGTTCATTGGCTGTGTTTAAGAGGGAGTTAGATATGGCCCTTGTGGCTACAGGGGTCAGGGGGTATGGAGGGAAGGCTGGGGCGGGTTTCTGAGTTGGATGATCAGCCATGATCATAATAAATGGCGGTGCAGGCTCGAAGGGCCGAATGGCCTACTCCTGCACCTATTTTCTATGTTTCTATGTTTTT
Source organism: Mobula hypostoma (assembly GCF_963921235.1). Lineage (NCBI taxonomy): Eukaryota > Metazoa > Chordata > Chondrichthyes > Myliobatiformes > Myliobatidae > Mobula > Mobula hypostoma. The sequence goes on along the minus strand of NC_086097.1, from coordinate 217,674,901 downwards.
TCCTCTAATTTGGTGACCAAAACTGAACACAATACTGGAGATTCGGCCTCACCAATGCCTTATACAACCTCATCATAACATTCCAGCTCTTATACTCAATACTTTGATTAATAATTTATGGTTTTATATTGCTATATTTATCGTCTATTCCTGGTTGGTGCAACTGTAATGAAACTCAATTTCCCTCGAGATCAATAAAGTATATCTGTTTATCTATCTATCTAAGATCCTTTTCCATAGTGAATACTGAAGTAAAGTATTCATTAAGTACCTCTGCTATTTCCTCCCGTTCCATACACACTTTCCCACTGTCACATTTGATAGGTCCTATTCTTTCACGTCTTATCCTCCTGCTCTTCACATACCTATAGAATGCCTTGGGGTTTTTCTTAATCCTGCCCGCCAACGCCTTCTCATGGCCCCTTCTGGCTCTCTTAATTTCATTCTTAAACTCCTTCCTGTTAGCCTTATAATCTTGCAGATCTCTAACATTACCTAGCTCTCTGAACCTTTTGTAAGCTTTTCTTTTCTTCTTGACTGGATTTATTACAGTCTTTGTACACCACGGTTTCTGTACCCTACCATAACTTCCGCCCTATCCTGAATCCCTTCAGTCCAGTTCCCAACCCCCTGCTAAATTCGTTTAAATACTCCCCAACAGCTCTAACAAACCTGCCCGCGAGAATACTGGTCCTGCTCTGGTTCGACTGCAACCTCGGCCCTTTTGTACAGGTCATCCCTCCCCCAGAAGAGATCCCAATGATCCAAGAACCTGAATCCCTGTCTCTTGCACCAGCTTCTCAGCCAGGCATTTATCTGCCAAATCATCCTGTTTCTACCCTTACTGGTGCATGGCACAGGTAGCAATCCAGAAATCATGTAATTTGATGGAAGTAAAATAAAAACTGTACAGTTCAGTTTGGGGAAATATTTGTATTTTTCAGCTGTGTTGAAATATAAAATTTAATTTCTGTGGGCAATATATCACAAAGTGCTTTAGACAGAAATTATTTGATAGATCATATCATAGATATGTGATTTATTAATAACCTATCTGGGAATGAGGGCAAAGTGAATCCCATTGAATTCATGAAATTTTGTGGATGAACCTGCAGACTGAGGAAGATTTTGGTCATTAGGCAGACAAACGATTATCTGTTATTGTTTTATGATCCCAATATGGCGGTAGTGCAAAGTATACAACAGATGTGGAAGAAGGATAAATACCACATTGTTATATTGAATTTGAAGTTTTCATTTCTATTGCTAGAATCTTGGAGCATTATTTCACTGCATTTTCTCAATGTTTTAAGTTTAATTTTGAAATACTTGTTAAGTTACATTTGACTAATTTTCTCAGAAGCTTTGTTATTTACATATATAAAGTAGAAACTTGTGAACAAAATTTCAAGTTTTACAAAATAATTTTTCATCTATAAAGTGCTTTTACGCAGTCAATTTGATCTTCATTGGGAAATAACTGGTCTTAACCATTCACTGTTAAATTTGGCTGTACTGTTAAAGGTACGATTCAAATTGAAAAATACTGCCGACACCAAAAATCTGAAACTGAGTATACTGTGTTTTACAGCATTTCTGTTTTTAAAGTATCGTTAAATCCTTTAGTGTTTTTAATATTTTGAATGTTACTGGTGATGTGACTACATTGCAAATTTAGGTTTAGGCTTGCTGAAAGACAGTGATTGTTGAGAAAATAGTGCTTTCTCAGATGTCTGTTATAATTAAGATTTATTAGATGCTTTCAAAATGTAAACTTTTAGCATATTTTCATGCATTCGTTCATGATTATTTTTGCATATCGTAAATGATCACTGGTGATGCCCAAGTTCGTATCTTCTGTTGGCTGTAGACAAGAATGCTGGATATAGCAGATTCTTCAGTGACTGTAGCAAAGGTAAATGTGATTTAAAAGTTTGCACTAAATATGTGAAAATACTTTTCCAGCTCTGAACACAGTCTTACTGGAATCCTGATTATTATCTTTGATGTTTAATACCCTGATAGGGAAAAGCATACTCTGTTATTATTCTGACTTTCCAGAAAGATAATTGTTTATTTGGTCTCAGATTCAAATAATTAATTAAATTGAGTTGTCAGTGAGAAACATGTTATTGGATCACTGGATGCTGTTTCTAGTGATACATGTTGAGCATCCCTTATCCAAAATGCTTGGGGCCAGAGTATTTCAGATTTCTGATTTTTTTCAGATTTGGAATATTTGCATTGATATAATGAGATACCTTGAAGATGAGACCCAAGTTTAAACATGAAATCCATTTTCATTACATATACAACTTACGTACAGTTGGTGTGAAGCTGACAGAGTGAACAATCTGCAGTCAGAGCACAGTCTGATGTGATGGAGCTGAGTCTGCCACAAACTGTTGGAGCTGAACAACCCTGTCTATTTCTGGGATCCAGCCCTATTAGTAACTTCATATCTGCCATCAATTTCAAACAGCTGCCCCTTCCACACTTTAAATGTGGCAAAGGTTCCTGCCCCTACCACTCTCTTGCCTTAAAATCTTCTCACTCCTCAAACTTCAAAGTAAATTTATTATCAAAGGGCATATATATGACCATATACACCCCTGAGATTTTCATTTTCTTCTGGGCAATCACAGTAAATACAAGAAGCACAATAGAATCAATGAAAGATGGCATCCAACAAGACAGACTACCACCAGTGTGCAAAAAACAACAACAAACTGCACAAATACAAAAAGAAAGGGGAAAAAAAGGAAATGATGAGATGAAGAGTCTTTGAAAGTAAGTCCATAGGTTGTAGGAACAGTTCAGTAACGGGGGGGGGGGGTGGGAGTAAAATTGTGTGAAGTTATCCCCTCCAGTTCAGGGGCCTGATAGTTGAGGGATAATAACTGTTCCTGAACCTGGTGGTACAGACCCTAAGGCACCTGCATCTTCTTCCTGATGGCAGCAGCAAGAAGTGAGTGTGGCATGGGGTCCTTGATGATGGATGCTGCTTTCCTGCAACAGTGCTCTGTGACGGACTGGGCCGTGTTTACTTATTTTGTAGCCTCCTCTATACAAGGGCATAGATGTTTCCATTCCTGGCCATGTCCACCACACGTGTATAGAAGTTTGTCAGAATTTTAGATGGCATGCCAAATTTTCACAAACTTCTAAGAAAGTAGAGCTGCTGCTTTTGATTTGGCCAGTGCTGGTGTTGGCAAACTTCTAAATATCACATTGGAGCTGTGCTTAGCCTCACAGTCATAAGTATAAAGTGCGTAGAGCAGGGGGCTGAGCACACAGCCTGTGGTGCCCCTGTGCTGAGGAAGATTGTGGAGGAGATGTAGTTGCCAATCTGAACTGACTGTGGTCCTTCTAATCCTTATCCAAATTACTTTAAATCTGTGACGTCTTAATGTTTTCCCTTCTGCTAATTCAAATGTATATCCTGTTTACTCTGTCTCACCCTTTCATATTTTATACCTGTAAGCTAAGCCTCCCCTTGCCTTGCTGCAGTCTTTTCTCATAGCTTAAATATTTTCAGACCTGACAATATCCTCATAAATCTCATCTGCACCCTCTCCATCTCTGTCTGGTGCTATCTAGTCTTTTCCATAATGTGGTCTCTAGGTATTATCGTAGGAGATGGTCAGAATCCTGGTGGTGTGGGTCGGTCTAGTTTCAGCTGGGTCGGGGATGCAGTGGACTGTGCTGATGTACTTCAATTTTATGTAATGGATTCCGCTTAATTAGACCACTGGTTAATCAGGGCAGCTGCTTATTTGGGATCAACTGCTAAAGAACAAAAACTCATCAAGAAAATAGCCTGGATTTCCTTCATTTATTTGAGACATTATGCTGCTTAATTGGGCTGATTGGACTTGGTTCCAGACAGTTTCTAACTAGTGTCAGACACGTGCACTTGTGTGGCTAATGGACACTACACCATGCTTCGAGTAAACAGTTCTTAAATAGCATCAGTTGCCTGTACTTGTGTTCAAAAAGCAGTGATTGTTGTCATTGATAGTGGCTTAGAAATAAACAGTACGATCATTCTGAACTGTTTGCTCACTGTCGTTTCAAGTGTGCGGGCTTGGAGATGATGGAAAAGACTGGGAGTGAAAATGAAGTAATTTTATTACTTCAATAAGTTACCAACTATGAAGAACTTGAAAGTATCGACAGTCATCTTGAATGTTGCAATGAAGATGTTAATTTGGAGAACGTAGTTGTCAGTGGCATTGCATGAAGGCAGTCCATTATCTGCACTGATTTTGTTCATTTACAGTTTATCAAAAGAACATGGTATCCTCCATTGATAACTATTAGGAATTAATACATAGTTTATAATAGTGTAGTAATATTGATAGTGTTCTAATTTGTTCTGTATTTCATTTAAATATATAATTTGTTCCTTATTTAAATGGTAATTTGATTTTTTTTTATATACCTTAACTAGATGAGGCAACTGCTTAATTGGGCCAAAATGTACTTATCCCGATGTGTCCTAATTAACCGGAATCCACTATATTATGAACTATGAAACAGTAATGATTACAATATATAACAATAAGCAATGATAACTTCAGCAACATTAAATATTGATCTGTGCATCTTACAATTGATTAGATATAGGTTGTTGTTGTTCTTTTGTTGTTGTTCGAAGAAGGAGTCTGAGAGTCTGAGTGGGAGTGCCGAGAAAGAGATTTTTGAAATTTTCGTTATTTTTTTTTTCTCCAACGGCTTTCTGAGAGGCGGGACTGCGCAGGCGTGTGACGTCGGGCAGTGCAGCGCGGCAGATTTAAAAGGGCAGACATCCTGCTTCGGATTTGATTCGAAGAAGGAGTCTGAGAGTCTGAGTGGGAGTGCCGAGAAAGAGATTTTTGAAATTTTCGTTATTTTTTTTCTCCAACGGCTTTCTGAGAGGCGGGACTGCGCAGGCGTGTGACGTCGGGCAGTGCAGCGCGGCAGATTTAAAAGGAACAAAGCCTCATAGAGCGGGCAGCGTAGTTTGCGGGCGGCGGAGTGAGCCGGGAGCAGAGTGAAGACTTAAGGGCTTCGGCTCAACGGGCTTAGGCGGAAGCGGGCGAGGCGAGGAAGGTTTGACATTCATTTTCTGTTGCTATTTGAGGAGAGGGGCATTATGACTGTGAGGGCAGTTTGCTGTTCTCGGTGTCGGATGTGGGAGGCCCTGGAGTCTCCAAGCCTCCCGGACGTCTACATCTGCGCCAAGTGCATCGAGATGCAGCTCCTAAGGGACCGCGTTACGGAACTGGAGCTGCAGCTCGATGACCTTCGTCTGGTCAGGGAGAGCGAGGAGGTGATAGAGAGGAGTGGAAGGCAGGTGGTCACGCCGGGGCCACGGGAGGCAGACAAGTGGGTCACGGTTAGGAGGGGGAAGGGGAAAAGGAAGGTGATGGGGAGTACCCCGGCGGCTGTGCCCCTTAACAACAGGTACTCCTGTTTGAGTACTGTTGGGGGGGACAGCTTACCCGGGGGAAGCGACAGTGGCCCTGCCTCCGGCACAGAGTCTGGCCCTGTAGCTCAGAAGGGTAGGGCAAGGAAGAGGAGGGCAGTTGTGATAGGGGACTCGATAGTAAGGGGGTCAGATAGGCGATTCTGTGGACGCAGTCCAGAGACCCGGATGGTAGTTTGCCTCCCTGGTGCCAGGGTCCGGGATATTTCTGATCGTGTCCAAGATATCCTGAAGTGGGAGGGTGAAGAGCCAGAGGTCCTGGTACATATAGGTACCAATGACATAGGTAGGAAAAGGGATGAGGTCCTGAAAGAAGAATATAGGGAGCTAGGAAGGGAGTTGAGAAAAAGGACCGCAAAGGTAGTAATCTCGGGATTACTGCCTGTGCCACGCGACAGTGAGAGTAGGAATGCGATGAGGTGGAGGATAAATGCGTGGCTGAGGGATTGGAGCAGGGGGCAGGGATTCAAGTTTTTGGATCATTGGGACCTCTTTTGGCGTAGGTGTGACCTGTACAAAAAGGACGGGTTACACTTAAATCCTAGGGGGACCAATATCCTGGCAGGGAGATTAGCGGGGGCTACTGAGGTGACTTTAAACTAGAATGGTTGGGGGGTGGGAATCAAATTAAAGCGGCTAGGTGTGAGGAGGTTAGTTCACAACAGAGGGATGGGAACCAGTGCAGAGAGACAGAGGAGTGTAAAGTGAGCGTAGAAGCAAAAAGTACAAAGGGGAAAAGTAAAAGTGGCAGGCCGACAAATCCAGGGCAAGCATTAAAAAGGGCTAAGAGAGTTGTAAAAGAGCGCCTGAAGGCTTTATGTGTCAATGCAAGGAGCATTCGTAATAAGGTGGATGAATTGAAAGTGCAGATTGTTATTAATGATTATGATATAGTTGGGATCACAGAGACATGGCTCCAGGGTGACCAGGGATGGGAGCTCAACGTTCAGGGATATTCAATATTCAGGAGGGATAGACACGAAGGAAGGGGAGGTGGGGTGGCGTTGCTGGTTAAAAAAGAGATTAACGCAATAGAAAGGAAGGACATAAGCCGGGAAGATGTGGAATCGATATGGGTAGAGCTGCGTAACACTAAGGGGCAGAAGACGCTGCTGGGAGTTGTGTACAGGCCACCTAACAGTAGTAGTGAGGTCGGAGATGGTATTAAACAGGAAATTAGAAATGTGTGCAATAAAGGAACAGCAGTTATAATGGGTGACTTCAATCTACATGTAGACTGGGTGAACCAAATTGGTAAAGGTGCTGAGGAAGAGGATTTCTTGGAATGTATGCGGGATGGTTTTTTGAACCAACATGTCGAGGAACCGACTAGAGAGCAGGCTATTCTGGACTGGGTTTTGAGCAATGAGGAAGGGTTAATTAGCGATCTTGTCGTGAGAGGCCCCTTGGGTAAGAGTGACCATAATATGGTGGAATTCTTCATTAACATGGAGAGTGACGTAGTTAATTCAGAAACAAAGGTTCTGAACTTAAAGAGGGGTAACTTTGAAGGTATGAGACATGAATTAGCTAAGATAGACTGGCAAATGACACTTCAAGGATTGACGGTGGATATGCAATGGCAGGCATTTAAAGGTTGCATGGATGAACTACAACAATTGTTCATCCCAGTTTGGCAAAAGAATAAATCAAGGAAGGTAGTGCACCCGTGGCTGACAAGAGAAATTAGGGATAGTATCAATTCCAAAGAAGTAGCATACAAATTAGCCAGAGAAAGTGGCTCACCTGAGGACTGGGAGAAATTCAGAGTTCAGCAGAGGAGGACAAAGGGCTTAATTAGGAAGGGGAAAAAAGATTATGAGAGAAAACTGGCAGAGAACATAAAAACGGACTGTAAAAGCTTTTATAGATATGTAAAAAGGAAAAGACTGATAAAGACAAATGTAGGTCCCCTGCAAACAGAAACAGGTGAATTGATTATGGGGAGCAAGGACATGGCAGACCAATTGAATAATTACTTTGGTTCTGTCTTCACTAAGGAGGACATAAATAATCTTCCAGAAATAGTAAGGGACAGAGGGTCCAGTGAGATGGAGGAACTGAGCGAAATACATGTTAGTAGGGAAGTGGTGTTAGGTAAATTGAAGGGATTGAAGGCAGATAAATCCCCAGGGCCAGATGGTCTGCATCCCAGAGTGCTTAAGGAAGTGGCCCAAGAAATAGTGGATGCATTAGTGATAATTTTTCAAAACTCGTTAGATTCTGGACTAGTTCCTGAGGATTGGAGGGTGGCTAATGTAACCCCACTTTTTAAAAAAGGAGGGAGAGAGAAACCGGGGAATTATAGGCCGGTTAGCCTAACGTCGGTGGTGGGGAAACTGCTGGAGTCAGTTATCAAGGATGTGATAACAGCACATTTGGAAAGCGGTGAAATGATCGGACAAAGTCAGCATGGATTTGTGAAAGGAAAATCATGTCTGACGAATCTCATAGAATTTTTTGAGGATGTAACTAGTAGAGTGGATAGGGGAGAACCAGTGGATGTGGTATATTTGGATTTTCAAAAGGCTTTTGACAAGGTCCCACACAGGAGATTAGTGTGCAAACTTAAAGCACATGGTATTGGGGGTAAGGTATTGGTGTGGGTGGAGAATTGGTTAGCAGACAGGAAGCAAAGAGTGGGAATAAACGGGACCTTTTCAGAATGGCAGGCGGTGACTAGTGGGGTACCGCAAGGCTCAGTGCTGGGACCCCAGTTGTTTACAATATATATTAATGACTTGGATGAGGGAATTAAATGCAGCATCTCCAAGTTTGCGGATGACACGAAGCTGGGTGGCAGTGTTAGCAGTGAGGAGGATGCTAAGAGGATGCAGGGTGACTTGGATAGGTTGGGTGAGTGGGCAAACTCATGGCAGATGCAATTTAATGTGGATAAATGTGAAGTTATCCACTTTGGTGGCAAAAATAGGAAAACAGATTATTATCTGAATGGTGGCCGATTAGGAAAAGGGGAGGTGCAACGAGACCTGGGTGTCATTATACACCAGTCATTGAAAGTGGGCATGCAGGTACAGCAGGCGGTGAAAAAGGCGAACGGTATGCTGGCATTTATAGCGAGAGGATTCGAGTACAGGAGCAGGGAGGTACTACTGCAGTTGTACAAGGCCTTGGTGAGACCACACCTGGAGTATTGTGTGCAGTTTTGGTCCCCTAATCTGAGGAAAGACATCCTTGCCATAGAGGGAGTACAAAGAAGGTTCACCAGATTGATTCCTGGGATGGCAGGTCTTTCATATGAAGAAAGACTGGATGAACTGGGCTTGTACTCGTTGGAATTTAGAAGATTGAGGGGGGATCTGATTGAAACGTATAAGATCCTAAAGGGATTGGACAGGCTAGATGCGGGAAGATTGTTCCCGATGTTGGGGAGGTCTAGAACGAGGGGTCACAGTTTGAGGATAGAGGGGAAGCCTTTTAGGACCGACGTTAGGAAAAACTTCTTCACACAGAGAGTGGTGAATCTGTGGAATTCTCTGCCACAGCAAACTGTTGAGGCCAGTTCATTAGCTATGTTTAAAAGGAAGTTAGATATGGCCCTTGTGGCTACAGGGGTCACGGGGTATGGAGGGAAGGCTGGGTTCTGAGTTGGATGATCAGCCATGATCATAATAAATGGCGGTGCAGGCTCGAAGGGCCGAATGGCCTACTCCTGCACCTATTTTCTATGTTTCTATGTTTCTATGTTTTTCACGCCTTGTGGTGCATCAGGTGGCATTTTTTTCCATTTCCATAGCATTTGACTGTTTTTTACGAGGCCAAATTGTTAGCTCGATGCTCAACCCAGCATGAATGGAAAGCATGTAAGGGACTGGCAGATTCGAACTCTGGACCATTGGTTTGAAGGATCCGAGCATACCATGAAAGTGCTGATAACAGTACACCACTGACCAGCTAATGGCTGTCGGTTAAACTTACGAAAATATCTGCAGTATATCAGTTGTAAGTTTTATTGTTAAGCTGGAGCTATACAGTATTTTGCAAAGAACGTATATCGTTAATATCAAGGAACTTCAATTTATCATTGTTTTTGTCCCATAGTTCTCTAGCTCTAATTATAAAGCCAAAGAATTCAAAATACTTGCCTTCTGTAAATTCCTTTATTTGTCTTTCATTGTGTAAGACCATAAGATATAGGAGCAGTATTACACCATTCGGCCCATCGAGTCTGCGCCATCATTCCATCATGGCTGATTTATTATCCTGCTCAACCCCATTCTCCTGCCTTCTCCTCATAACTTTTGACATCTTTTACTAATCAAGAAACTATCAACCTTCATTTTGGTAGTATTTTCTCGTCTTTCCAGGCCATTCTGAAAAAAAGATGTTTTAATTATCTTATTGGAGAGCTCAAGGGATTATCTCTCTCAATTACTAAATTGAAAATTTAGTCTCCAGTTTTGGCGTACTTAAGCCTCTGTCACTATTTCTTGCGGGGAGGAGAAGATGGCAGCGCGATGCAGCTCACAGCGGCCACTGCGGTGGTGATGTCTGTTATTTGTCAAGTAGGGTGCCGTGCACGATCCTGATTTGGTGGGGACGGATGTGAGAGCACGGAGGAACATCTGGTGAAACTTCTGAAATGCCTGTTTCGCTGCTGCTGCTACTGTGTTGTCCAGAATCTCCAGAGGGGAAGGCCCCGAGTCCTCGGCTTTGCTTGTTGCTCGGCGGCCGGGGGCAGGGTCGTGCTCGGAGAGGCTGTGTTGGAGGGGCTGGTCGGAGGCTCGAAGTTTTTGGACGGACTCAGAATCTGCTGCGGTCGGGTGCTTCCAATGGTGCTGCATCGGCAAGTTGGCGGTGCTTTGAAGTTCATGACAGGGAGAGTTCCTCCTTTCTGCCGCCTGCGTGAGATGATGAGTCTATCGGGACTTTGAGACTTTTTTTTACCGTGTCCATGGTCTGCTCTTTATCAAATTACGGTATTGCTTTGCACTGTTGTAACTATATGTTATAATTATGTGGTTTTGTCAGTTTTAGTTTTGGTTTGTCCTGTGTTTTCTTGTGATATCGTTCTGAAGGAACATTGTATCACTTTTTAATGCATGCATTTGTAAATGACAATAAACGAGGACTGAGTGTCCTCATAATCTAATATATGACCTTGTCTGTGTATCTGGGAGGAGGTGGAAAATCTCTTTCATAGTTGTTCTAATAAGATTGTCAAGATCTCTGCAGCAGTTTTGTGAGGCTTCTGTTAAAATAAGATCTTGAGATCATAGGTATTGAGAAGCTCGAGCTTCTATATGGTCTTGAGTTTTGCTCTTTCCAGTTTCTAACCATCCTTCCAGTTTCACTTTCCATTCTTCCATGCTGATACCGCATACTGGACCTATTCTTGCTCCCAAGTATTGTTTGACTTCGCCAGATGGTATATAGTCGATGTTAGATTTCTCAAAGACCCATTCTTTGCAGCTGTTGTAGGGTTTTTCCCTTGCAGATGATATAAAAACTCATAGTTTTCTTTGTTAACTTCCAATCCAGTGGCTTCAAAGAAAGTTTTAAAATGCTAATGTTACTGACCATTCCATCATGAGTTGCTTAAGATAGTTGGCAAAGACTGATGCTGAACAACTGGTGGCTCCTTTGTCCAACATAATGTGAACTCCTCTGCTTCTGCTCTCCAGTGTGCAAATGAGTGGGTACACAGTTCTACCGAAAAGGGTAGGAGAAATGAGACGCTCCTTTTGATGTCAATGGATTCAGTTCTCTCATTTCAGACCAAAACAGTGTTTGTATTACTGTATAAATCTACCATGATGTCTGTTGTGACTAACTAAAACCGAGGCACATGAATGCTTTAATTGGGAAGCATTAAAGTCTTTTCACACAGCAAACTTTCAGGAGAGTCCCAAGAGACTCTTACTCCCCTGATGCAATGTTTTATACCTTTTTAACACAAAAATAGCAATAAACAATTAAAGCAACACATAAAAATAAAAATAAACAATTAAACTGAAATTTGAAAAGCTGTAATCATCTACTTTAATGTTTTGAATGTAGTCAAGTAATCTTACAGAATTACGTATTTATGATGGTGGCACATCCCAACTGGCAAAACCCCCTTTGATTATTTAGTTCTATTGTATGTTCTGAAAGCTTTGGATTACAAACTCTAGATAGCTAAGATTTTTCCTTTTGTTACAGTGTTGAGGGTGGCTCCATGTAGTTAGAATATTAGATGACAAATCAGACCTGTCTGAACTCTTAAGTGGCAGAGATATGCCTATAACAATGTGCTATTAAGAACACCTGATCACAAGGATAATTTAGTGCATTTTTCACTGTTTTGTGCATAACGTTCATGAGATTAATAGGTCCCTATCCTGACTCAAAGGAAACAGTAAAATATCTGATGGAATGAGTTGGTCTAAGTTCCGTTTGCTTTGGAAAATTATCATGTCTGGTTTCCAAAATGATCCATTGTCATGTCTTACCCATGAATCTACATACAAACTCCAGAGCTATTGAATTGCCTTGCTCTTCGGGTAATCTGAGATATTATTATGCCTCTTAATTCGGCATCCTTAGTACCTAAGTATCTCCTAGAAATGCGTGCCAGTGTCTCATTAGCCAACCTTCATCAGCGACACATTTTCACACTATCTGGCTGTCTACGACTATGTTCATACCCTGTTGAATATTTCAGGGTATCTACAACTATGTTCACACCTTGTTGAATATCTCAGGAGGAACTGATTACTTGATGCCCTTCCCGGTGTCAGTTAGCTGTTATCCAAGATCTTATTATTTTTAAATTATTTGATGCCTAAACCCTGACAACCAAGCCCAGCCCATTTAAAAAAAATTCCTATGATCTCCAGTCTGCCTATGGATTAAAAAGTTTAGTTCTACCTCCGTCCTCATTCCAAAACTCCATCTCGAGTTCTTCAGAGAGACTTTTTGGAGGCATAGCTCATGGAGTAGTTCTTTTACTATTCTGGAAATCTCAGTCTCCTTGAATTTCTTTATTCTGCAACCATCATAAATTATTCCTTAAACTGGACTTGTGTCTCTGTCTTGAGATGTGCAACGTAGATTAAATCATCCAATTACTCGGAGTCATTTCTTATATAAACTTTAAAAAGTAGGAGATCCTCTGATAGTGGTATGTCTGAACAACTTTCGTCATCGGAAATTTTGACCTTCTGATTGAACCAAAGGATCACATCAGCTGTTACGAGAATGAGTACTGTCAATGCATGGCTGTACATACAGGTACTTCTACTCTAATATTCAAAAACAAAATCATGAAAATTGCTTAGGGCTGAATTGTGTTTATCTTCCACCTGTTGACAAAAGCACCATGTGACTGAAGATACAGCAGTAATTGGAGGCTTGTTTGTGTGAGTACTGTTGTCTATTTAGGAAGTAATGTTATCTGTGTAAGCCCAAACTTAGCATCTGGTTGAGGTGACTTTTTACCTTCCGACGTACTACCTTCCAGCTTCCCAAGCACCTTCTCCTTAGTAATTGCAACTACACTAACTTCTGTGTCCTGACATTCAAATTCTTGGCATGTTGCCTTCCATGTAAAGACTGTCGCAAAATACTACTTGAGTTCGTCTGCCATTTCTCTGTGCCTATAACTACCTCACCTGTATCTTTTTCCAGCAGTTCAATATGTGCTCCCACCTCTCTTTTACTCTTTATATATCTGAAAAAACTTCTGCTATCCTCTCTTATATTATTGGCTAGTTTACTTTCATATTTCATCTTTTCTCTCCTTAATGCTTTTTTAGTTGCCTTCTGGTAGTTTTTAAGATCTTCCCAATCCTCTAGCTTCCCATTAATTTCTGCTGTTGCATACCCTCTCTTTTGCTTTTATATTGACTTTGACTTACCTTGACATCTACATTTGCCTCATCCTCCAGAATATTTCTTCTTATTTGGGATTAATCTATCCTGTGCTTTCCGAATTGCTCCCAGAAACTCCAACCATTGCTACTCTGCCATCATTCCTGCTCGTAACCCTGTTCAGTCAACTTTGGACAGCTCCTCATTCAAGCCTCTGTAGTTCCCTTTACTCCACTGTAATACTGATACATCAGATTTTAGTTCTCCCTCTGCCTATTGTCTTGTGAATCAGAATTTGCTGTTCTTGAAGCTTCACGAAAGTTTCCAGATTCAGTGATGAATCTAATGATGGTTCCAATAATTAAATCTTCCAACTCGACATAACATGAACAATGAGATGTGCCATCAGAATCACGTTTTAAATAATATTGCTTGCTGCAAAATAAAAGCAACATCATTGATTTTATTGTTTTGGGGCGGGGGGTTGCTCTCACTAGATTGCAATCATTATTGTTTTGCACAAACCAATTTAGCATATTATCTTAGAAAACCAAAAAGTTTTTTTTTACTTTCAGCCAACATTTAAGAGAAAATGCTGTTGTTTTTGCAGAATTGAAAAGATCTGTCTTTCAACAAGACCTAATTGGAAACAGTGATACATTGCTCTGAGAGTTGTGATTAAATGATGGACATTATTTATTCAAATACAGTTGAGTGAATTGTGAGACTGATGATAGTTAGGAACTGGAGTAAATTTTGGATACAAATTTGTTTTCAATTACAAGTGAGTTTATTTTAGTGTTTTTTTCCCTTAAATGAGCTATTTCCTGTTCAGACCATGAAAACCAACATCCAAAAAGTGCTTATATATACAAACTATTCCATTTTCTTTAACTAAAATTTTAAATGCTGATAGTTGCCAACTGAATGCCCATATTAGGGGCTGAATTTTCTGTCTCCTAAAAATGACTGAAAATGAGACGACAACTTAAGCACAGATACACAGCCAAGTGAAAATTGAAATTTCTAAGCAACCTATTTTGCTAAAACAGCTGAGAAAACTGATCCAATCAAAGTGAATCTTGAAAACATTTTAAAAATTGTTAACCATGCATGTAAATAATGTTTGTTCATTCAGCTATAAAATTTGGTTGAAAATATCTGAGCATCGGAGCATATTACAAATTATCTTTGAAATCCTGAATGCCTTTGTGCTCTAAATAGCAATCCCGATTCAATTCTTGGGAATGATTTGAAGTGTCCAGTCTTAGATGGACCATATGTTAGTTCCTTTTTTATTGCCAGATTTTATGTATTATTTAGCACTAAAATCTTTAATAGACATATTGTGGAAGCCAAACCAAGCATTCAGTTGATAGCAGCAGCAGCTAGGAGTAAGGAAGATCTGACAGACTAACTTGCATTATTTTAATGCAAGAAACCTGACAAGTAAGGCAGGTGAACTTTGAGCATAGAGCTGGCAGAGTAGCTTTTGCAGAAACATAGTTGGGGGACGAGCAGGACTGAGCTCTATGTTCTGAGGTACAAATGCAAGAAGTGTGATAGAAGGTGGGGAGAGAGAAAGGGGAGTTGATTTATTTTTAATTAGGGAGATCTTCACAGCAGTAATTTGGATTTTCCTGGGGAATCAGATAGTGAAATCTTATGGGTGGAATTCAAAAATAAAAAGAGAGTGTTAATCCTGGTGAGATTGTACTATAGAAACATGCTGACCCTGAACTCCTCCATCTCACTTTTAAAAACCTCCCACTTGCCCCCAGTAGTCAGCAGGAATTAGAGGAGCAAATGTGTAAGGAGAATACAGGTGGTTATAAAAATAATAGGGTTGTAATAGATGGTGATTTTAACTCACCATGTTGATTGGGACTGCCATAATCCAATGAGTTTAGATGGGGCAGAATTTAAGTGTGTCTAGGAAAGTTTTTTCAAGTGATATATAGATGGCTGTAGTAAAAATGGGCCCACGATGGACCTCCTGTTAGGAAATGGGGCGATTCAGGTTTCTTTGGAGAGTACATTGGGACAAGTGAACATTATTCTATTAGTTTGAAAATAATCATGGAACAGTATTAGACTGGACCATAATTTAAGGACCCAAATAGGGGCACGTTAATTTTGAAAGCATTAGGCAAGAATGTGCAAAGATTGATTGGGAAAGATTGTATGCAGATAAAGGGATATTTGGCACATGGGAATTTTTAAAAGTGAGAAGGGGCAAGTTCATTGTCGGCATGTTTCTATTAATGGGAAGGATTAGGGAACCCTGTACAACAAGATACTGAAGCTCTGATCAAGTAAAAGGAAGCATGTGACAGGTACTGGCAGCTGGGTTCAAGAGAATTCCTTGTGGAATATTAAGGGTACACAAAAGAGATACAAGAGTGCAAAAGGAGAACATGAAATAACTTTGTAAGTTAAGGTAAAGGAGAATCCCTTAAGTATATTAAGAAAAAAGAGTAACTAGGAATTTAATAGGGTCTCTTAAAGATCTCAGTGGTCATCTATGTGTGGAGCTATGGGAGATGGGTGAAGTCTTAACTGAATATTACACATCTGTGGAGAAGGTTATAGAAGTGAGGGAATTCTTGAAAAGAGAATAGTGATGTCTTGGAACATTTCCCAATTACAAAAGAGGAGATGCTGGTAGCCTTAAATTACATTAAGGTGAATCAATGTGTGGAGCCTGATCAAGGACATTGTGGGAAGGTAGGGAAGAAATTGCAGAGGCCGCAACAGAGATATTTGTATCATTTTTAGCCTCGGGTGAGTTACCAAAAGACTGGCTAATACTATGCTCTTATTTAAGAAGAAGTGCGAGGATAGGCTAAGGAAGTACAGGCTAGTGAGTCTTGGGAGAGTTACTGGAAGGGATGATGAGAGAGAGAGAGAGAATATATCTTCATTTGGAAAAGCAAGGACTGATGAAGGATAGCATGGTTTTGTTCTTCTAAAGTTGTGTCTCTTCAATGTGATTGTTTTTTAAAGCCAGAAGGATTGATGAAGGTGTTAGATATTGCCGTCTTGGACTTTAGCAAGGCCTTTGACAAGGTCAGACGTGGAAAGTTAGGTCACATGGGATCCTGAGTGAGCTGGTTAAGTGGATCCAAAGTTGGCTTGGTGGAAGAAGTCGAAGAGCGCAAATGGAGGTGTTTTTTTTTCAGATTGAAGGCTTTTGAAAAGCATTGTGCCACAGGGATCTGTGCTGGCTCCATTGCTGTTCATCATTAATGATTTGGGTGAGAATGTATTTGGCATGCTTGGTAAGTTTGTAGATGACACCAAAATTGATGGTGTTGTCGACAGTTAAGAAGGTTGCCTAGCATTACAACAGCATCGATATCAACTGGGAGAATGTGCCATGGAATGGTAGATGGAGTTTAATTTGGACAAATGCAATTTGTTCTTTGTTACGTCATACTAGGGCAGACCTTGTACAGTATCCTGGAGAACAGAGAGACCGAGGAGTATAATTACATAGTTCCCTGAAAGTGGATATATAGGTAGACAGGGTGATGAAGAAGGTATTTGGCATACTTGCTTTCATCAGTCAGGACACTTGAATACAAGAGTTGAGATGCCATGTTACATCTGTTCCACATGTGGACTATTGCATGTAATTCTGGTTATCTAGTTGTATGAAGGATGATCTTAAGCTGTAAAAGATTCACAGGGACGTTACAGGTACCAGAAGACAATTCTTCCAGGTCTGCCCCCATTTCCCCTCAGAAAACAACTTACTGAGCACAGCACCTAGTCTACTAAGCCCTCGCTAGAGTGAGAGTTTAAAAAAATGTAAGTATCAACATATTAATAGTTCAGGAACAAAATTTCTGTGTTGCATGTGGCCCTAAATATACACTTGAGCTTCCAGTGCACGTCCATCATCAGTACATCCAGCCGGTTAGTCTTTTGATTATATATTTTGTTACCCTGAAGCTGTTCTGTACCACTGCAATATTGATTATTAACTAAATTTCAAAGCATGGTGAATGTTAATAAGCTGTCAAAATTGTATAAACATAGAACATAGAACATTACAGCATAGTACAGCCCCTTCGGCCCACAATGTTGTGCCGACCCTCAAACCCTGCCTCCCATATAAGCCCCCACCTTAAATTCCTCCATGTACCTGTTTAGTAGTCTCTTAAGTTTCACTAGTGTATCTGCCTCCACCATTGACTCAGGCAGTGCATTCCATGCACCAACCACTCTCTGAGTAAAAAACCTTCCTCTAATATCCCCCTTGAACTTCCCACCCCTTACCTTAAAGCCATGTCCTCTTGTATTGAGCAGTGGTGCCCTGGGAAAGAGGCGCTGGCTATCCACTCTATCTATTCCTCTTATGATCTTGTACACCTCTATCATGTCTCCTCTCATCCTCCTTCACTCCAAAGAGTAAAGCCCTAGCTCCCTTAATCTCTGATCATAATGCATACTCTCTAAACCAGGCAGCATCCTGGTAAATCTCCTCTCTACCCTTTCCAATGCTTCCACATCCTTCCTATAGTGAGGCGACCAGAATTGGACACAGTACTCCAAGTGTGGCTTAACCAGAGTATGTCAAACATCATTAATCATGTTCATTTGACATCTTTTAGATATAAACTTAAGAGGATTAATTGGTGTTTCTTTTGTTTACTTCCCTACATGGCACTTGTTCTAGGCATGATGTGTAGAATAACAAAAACATCTGTACCTAGTTGCCAACAGTAATTCTGTACCATTGGTCATTCATTGGGCAGGTTCTTTTGGTAGGTATTTTTCTCTGCAATAGCAGGCTTCCTGTCCAGGTGATTAATCACAAAAGGGTTTCTAATAGCTGCTTACATTTAACCAGCAATGGCATGAAAGTTCACCTGAATAATTAGGAATTGGGCACTAATTTCTGATTTTAAAGAAAGAACTCAGATACCGCTTTGTGGATAGTTTGAATGTTTGACTGAGGTAGAGAACTACTTACGCTGATCATAACACTTTTAAGTGTCACCTGTAGTGTAAACATTGTTTAAAAATAATTATGCATATTTTAGTATGTTTCAGACTTGTTTGTCTCAACACATTAATCAAAGAATTACATTTTATGTTGAATGACTCTAATGTAGACAAATACTGACCGTTTGCGGTGGCTAATCAGTAAATGTGTTGCTGCTGCATTTCAATTCTTCTGAACATATTATCGTAGAAATGACATTAGATGAGTGATGATTTGAATGTAGGCACATTTCCACATATTTATAGGCTATTTTTCAACCACGTGCAGCTTTCTTTAAGACAAATTAGGATAAAATTGTTAATGAACACATACAAAATGCTAGAGGAACTCGGTAGGTCAGGCTGTATCTATGGAAAACAATCAACACTTGGGGCTGAGAACCCTTCGTTAGGTCTTGGTTTGAAACGTCGATTGTTCATTGTCCTCCATAGATACTGCCTGACCTGCTGCGTTCCTCCAGCATGTTGTGTGTATTGTTCAAGATTTCCAGCATGTGTAGAATTTTTTAAATTATTAAATTGTTAATTCCTCGTTTTTGGCATAGAGTCAGAGAGTCATAGAGAAGTACAGAACAGAAACAGGCCCTTTGGCCCATCTAGTCCATTCCAAAACAGTTTAGACTGCCCTCTTCCATCAACCCGCACTGGGACCATAGCCCTCCATACCCCTGCCATCTATGTACCTATCCAAACTTCTCTTAAACATTAAAATTGAGCTCACCTGCACCACTTGTGCTGGCAGATTATTCCACACTCTCATGACCCTCTGAGTGAAGAAGTTTCCCCTCCATGTTCCCCTTGTACTTCTCACCTCCCTGGCATCTCTACTGTCCTAATTGAGCAGATGTAGTTTACCTAGAGTTTTTCCTTTTACTTGCTTTCTCTGACTGAAGCCTGGAAGAGCTAAAGCCTCAAGATCACCACTCTGACTCTGTTCACTTCAATGGCCGCTGCGCTTGCCCCTGCCTTCCTTCAGTTTGCTCTTGCTAATCAATTCCAAACACCAAATGGTCGCTGGTTAGAGCCCAGATAAACTGCTGCAATCTGCTGCTACCTTTTTCTACTCAGTCAGTGGACCTGACTGAAATTCCCACCTCTCAAGATTCTGATGTCTGAATTGGTCACTGGTCAGAGCTCAAATAATAATTTAGGCCCCACAAACACAGGATTTAATGGTGTATCACTATGTTTTACTGTTATCTAATGTATGCGACAGCCCAGCCAATTAAATTGTATTTCACTTGAGTTTTGTTTATTGAATACAGCTCAATGTTCAACATATCATACCCTCAGTACTAACCAACAATCTCCAAAACCTGGGCCTCTGTACCTCCCTCTGCAATTGGATCCTTGTCTTCCTCATCGGGAGACCACAGATCAGAAATAACATCTCCTCGCTGACAGTCAACACCAACACACCTCAAGGATGCGTGCTTAGTCAAATGCTCTATTCTCCCTGCACACACCAGTCTTTACTGAGGGATCAGCAATGGAAAGGGTGAGCAGTTTCAAATTCCTGGCTGTCAGTCCAGGGCCCAACATTTGAAGCAATTACAAAGAAGGCTGGAAAATGGTTATTCTTCATTAGGACTTTGAGGAGATTTGGTATGTCACCAAAGATTCACAAATTTCTACAGTAGTATGATGGAGAGCATTCTAACTGGTTGCATCACCGTCTGGTATGGAGGCACAACCGCATAAAATTGGGAAAAATTTCAGGAAGTTGCAAAATCAGCCAGCTCCATCATTAGCATGAACCTTTGCAGAATTGAGGATATTTTTAAAAGATGATGCCTCAAAAAGGTGGTATACATCATTAAGGACTCTCATCACCCAGGACCCTCTTCTCATTGCTGTCATTGAAAACGAGGTACAGGAGCATGAAGACACAGACTCACCATTTTAGGAACCAGCTTCTTCTCTGCCATCAGATTCCTGAATGGACAATGAACCCAGGTACACTACCTCACAAATTTTTTCCCTCTTTTTGCGCTACTTATTTAAAGTTTATTTATATATATATATATTTCTTATTGCAATTTATAGCATTTTTATTATATATTGCACTATATTGCAGCTGCAAAAGAAAATATTTCGTTATATCCCAGTGATTTTAAAAAAAACTGATTCTGAGATGTACCAAAGATGCATCATTATCACTTTCAGCATTTCCAAGATCTTTCCTGCTGTAGGTTATCTTCCATTTCTGGAACTGTTACAATAAATGTTACAACTTCGAACATTGGCCTGGAATATCTTTTGCATTGACACCATTGATGTTTTTGCAAATCATTTATGTGCCTTAAAGTCAGTCCTTGAAAGCCCTGAGCAAATTGTTTCTTTGTTACACTTGGTTTTTGGGAAGGGGAAGGAGAGGTTTGCAGACTCCACATTTCATCCCAGCAATTATTCTGGTACATTGCAGTAATAAGAATATCTGCTCTGAAATCTTTTTAATGTATTTTTTGGCATGTTGGTGATTTAAATCATATTTTAAAGTTAAAAGTTTGTAAGTTACTGTATCTGAAATGCATTATGGTGGTGACCTGATTAGAAACTAAAAAATTTAAATCTGGCTTCAGCATTTTCTTTCCTTTGGCCTTATTCATGTTTATTCTAATGAGATAGGAAATGTACTTGTGCTTAGTTAGGTATCTTCAAATTGGGGCAACGTTGGGTGGTCTCAGATTGAAGTTCAAGAGAGCATTCAAAAGAGGAAATGCCATGGATTGGAGAGATGACGAAGCTATGTTTTTACAGAGGAATATTTACACAGTTTCTGCAAGTTAGAGTGTTGCAACTTGTCAGAAGTATTTGATAACACTAACAACCCTCTGGTGTAAAACAAATTGAAAAGAACAGATGAAAGAAGGACATTGGATTATGCATTTTTCTGTTGTGTAGTTTCAGAGGAAAGTGCTTGGGATAAATTCTTGGTTCAGAATTAAAGAAGTGTGTCGTGTCCTCTCCTTTAAATCGGAACCAAATGAAAATAAATCCAATGTGTCTTCAAAAGATGTGAAAAATCATCTGTAACTGTCCAATGTGAGTGTGTCTGTGTGAGAGAGATACTGTATTTTATGGCTCTCTAAGTGATACTTGAAGATGAACATAGGATCA
This sequence comes from Mobula hypostoma, assembly GCF_963921235.1. Taxonomy (NCBI): domain Eukaryota; kingdom Metazoa; phylum Chordata; class Chondrichthyes; order Myliobatiformes; family Myliobatidae; genus Mobula; species Mobula hypostoma. The sequence goes on along the minus strand of NC_086097.1, from coordinate 217,653,483 downwards.
GGCAGAATTGGGAGCATTCTTTTGAATCGGGGGGAAATGGACAGTGAATTTTTGTATGTGGAAGTTTCATTCTTTACTGTCGGTAATTAACTTTTAGAAGTTATTCTAGTAGTAAAAGTGGGGAGAGATTTTCTACTGTCCTACAAAGACATTTTACAAAGAAAATTACAAAACTAGAGAGGTAAAGGAAGTTTTTGAAGAAAATTGACAGTTCAGGTTTCCTAGGGTTTAGCTGATCATCTTCATTAGTTAGAGAGTAATTTTTGACACACTTGAATGTTGTGTTTTTTTTTGTTGCACTTGTTCCAGTTATTTATACATTTGATATCCATACAAGGAAAATATTTTTCAGTCCAAAAGATCATTATCCCAGTAATTTTCTTTCTCTTTGTGTTGCGAGACTCAAATGTACAGGTGTCCATTCCAAATTTAATTCCATTAGAATGTTTTCCCCTTCCAGTTAAAAATTTATAATTTACAAAAAATTGTAATTCATAATTGTATTAAGTAATGTAGTATAACGTTATCTCTATTTGATAATTAGCAGAAAGAACATTTAATTTTCTGATAAGGTTTTGATTATTCTGAAGGAAACCACCTATTTGTTTGATAATTGCAAAAGCTTAAAACTTAAACCAACTGAGCCTGGTAAAGTATCTTGATGTTAATTACAGTTAATATGAAAAACTAATTTTGGGTTCACTAATATTCTTTGGGGGTGGTGGAGTGGAAATATGTCTCTAGCAACTGGGGAGTAAGGTGCTCCTTCCCTCTGCTAGCCTATAGGTTAGCCCCCCTTCTCCCCCAGATCAAGGTCACGTGAAGCCATGGGAGCAGATGGTGGACGGTCGTATGATCAGCTGGTGTATAACACAAGTGCTGGTTATGTGATACTGACACTAGGCAGACAATCTCTGAGTATTGATAATGGCTGGGGCCACCCATCTTGTAAACACACTGCCCAGAAAAAGGTAATGCCAATCCACTTTTGTGGAAAAATTTGCCAAGAACAATCATGGTCATGGAAAGACCATGATCGCCCATGTCATACGACATGGTACATAATGAACAAACAAACGTTCTTTGGGGACATTAACCAATCTGGCCTATGTGTGATTTCAGACACACGATGCTTGCTTCTAAAATACCATCTGAAATGCTTGGCAAACTGCACTGCTTAAGGCGACTCCGGCCTTGAACTCCAGGCCGGGTCTTTATATGCTGCTATTGTGACTCCCGTCTCCCCTTCCCCCACCACCACTCTGCAACCCCGTCTCCCTCAGATCCCACCGTCAGCTCCTGGGCCCTCAGAGGCTCCAGCTTCCTCTCAACCCAACCCTCCCCTCTCCACTGACATCCCCAGCCTCCCCCCTCCCCCCTCTGATCCCAGCTCTCATCCGTGCTGGGTCTTTACCATCCTCTCCAACCTTCAACTGTCGGAGGCAGAGCGCTCTGTCCTCAGTAAGGGCCTCACCTTTGTCCCCCTTCACCCACACCTCAGCGAGTTCCGTGTTCGACATGACGCGGAACTGTTCTTCCGCTGTCTCCGTCTCCGAGCCTACTTCTTCAGCAAGGACTCTTCCACCCCCACCGATGACCCCTTCTCCCGTCTTCAACCCTCCTCCTCTTCATGGACACCCCGCTCTGGTCTTCTGCCTGCTCTGGATCTCTTTATTGCTAACTGCCGACGGGACATCAAGCGTCTCGACTTCACCTCACCTTGTTCCCATTGCAACCACACTCCTTTCGAACGCTGTGCTCTCCACTCCCTCCGCACTAATCCTAACCTTACTATAAAACCCGCTGATAAGGCAGGCTGCTGTTGTAGTCTGGCGTACTGACCTCTACCTTGCTGAGGCACAGCGACAACTCGCGGATACCTCCTCCTATTTACCCCTCGATCGTGACCCCACTAAGGAGCACCAGGCCATTGTCTCCCACACCATCCCCGACTTTATCCGCTCAGGGGATCTCCCATCCACTGCTACCAACCTTATAGTTCCCACACCTCGCACTTCCCGTTTCTACCTCCTACCCAAGATCCACAAACCTGCCTGTCCTGGCAGACCTATCGTCTCAGCTTGCTCCTGCCCCACCGAACTCATTTCTGCATACCTCGACATGGTTCAATCCCTTCCTACCTATGCTCGTGACACTTCTCACGCTCTTAAACTTTTCGATGATTTTAAGTTCCCTGGCCCCCACCGCTTTATTTTCACCAGTCCCTATATACTTCCATCCCCCATAAGGAAGGTCTCAAAGCTCTCTGCTTCTTTTTGGATTCCAGACCTAATCAGTTCCCCTCTACCACCACTCTGCTCCTTCTAGCGGAATTAGTACTTACTCTTAATAATTTCTCCTTTGGCTCCTCCCACTTCCTCCAAACTAAAGGTGTAGCTATGGGCACCCGTATGGGTCCCAGCTATGCCTGCCTTTTTGTTGGCTTTGTGGAACAATCTATGTTCCAAACCTATTCTGGTATCCATCCCCCACTTTTCCTTCACTACATTGACGACTGCATTGGCGCTGCTTCCTGCATACGTGCTGAGCTTGTTGACTTTATCAACTTTGCCTCCAACTTTCACCCTGCCCTCAAGTTTACCTGGTCCATTTGCGACACCTCCCTCCCCTTTCTAGATCTTTCTGTCTCTATCTCTGGAGACAGCTTATCTACTGATGTCTACTATAAGCCTACTGACTCTCACAGCTATCTGGACTATTCCTCTTCTCACCCTGTCTCTTGCAAAAATGCCATCCCCTTCTCGCAATTCCTCCATCTCCGCCACATCTTCTCTCAGGATGAGGCTTTTCATTCCAGGACGAGGGAGATGTCCTTTTTTAAAGAAAGGGGCTTCCCTTCCTCCACCATCAACTCTGCTCTCAAACGCATCTCCCCCATTTCACGTACATCTGCTCTCACTCCATCCTCCCACCACCCCACTAGGAATAGGGTTCCCCTGGTCCTCACCTACCACCCCACCAGCCTCCGGGTCCAACATATAATTCTCCATAACTTCTGCCACCTCCTACGGGATCCCACCACTAAGCACATCTTTCCCTTCCCCCCTCTCTCTGCATTCCGCAGGGATCGCTCCCTACGCGACACCCTTGTCCATTCGTACCCCCCATCCCTCCCCACTGATCTCCCTCCTGGCACTTATCCTTGTAAGTGGAACAAGTGCTACACATGCCCTTACACTTCCTCCCTCACCACCATTCAGGGCCCCAGACAGTCCTTCCAGGTGAGGCGACACTTCACCTGTGAGTCGGCTGGGGTGATATACTGCGTCCGGTGCTCCCGATGTGGCCTTCTATATATTGGCGAGACCCGACGCAGACTGGGAGATGGTTTTGCTGAACACCTACGCTCTGTCCGCCAGAGAAAGCAGGATCTCCCAGTGGCCACACATTTTAATTCCACATCCCATTCCCATTCTGACATGTCTATCCACGGCTGCCTCTACTGTAAAGATGAAGCCACACTCAGGTTGGAGGAACAACACCTCATATTCTGTCTGGGTAGCCTCCAACCTGATGGCATGAACATTGATGACTTTAACTTCCGCTAATGCCCCACCTCCCCCTCGTACCCCATCCGTTATTTATTTATATACACACATTCTTTCTCTCACTCTCCTTTTTCTCCCTCTGTCCCTCTGACTATACCCCTTGCCCATCCTCTGGGTTTCCCCCCCCTTTTCTTTCTCCCTAGACATCCTGTCCCATGATCCTCTCATATCCCTTTTGCCAATCACCTGTCCAGCTCTTGGCTCCATCCCTCCCCCTCCTGTCTTCTCCTATCATTTTGGATCTTCCCCTCCCCCTCCCACTTTCAAATCTCTTACTAACTCTTCCTTCAGTTAGTCCTGACGAAGGGTCTCGGCCTGAAACGTCGACTGTACCTCTTCCTAGAGATGCTGCCTGGCCTGCTGCGTTCACCAGCAACTTTGATGTGTGTGCTTAAGGCCAGTTTTGGTTAGGTAATAAGTGATGTCCTTCCCAGTGATTCATGCATGAAAAAATTAGAAAGCCATATGAAATTAAAGGACTGAAGTTCAAGCCTGGACAGCATCCCACAGACAAGTTGCTGGAGGATGTTCACAGAAAATTACAGTCTCACGGAAGCAATGGCCCTGATTACTTTTGTATATTCATACAAACAATCCTGTATTCACTCCTAAAAAAAATACTTGCCCTTAGCTGGTCTCTTGTCACAAACACAACACAGGTTCTGACAAGTATTGAGATTGAAACATAAAATATTAGAAATCACATTTTAAGTTGCAGAGAAGGTGGTGGGAGAGATGGGGGACAAAGGCGTTATCTGAGACAGTGAATTCACTGTGGTTTAAGGTGCAGCATTCCTCTAACCCTGTAGGTCAATGGAGAGAGTTGGAAAATGAGAATAGGGCTATAAAACCTTTTAGAAGGTGATTTGTGTTGTAGGTGCTGGTATTTCAGCTGTAAGGTTGTAAACTCCACTGTTTAATTTTGACTGCCAGGTAAAACAGTATAAATTATCCCTACAAAGGCTAATATTTGGAAACAGAACATAATTGAAACTTGAGCATCAATATCCTGAAACTGTAGAAAAATATGTATTTTTGTAGCCTACTGATCCTCCTATGTATTATAGAAGCAAGGCAGCACGAAGTATTTACCACAAAACTAGAAGTGACGCCATTTGCTGGAATGATTAATATTACTGAACACAAGGAGATGGCTATAGTCCACCTAGTTTGCAATGGCAGAAAATTGCAGAAGTAGGCAAATTAAGTACTTTGTGTTTATTCTTGCAGTTTATTTGTTTGAATAGAAAACTATGCTGTAGCACAGAATTTTAAAAGAACTAACTGAAAATTCAAATAAAACAAGTGGATTCCACACTTGTTTACAGTAACTGAAGATCAACACAATAACCTGTTCTCTAAATCCCATTACAACTTTCTTCTCTAAACTTCGGTCTTGTAAAAAAATCAAATTGGATCATTACATTCAATACCAAACATTAAAGTATTAAAATTTTGTCTCAATTTATTTTAATGTGATTGAATAATAAATATTAAATAATAGCATTTATTTTTGTAATGCTAAGTTATATAATAGGATATAATAAATATTTCTTTTGACAATATCGTTGTCAAGTTATTTTGTGAAGATATTTTAAAATTGTTGGTATTCATTACTTATTAATATTTGCAAAAAAAGTTTTAGTAAAATGCAACAATATTGATTAGCAGACTCCTAGTACAATGCAGATTAAATTTCTGTTTCAAATTATTCTTCAGCAAAATACAAAGACATCCCAGGGGAATATGTTAAGCAGAACTGTAGTAGTTGTTGATGGAATTGTGCCAAATATATATCCCTTTGATTTAAGCTGTGCTCATCACACCGATCAAATGGAAATATTGCATTGGGAGACACGCAGAGCACTGAAGCACCTACAAAAAATAATATAAATTAATTCAATCTATCATTAGGAATCATGTCATCCTACTTTTTTCAGCACACAGGACTTTATTCAAACCTACAAATTACATTATTCTTTTCAGATTACAATTTGGAATTGATATTCTTGTTCAAGGTACTCTTTGTTATCTTTACCATGCCGTGCAGTAATGGAAATCTCGTATAGTAAAATCGCAATGACAGCATCTTGTTCCAGTACTTTGTCTCTCAGACTGAGTTTGGTATGTGCTTCAGATAAAGACATTCTGGCAATTTAGAAAAAGATTGAGAAATTTCAAACATAAATTATCTAGATATTGCTCCAATGAAAATGAATATATCTGCACATTCACAAGTAACCTTTCCACCATTTATTTTTAAAAGTGGAATGAACAAATAGCAGTGAATGCATATTATAATTAAACAATAAACTGCAAGAACAAACAGATATTTGATTTACTTATAACTTAATTTTGCTTAAACTTCTTTTATGTATATTTTGAAATTGGATTCAGTCTCTTCTCTTATTCAATAATCCCAATCTCAAATGTAACAAAATTTCCAATATATCTGTAGCCTCAGCAGGAATCACCACTATTTTAAAGTATATATACATGTTATGACATCAGCACTTTAATCATTTAATTTTTAAAACATGTTTTTCAGTCTCAAGGAGCCTAGGATCTATGTCTCAACTTTGGGTAATACTATTTCAAGAGATACCAAAGTCCTAAGTGCCGATCAATTGACCTATCAGAGGCGAAGGGTTAGTAGTTTCTCACACCAATGCACTATCTTTGTAACAATGTTATATAATAGGATATAATGCTTCTTTTGACAATATCCTTGCCAAGTAATTTTGTGACGATATTTTAAAATAAGTTTATATGCAGTTTAAACTTGCTTTAACAATCATATGCAGTAAAACTAATCTGGTGTTTGGCATCTGACTCGATCAGTGGTTTGCAGTCTGAGACATGGGCTTGGAACATGAGCTGCTACAGCCTAGGGTCTGGTCGGCGGGCTAGAACGTGAATAAGGTTCAATGCTGAGGCCTGGAGTGCTTCTATGTTTTGACAAGCTGAAATTCCAGATGAAGCTCTCCAGATTCTATTTCTTACTATATTTAAATTCATCAGAGCTTTTCTGCTCTTTTTAATTTCATTGTTTTCACTGAAAAAATTATGTAACATGTTAAAAAATAAAAGTGTTGGGCGATTTCATCTGAATAACATCTGATAATCCAGAAAATTTGCTAGTCTGAAGTGAGGGCTTTAATGCCATCAGTTGGTTGGAAACATAGTGCTAAATATAGTACAATTCAACAGTAAAAACTCCTTTAGGACCAAAAAAAAACAGAAAATGAAATGCTTTTATATATATGTGAAAACAGATTATCTGTTTATTAAAAAGACAATTGCCCTGAAAGATATCACACTGGACCTGCTTCGTATTTCCAGCATTTTATATTTTATTTCAGGTTTTCACTATTTAGGTTATTTTGTGTTTGGATTAGCACATTGCAATTTATAGAAGTTAGTCTTGTAAGCATGTTGCATACCTACAGTACCGTGCCTTGAGGAATAAGCTTCATTAGCTGCACAGTACTTGGGGGTATTCCAGAAAGGCCATTAAATGACACAATATAAATGTTTTTCTATTTACCTTGCATATGTACTGTGTACCTGCAGTATAAACTTGCTTTAACAATCAGTTCTTAATGTAGTAAGGACAATGTAGATCATTTTGCTAAATACTAATAGTTAATAACTTTAAAATAAAGTACTTACAATGTTTTCAATGCAGTTGTAGAAATTTTAGATCCATGAACAGGATCAGTTCGAACTCTCCTGCTTGCAGTGTAATACCCCTGTATAAGTCTTTCTGCTTTGATAGTAAGTGCAACTTCCTGATTTCTGGCAAATGCTAACAGCTGATCAAATATATTTTAGGTTAGTAGTCGCAGTCATTCACAGACTGATTAAAGAGCTGATTCACAAATACTTTTTTGTCACTGTATAATTATTAGAAATAGTGTAATTAAGTACTAATGATATATAAATCATTTTCAGTGTTGCTTCGTACTCGGTGTAACACAATGCTTTCATTTAAATCGATTGCTTTCTTCATTGTAATGCACAGAAAATGTTGGAGGAACTCAGCAGGTCAGGCAACTTGAATGGAAAGGAATACAATGTTGAGACTTAGGCCGAGACCCTTCATCAGGACTCGAAAGGAAGGGGGAAGAAGCTGGAATAAGAAAGTGAGGGAGGAAAAGGAGTACAAACTGTTAGGTGATACAGGTGGGGAGAAGAGAAGAGGTAAGAGGGGCAAAATAGGTCATAGAAAAAGAGGGAAGGGGAGGGAGAAATTACAGAAAGTTATGAAATTGATGTTCATGCTATTAGGCCATCAGGTTGGAGGCTGGCCAGATGGGATATGTGGACGTGACCTGGTGTTCCCTCAAACCTTGTGGGAGGCAAGTGCAGAAATTGCAGAGGCCCTAGCAGAGAATATTTAAATCATCCTTAGCAACATGTGAGTCATTGAAAAGTACAGCACAGAAACAGTCCCTTTGGCCCAACTGGTCCATGCAGCAAGACCATAGACCTCTATATCCCCTACCATCCATCCAAACTACTCTTTAAACATTGTAATCGAACTCACGAGCACCACTTGTGCTGATTCTACACTCTCACGACCCTTTGAGTGAAGGTTTCCCCTCATGTTCGCCTTAAACGTTTCACCTCTCACCCTTAATCTATGACCTCCAGTTGTAGTCCCACACAACCTCAATGGGAAAAGCCTGCTTGCGTTTTCCCTATCCGTAACCATCATAATTTTGTATACCTCTATCAAATCTCCTTTCAATCTTCTCTGTTCCAAGGAATAAAGTCCTAACTTACTCAATCTTTCCTTATACTCAGGTCCTCCATACCTGGCAACATCCTTGTAAAATTTTCTCTAGAGGTACCAGATGATTGGAGGGTAGCTCATGTTGCTCACTTGTTTATAGGCCGTTGAACCTGGCATCAGTAGTTGGAAAGTTATTTGAAGACGTTATAAGGGACTAGATATGAGTATTTGGATAGACATGGACTGATTAGGGATAGTCAGCATGGCTGTGTACATGGTAGGTTGTGTCTAACCAATCTTACAGAGTTTTTCAGGGAAGTTGATGAAGACAAGGTAGTGAATGTTGCCTACATGGACTTTAGCAAGGTGTTTGACAAGGTCCCGCATAGGAGGTTTAGTCACTCGGCATTCAAGATGAGGTAGTAAATTGGATTAGACATTAGGTGTATGGGAGAAGCCAGAGAGTGGTAATAGAGGGTTGCCTCTGTGACTGGAACCCTATGAATAGTGGCATGTCGCAGGGATTGGTGCTGGGTCCGTTGTTGTCTGTCATCTATATCATCGATCTGGATGATAATGTGGTTAACTGGATCAGCAAATTTGCGGATGACACTAAGATTGGGGGTGTAGCAGACAGCGAGGAAGACTATCATGGCTTACAGCAGAATCTGGACCAGCTGGAAAAATGGGCTGAAAAATAGCAGATGGAATTTAATGCAGGCAAGTGTGAGATGATGCACTTTGGTAGGACCAGCCAGGGTAGGTTTTACATGGTGATTGATTGTTTGGGCACTGAGGAATGCAGTAGAACAAAGGGATCTGGGAATACAGGTCCATAATTCATTGGAAGTGGCGTCACACTTTTTTCCTAAAAATTAAGCCTGATTGCAACCAGTGCAATAGTTCTTTTGTAGATTGATTTTACACTAACAAATTCTCAATAGTCAGCTCATATTTAGTTTGTTCAAGCTCCGAGGCGCTGTATTGAATTGATCTGATATTTACTTGTTAATAAATTAGTATTAATGTACACATTTTATACCTTTGCAAATCTTCAAAATTAATTCTCATAGCAGTAGTGTAAAGGTAATCCATCATTAAGTTTTATATGAACAAAAGCTAAACAAGTTACAATACAAATGATCAAACGATTTTGCTTAGGACCCTAAAGTAAATTGGCCTGATCATAATTCTTACAATTGCATTCTGTTGTATCCTTTCTCAATAGTTATTTTTTAGTCTTTGTTTTTGTGTTCCTAGGTTCATCTACACAGACCTAGCTTTTATCACCTGTCAAACTTGAGATAGATTTTGACAATGACTATAGGAGATAATTCCAAGAATTAAAGTTGGCCATCTTATAAAGGCCAGTTGGATTTGTATTAGGAATTGAGCAGTTTAACATCAGTGGGATCATTCTTGGGTCCACGAGGGCCAACTGTTATGGAAAAAATTTCTGAGGCCAGATGCAGCAGTAACAACAAAAGATAGGACAGACTGCCATTGGTCTTTATTTATCCCCTCTATTGCTGTTTTTTTCCCTTCCAACCCTAACTCTATTACTACCAAATATGTGCTGCTTCCTGGCTGACTTATTCCCACTGTTCCTATAATTCCAACAACCGTTAGAAACATTGATTTATCCATATGAGGCCTGACTCAACAGTAGCAATCAGATTGAAGCCTGCTCCAGGACATAGTTCAGGCTTCCAGACACTGGCTTCAGTGAGATTTGATGTACAAACTTGGTGCTTATCTCCAGCAACATTTCTTTTCAAAAATGAATTAGAGCATTGACACTTTTCCATAAAATATTATTAATAAAGAAGGAAGATACAAATTTATTGGAGAAATGGGTTTAGAGCCAAATCCAAAATAGAAATTGAAAAAAATTAAAACAAGATGATGAAAATTTGAATTAGAAGCAGAATATGCTGGGGGGGAAATGTCATGTCAATGGCATGTCTAGGAGAAAAAAACTAGGTTGACATATTGGACTGAAGATTCTTACTCGGAACTTTAGTAACAAAGAGGTAACTTCTCAGGTGAGGAGTCTGTTTCTTGTTCTGTTGATGCTACCTGATTCGCTGAATGTTTTTAGCAATTTTTGTTTTTTGTTAATTTAGAAGTTGCTCTAGAAATACTGTATTCCTCTTACAGATGCTCTTTAATATTTCCTTTATGATTATTACAGCTGTATTATGCAGAAGATGAAGAGGATGTAAAACGAAGAAGCAGTTTGATAGTTATACATGATTTTAAAAGCACATGGAGTAGCAAGGTATATTCTATTTAATGTGACTATCTTGTCTATGTTCTCATATATACCTCTTCATAGTCCTGTGTTGTAAACTGCTGTAGTGCTGGATAAAGGGCTTTGCCTTGGTGCATGGCTTCATTCAGTTTGTGCTGTATTAGATGCATAGGAGATTGATAATTGGAAGATTCACTGCAGTAAATCATTAAATCAAAGCCATCAACCAGATTAGCTGGAACTGAATTTAAGTCCTAAAATTTATGGAAACCAAACAAAAAAAATCATAACATGTTGTTAATGAAGGAAAAGTGTAACAGGTAGAACAGGTGTTTGTGTTGATTTCCATTTGAAAATGTAGTAATTATTAACCCACATTTCATGCAACCAAATCAGTAAATGGGGCCTAATGAATAAATGTTAATTTAAATGAGTTCAAGGGGATTCCCAACACTGTCCACCTCTGCCTACTGAATTACCATCTTTCTCTTTTTGCCAACCAAAACAACATATTATTAATTATCATATATATAATTTTATTGAGAAGGTAGGTGGCTTGATTAGTAATTATGCAGAAGCTTGTATGGTGTTCCCACCCATTACAGAGGAGTTGCCCCCTAGAAAACACTATATGCAACACTATGTCCCCCCATTGAATCCCATGATATGTGGAGATGTGTTCTTATGGGAAGTTTTTCTCTCATCAGTAAATCTGTTCCTTGTGAATATGTTACGGTTGAATGAAAAATTTGCTAGGTTGTACTTGGGAGTATTGTGTACTACTTGACACCACACTACAGGAAATACATGATTATGGTAGAAGGGTGCAGAAATAGATCAATAAGGATGTCTGGAGATCTTGAGTTATAAGGAGAGTTTGGATAGGAAGTGTTTGTGTAACCTGAAGCAAAAGAGACTGCGAGGCGACATAATAAAGATATATAAAATTATGAGAGGCATAGACAGGGTAGATGGCCAGAGTCTATTTTGTGTGCTAAACGGATCCAAAACTACAGGGCAGAGATTTAAGGTGAGAGAGAGAAGATTTAAAGGGGATATGAGGAGTAAACCCTTCATCCCAAGAGTGTTATTATCTGGAATGAGCTGCCAGAGGAAATAGTGGAGGCAGAAGAACAACAACATTTATGAGGCATCTAGACAGGTACTTGGATGAGAGGTCATAGAGAGATATGGAAGATATGGAATTAATACAGACAAGTGGGATGGGTATAGACATGATAGTCAGCATTGACATGTTGGCTGAAGGGCCTATTTTTATGCTGTACAATTTTGTGACATTTTAAAAAAGCCTAAAATAGGAATCTGCTCATTTTATTGACTCGTAAAAGAGTTAAAACAATAGGTGGAAAATAGTTACCAGTTTATATGTTTTTTTTTAAATACTAGTGTCTTGGTACTGTAGCCCTAATATATTTGTGCAGCCTCTGACTGCAGTTACTTCGACTCCCTACTGTTAAAGTACTGGTGCAGGGCCAGGTGCCATGGTGAATATACTACCCTCAAAATTTATAAATAGGGAGTATGATTTATGAAAGCAGTTGCTGAATTAATGTAAAAAGAGCCAAGGCATATCAATGATAGCATAGAACTCATATTGGGGAGGGGTGATGCCACTTTATCCATTCAGCATCTTGTTCTATACTGAGTCAATGAAATTGTAATTAAAACTGAATGCAAAACTTTAAAAAGCTTCCAAACTGTACACATCATGCTCAACCTTTATCTCATTCAATAAATGTTACATGATGCAACATTATATCTCACATTTAAATTTTATAATGTGGTAATCTTTTGTCCCATTCATTTGTTTTACTGGCTCTTCCTCATTTATCCCTCTGATTGGCAACAAACATCATTTTCTATATACTAAGATGTTAATTTCATTTCAGACTCTGTCTGCACCCAAAAACACAAGACTAAGAATAGATTCAGTCCAATTAATCCTTTCTTTGTATTCAACCATGAAACTAAAGCTCGAAAAATGAGCTAATTAGAGAAAATGTGAATTTTTTCTTTAATTTCCTTCTTTTGTTTTTAGGACTTTGAATTACTAGCACTGTCTGCATTTATTGCCCAGAACACATTCCTTCTGTGGAAAGCATTCCCACAGTACTACTGGGAAGGAAAAGATTTGAATTCCTTTGGATCAGGCCACATTTTAACATAAACAGATAATTACACCAAAATTGTAAAAGAGAAAGCTCACTGGAAGGCACACTGTTACAGTGGTAAAACTCATGCTTGTGTTCATAAAATCTTAAATTCTTAATTCCAACTAAGATATCCTAGGAATGCATTATGCAAACACCAAGTGCTTTTCTTTTGGGAAAGGCAGCATAAATGAAAGAAGCTGGGCATGGAGTAGTTTTCTGAATGAAAAACCCAGAAGCATGAATTCCCTGGATATTCTATTCAGGACATATTTTAAGATTTGTCCACAGGTTCTTGTCTGCAACAGCCACACTTCCCATCTTCTTTTGACATACGGTTCCACAACTCCAAGTAAACAAAGCTTCAATGAAAAGAAATTATAAAAATTCTGTGCAAAACAGCTCCATGAAAGAAGTTTTTGATCCACCCTTGAAAGCATATGCAGGACTCACCAACAGTTCTCTTCCTGTTCAGTTAAAACCAGATGGTAGGAATTAGGTTTATGGTTTAAAATTATCTTTATTTCACACCTACCACAAAACTGAGGATGAAACATTTCCTCTGTAAATAATTACATACCACTAAAAAAAACTACACAAAATGCTGTAAATATTCAGCATCTGTGGGGATTTTTTAAAAAACTGAGTGACAAAATAGACAGGAGAGAAGAACCTGGAAAGATCAGTGAATGTGTGGAAATCAGAGGTGGTTTCAAAAGATTCAACGTGAAAGATTTTCCATCCTGCATTTGTGCCTTTTACAAAATGACTTACAAAACTCACTATTCTAAACCTACAAGCTGGCTTTTAGAGCAGCTTGTGGTTAATCCCACTAGGGGATCAGCTGTTCTGTATTGGGCATTGTGTAATGAACCAGAATTGATTAGAGACCTTTAATTAGAAATTAAAGGAATCCTTGGGGGGCAGTGATCATAATATGATAGAATTCACCCTGCAATTTGAGAGAGCGAAGTTACAGATGTATCCATATTGCGTGGAGTAATGGGAATTACAGAGGCCTGAGAGAGGAGCTGGCCAAATTTGTTTGGAAGGGGACACTAGCAGGGATGACGGCAGAGCAGAAATTGCTGGAATTTCTGGGAGCAATTCCTAAGGCACAGGATAGATAATAGATACTTCCTAATGAAGAAGTTTTCCAAAGGCAGGATGCTGCAACTGTAGCTAACAAGGAAAGTCAAAACCAACATAAAAGTGAGAGAGGGCATATAACAAACAAAAATTAGTGGGAAGTAAGAGGATTGGGAAACCAACAGAAGACAACTAAAAAAGTCATAAAGAGAGAAAAGGTGAAATACGAAAGTAAGCTAACCAATAATATTAAAGAGGATATGAAAAGTTTCTTAAGTATAAGAGAGTAATAGAGAGGCGAGAGTAGATATCGCACCGCTGGAAAGCGATGCTGGAGGGGTAGTAATGGGGGACAAACTGAATATGTATTTTGCATCAGTTTTTACTGTGGAAGATATAAGCAATATGCCGGAAGTTTGAGAGTGTCAGGGAGCAGAAGTGAGTGAAGTTGCCATTACTAGAGAGAAGGCACTTAGGATCTTTGAAAAGTCTGAACATAGATAAATCATCTGAACCGGATGGTCTACACACTAGGGTTTTGAAAGAGGTTGCTGAAGAGATTGTGGAGGCATTAGTAATGATCTTTCAAGAATCAATAGATTCCAATATGGTTCTAGAGGACTGGAAAATTGCAAATGTCACTTCATTCTTCAAGAAGAGAGAGAGACAAACGAAAGGAAATTATAGGCCAGTTAGTTTGACCTTAGTGGTTGGGAAGATGTTGGAGTCGATTGTCAAGGATGTGGTTTCAAGGTACTTAAAGGCACATGATAAAATAAACCAAAGTTGCCATTGTTTCCTTAAGTGAAAATCTTACCTGACAAATCTGTTGGAATTCTTTGAAGGAATAACCAGCAGGATAGACAAAGAAGAATCGGTGGAAGTTGTGTAATTGGATTTTCAGAAGGCCTTTGACAACATGCCGCACATGAGGCTGCTTAACAAGTTAAGGGCCCATTGTATTACAGGAATGATACTAACATGGTTAGAGCATTGGCTGATTGGCAGAAGCCAAAGAGTGGGAACAAAGGGGGCCTTTTCAGGTTGGCTGACTAGTAGTGTTCTACAAGGGACTGTGTTGGAACCACTTCTTTTTATGTTATATGTCAATGATTTGTATGACAGAATTGATGGCTTTGGGGCCCAAGCTTGCGATGATACAAAGGTAGGTGAGGGCAGGTCACGTTGAGGAAGCAGGGAGGCCACAGAAGAACTAAGACAGATTAGGAGAATGGGCAAATAAGTGATAGATGGAATATATTGTCAGGAAGTGTATGGTCATGTGCTTTGGTCGACGATTAAAAGTGTAGACTATTTTCTAAATGGAGAGAATTTGGGTGTCTGTCTTTGTGTAGGATCCTTAAAGGTAATTTGCAGGTTGAGTTGGGGGTGAGGAAAGCAAAGTTAGAATTCATTTTGAGAGGACTAGAATATAAAAGTAAGGATGTAATATTGAGGCTTTATAAGGCACAGGTAGGGCATCTTTGGAGTATTGTGAGCAGTTTTGGGCCCCTTATCTAAGAAAGGATGTGCTGACATTGGAGAGGGTTCAGAGGAGGTTCACGAGAATGATTTTGGGAAGGAAAGGCTTATCATATGAGGAGTTTTTAATGGCTCTAGGCCTGTACTCACTGGAATTCAGAAAAATGAGGGGGTATCTCATTGAAACTTATTGGATGTTGTAAGATCAAGTGGATGTGGAGAGGACATTTCCTATGGTGGGGGTATTCTAGGACCAGACAGCACAGCCTCAGAATAGAGGGATGTCCATTTAGAATGGAGATGAGGAGGAATTTCTTTAGCCAGAGAGTGGTGAATCTGTGGAAGTCGTTGCCACATGCAGCTGTGGAGGCCAGGTTACTGGGTATATTTAAGGCAGAATTTGATAGGTTCTTGATTAGTTAGGGCATGGAGGCAGGAGATAGGGCTGAGAGGGAAATGGATCAGTTGTGATGAAATGATGGAACAGAACTGAAGGGCCAAATGGCCCAATTCTGCTCCTATATCTTATGGTCTTGTAACAAACACTTTTACCTTACAGTAAACAACTCCCCCTTTCTCTCCTGACTTTAATTATATCAGACAATCCTTTATACTTTCTTATTTTCTTTTGTCTGCTAAAATATGTTTACCCCCATATATGTCTAGTACTTCTGTCATAGATATTGCCTAAACATTTACTAATTTTTATTTAGTTTTGAGTGTGTATGTCTGCAAATCTTTTTAAATTTAAGAGCTCAATATTTTCAACTTACCTTTTTAAAAAGTCATGTCTTCTTGAATGGAAATTATAAAACCTTTGTCTTACCACTGCCCCGATTACAGCATCTTCTTGCTGGCCAGCTTTCTTTGGCTGTGTGTTAACATCAACGAAAGTCCAGAAATTACACTTAATTGGGAAGGCCATCTGCTGATCAACATCTTCTCCAAACTTTTTTCCAGGAATAAATACTGTGATATTCCTAGTCTCCAAAACTAACACACATGAAATGGAAGAATTAAGGATGCAAGATTCTCTTAAGTATTAGCTGTATACTGGTGATAAAGTATACACAATACCTGTTTGAAGTAAATTAAATGCCTCTTTTCTGAGAGAAAGAAGTTCTCCGATATGGCAGATACCCCCCTTAGCCAGGAGTGCAGACCCGGCCTGAACTTTAGCAGTGCCAGTTCCATGTTCATCTTTGGACACGGTTGCAAAAATTTCATATGAATGCAAATGTCGCACTCCAGAAGGCACAAAGCTCAGACTATGTATTAAAAGCCTACAGAAAAATACAGAAATATTCATGAAAACAGCTGAAAGCCTATTCAGGAGGGAATTTGATCCTAGACAACTTAGAAATCGCACACACACAACTTTCAGAAGGGGCTGTTACAAAAATACAAGCTATCCTTTTCCCAGTCATGATTACTAAATTTATAAGCAACATTAGAGTTATTAACGTTAATTGGTTTACAGTTCTTACTATTCATAAGACCATTGCTTCTCCTCTACCATAGTTGACAAAGTTCTCAGCAGAATAATTCTCCATAATTTCTGCCATTTTCATCAATATTCTACCAACAGACACATTTTCCCCTCCCCTTTTCCTTCCTGATTCCCAGATTTTGTCTTATGGTCTATTTGCCCTTCCATTTCCACTAACAATATTTGAAGACACTGAACCAAGCAAATGTAGGAAAATCATCAACGGGGACGGGAAAGATTCCAGAGGATTGGAGGGTTGCAGATGTTGTTCCCTTATTTGAGAAGGGGAGCAGAGATAGCCCAGTAAATTATAGACAAGTGAGTCTTACTTCAGTGGTTGGTAAGTTGATGGAGAAGATCCTGAGAGGCAGGATTTATGAACATTTGGAGAGGCGTAATATAATTAGGAATAGTCAGCATGGCTTTGTCAAAGGCAAGTCATGCCTTACAAGCCTGATTGAATTTTTTCAGGATGTGACTAAACACATTGATGAAGGTAGAGCAGTAGATATAGTGTGTATGGATTTCAGCAAGGCATTTGATACGGTACCCCTTGCAAGGCTTATTGAGAAAGTAAGGAGGTATGGAATCCAAGGAGATCTTGCTTTGTGGATACAAAATTGGCTTGCCGACAGAAGGCAAAGAGTGGCTGTAGATGTGTCATATTCTGCATGCAGATCGGTGACCAGTGGTGTGCCTCAGGGATCTGTTCTGGGACCCCTTCTCTTTGTGATTTTTATAAATGACCTGGATGTGAAAGTGGAGGGATGGGTTAGTAAATTTGCTGATGACACAAAGGTTGGGGGTGTTGTGGATAGTGTGGAGAGCTATCAGAGGTTACAGCGGGACATTGATAGGATGCAAAACTGGACTGAGAAGTGGCAACTGGAATTCAGCCCAGATAAGTGGGAGGTGGTTCATTTTGGTAGGTCCAAATATGATGGCAGAATATAGTATTAATGGTAAGACTCTGGGTAGTGTGGAGGATCAGAGGGATCTTGGGGTCTGAGTCCATAGGACACCTAAAGCTGCTGCGCAGGTTGACTGTGTGGTTAAGAAGGCATACGGTGCATTGGCCTTCATCCACCGTGGAATTGAGTTTAGGAGCCGAGAGGTAATGTTACAGTTTTATAGGATCCTGGTCAGACCCCACTTGGAGTACTGTGCTCAGTTCTGGTCACCTCACTACAGGAAGGATGTGGAAACTATTGAAAGGGTGCAGAGGAGATTTGCAAGGATGTTGCCTGGATTGGGGAGCATGCCCTATGAGAATAGGTTGAGTGAACTTGGCCTTTTCTCCTTGGAGCGACAGAGGATGAGAGGTAACCTGATAGAGGTGTATAAAATAATGAGAGGCATTGATCGTGTGTGTCGTCAGAGGCTTTTTCCCAGGACTGAAATGGTTAACAGGAGAGGGCACAGTTTTAAGGTGCTGGGAAGTAGGTACAGAGGAGATGTCAGGGGTAAGTTTTTTTTGCACAGAGAGCGGTGACTGCGTGGAATGGGCTGCTGGCGACGGTGGTGCAGGCATATATGATAGGGTCCTTTAAGAGACTCCTGTATAGGTACATGGAGCTTAGAAAAATAGAGGGCTATGGGTAACCTTGGGTAATTTATGAAATAAGTACATGTTCAGCACAGCATTGTGGGCTGAAGGGTCTGTATTGTGCTGCAGGTTTTCTATGTTTCTGAAAGCAACATCTACTTTTTTACCTACCATCCACAAACCCAAACACACCTTGCGGATGAGATAAAAATACACTTTCACTTCAGTCAGTATTGCATGCTGTATTGTCTCTACACTGGAGAAAATAAGTGCAACTTTGGTAACCCCTTTGCAGAATACCTCAATTCAGTCTACACAAATAACACTGAGCTTCTGTTTAATTGCGCATCCCACTCCATCTTTGCCTTTAGTTTCTTTCAGTGTTGCAATGAAGCCCAAAGTAGACAAACCTGCAGATGCTGGAAATCCAAGCAACACACACAATATGCTGGAGGAACTCAAGAGGCTAGGCAGCATCTATGGAAAAGAGTACAGTCAACATTTGGGGCCGTGACTCTGCAGCAGGACTGGAGAAAAAAAGATGAAGGGTAGAGTTAAAAGGTGGTGGGGGGGGAGGGAGAAACACAAGGTGATAGGTGACACTGGGAGGGGGAGGAGTGAAGTAAAGAGCTGGGAAGTTGATTGGTGAAAGAGATACAGAGTTGGAGAAGGGGGAATCTCATAAGGTTCGTCCATCGTCATCGATGAAGACCTCGACACCATTAGTACTTTTTACAAGGACGAGTTGCTAGCTCGACACTCAACCTGGCACAGATGGAAAGCATGCCCAGGAGCGGCTTAACTAGATTCGAACTCGGGAACCTTCGCTCCCGGAGTCCGGCGCTGATGTCACTGTGCCACCAGCCGGTGATGGTGTCGAGACTAGCGCTTGATTTGGATTTAAGTGAGGGAGAGTTGCGCAGCGTCAGCCTCACTCTCTTCCCAGTTCCCATCTGGATCCAGTGGCAAGACGAGTCGAGATAGCTGGAGATGGGACTAGGCGCAGTGGATGACCAGGATGTCAACTGTGTCTTGTCCTGCTCTATACATTCCACGATGCTTGCAGAGACCGCCTTCTTGACCGTTGGAACTAAAGAGCTGGGAAGTTGATTGGTTTAAGAGATACAGAGCTGGAGAAGGGGGAATCTAATCGGAGAGGACATGAAGGAAAGAAAAGGGGGGAGGAGTACCAGAGGGAGGTGATGGGCAGGCTAGGAGATAAGGTGAGAGAGGAAAAAGAGGATGGGGAATGGTGAAGGAGGGGGGCATTACTGGAAGTTTGAGAAATCCATGTTCATGCCATCCAATTGGAGGCTACCCATCCCTTTTACTGGTCTCGGCCCAAAATGTGCCTGGCCTGCTGAATTCCTCCTGCATTTTGTGTGTGTTGCCTAAAGTAACCAGTTCATATTTCATCTTGGCATGTTGCAGTGCATTAATTTCAGATAATTTCAGCCTTTCCTGCTTTTAACTGACATATTCTGATGTAAAACTATCCATTTTAACTCAGTTTCTATCTCTCTCTGCAAATGATGCTGGATCTACTGGGTATTTTCAGCATTCTTTTTCATTTCAGATTTCCAGCAACAATCTTTGACAGGTGCAACATGATCTGTTAATTTTGATTCTCCTGGACTTCCCTCAGTAACCTATTAACTAGATGGCTCCAAAAGTTTTGCTCCCCCTCCCTGATGATACCGTCTTTTCACAGCTCCCATCGGGCAGGAGATACAGAAGCCTGAGGTCCAACACTACAGACCTAGGTTCAAGAACGGCTATTTTCTTTCAACCATCCTGTTTCTAAATCATCCAGCAAAACCCTTACCACTAGTTTAGCAACATTTTGATCATCTTGCAGTAAAATGGACTTTTTGTTCCAATTGTGTTTCTTGTAAAACTTGTGTATAATTTGTGATTAACTTATGTTTGCTCTTGAGAATGATGCTTATTTGATACTGTGTACCTGTGATGCTGGTGCAAGTGGTTTTTCATTTCACCTGTGCCTACGCGTACTTGTGCATTTGACAATGAACACAACTTAAACTTCAGTCACTGGCCAGAATGCTACTCAACCTGCAGAGTATTTCAGCACTACCACTTTTTATATCAATCAAAAGCAATCTTATCTCAAGAGAATCTGTATGGGAGCAAAATTGACTGAAAGCAGAGCTTTGCCTAATTTAAAATAAAAGAGTTCACAAATATTTATACCAATTTGAGGTTTCTCATAACTTTTTTGTACTTCCTTGCAGAGTTTAAACACTGAAATAGGATATTTTGCCCAACAGATCTATAGGTCTCAATTTAACTTCTTCCATTCAACTTTAACGCCATCAGCGTATTTTTTCTATTCTGATCGCTACCTTGCAAGATTCCGCTCAACCATTGTTCATGATGGACACAAATTTTGTTTTCAGACAGTTTTCATTCTCAAGTAACAGTTTTGTTTAGTTGCTTCTTGCAGTAGTATCCAAATTTCTGGCAAACAAATCATTTGTTGCCTTGTGAAGTTATCTATATCAGACTCCTAATAGCTTTTATAGTAGCCTGGAATGAATCATGCAATGGTAATAAGGTGAATTATTTTTAAAAAAATCTGCTGGAGAAACTCAACGTCCGACATGGAGGGATATAGTCAATGTTTTGATTCCCAACTGCAAACCTTCCCTCTGCCCATCCTCCCTTAATCTATTTCAGTCCACCTATCACCTACCAGCCCTGCTTCGCCTTTTCCCTTTATACTGGCTACGCTCTCTGTCGTGACATAGAGTCTCAACCTGAAATTCCTTTCTCCCACACAGATGCTGCTCGACTTGCTGAGATCCTCCAGAAGTTTCTTTGCTGCAGATTCCAGCATTTGGAGTATCAAGGATCACCACGCTAATACGCTGTTTTAAAACCAAACTTAACCTTGGTTTCAACTTATCATCAACTTCCCATGGGTTTATACCAATAATACTGAACAATGAGAAGCTCGCAAGTTTGAACTTGTTAATGCTCCATTTGAATAAATAATCATTCATTGCAACTTATGGCTCAAATTCTTTTGGCAAATATTTGGCAGGGAGTTATTGTATGGAAACAGCTTTATTTTTCAGTTTGTGAATTTTCAAACTGACACGGCTGGGACTGAAGAGCACTGGAGTTCTGTCTTCACTGCACACTAAAAGAAGTCCATAACCAGCAGCAGTGATGTACTGTGGTGCAAACAGTAAGAGGACACAAACGAGCTTCATAAGAGGGAGATGCAAAGGAAAGAAAGCATAACCAAAGGATTTACAAAGGCTCACCGACCTTCACTTCCAGAAAAGCAATAGACCTGAGGCTGTAGCTATCATATCAGGTAGAGAAATTCGAGTTCTTCAGTCTCCTGGGAGGAAACCTGCTAATCAGGTAATACCACTGATTAGCATTGACCTTTTTTTTGCCTGATTCCTTCTGGGGTCTGCCTGAACTATTAAGTGTCTTGTAATCTGCTGTGCATAAATACATAAGGCACGAGGCTGCCAGATTGTTTGCCAGGATTGTGTTATATGAACTTCCCATAACAACAGCCAAAATATGTAGGGAATTAGATTTGTCTGTCAAGCATCCTTCCTATCAGTTTAGCGTGTTTCTGAATATGGCCTCATTGGTTTTCTAAATCACAAGGAATATTTATCCTACAATATGTGGCTGTTATGGAGCCACAGACATTCACTGATGGTCTGTGCCTGGAAATGGTTGTTAAAAATTCATATTTCAAAGATCCAATATCCAGCATCTTGATATTCCAGGATGTAGATGAGGGAGAACTCACAGAAGACATAGGACATGGAATTCCAGCTTGATTCATAGTACCAACAGTGTCACCACATTGAAGTAGTAGGGTAAAATAATATGAAGGAGGATACCAGTATTTTTTTCAGGTAGACAAAGAGTAGAAAAGATGCAAGAGTGGACACTGGACACTGCTGAAAAACAAAACTCGAGAACTAGTAATGGGAAACAAGAAATGGCAGATGAACTGAATAAGTATTTTGTGTCAGTCTTTGCTGTGGAAGACACCAGCAACATGCCAGAAATTTAAATGTGTTAGGAGGTCACTATTACTGTCAGAGGGTACTTGGCAAGCTGAATGGTCTGACATTGGATAAGTCAAAGAGACTTCACCCCAAGGTTTTGAAAGAGGCATTAGTAGTGATCTTTCAAGACTCACTAGAGTCAGAAATGGTCCCAGAAGACTGAAAAATCAGAAATGTCACTGCACTCTTTAAGAAGGGAGGGAGGCAAAAGACAGGAAATTACAGACTGGTTAGCCTGACTTCAGTGGTTGGTAAGATTTCAAAGTTCATGAATAAGAATGACGTTTCAAAATACTTGGAAGCACATGACAAAATAGAGCAAAGTCAGTATGGTATGGTATCTGTTGAATTTCTTTGAGGAAGTAACAGGTAGGATAGACAAAGAAGAGTCAGTCGATGTTGTATACTTGAATTTACAGAAGGCCTTTTATGAAGTGTTGCACATGAGGATGCTAAGCAAGATATGAGCCCATAATGTTCCAGCAAAAATACTAGTATGGTTAGAAGATTAGCTGACTAGTAGAAGGCAAAGAAAGAGTCGGAGTGAAGTGGGCTGTTTTTGGTTGGCAGTGGTAGTATTCCACTGGGGTCTGTGCTGAGTCTGCTGCTTTTCATGTTAATGATCTGGATGATGGACAGCTATATGGCCAAGTTTGTAGATAATTCAAAGACAGGTGGAGGGGCTAGTATTGAGGAACCAGGGATTCCCTAAAGGATAACTTGCAGGTTTAGTCAGTACTAAAGGCGGCAAATACAAAGTTCGAAAATAGCTAGAATATAAAAGCAAAAAAAAAGGATGTAATACCGAGGCTTTATAATGCATTGGTCAGACCACATTTGGAGTATTGTTAACAGTTTCAGGCTCCATATCTAAGGAAGGACATGTTGCCATTGGAGAGAGTCCAGAGGTTTATGTGTGTGATCTCGGGGATGAAAGAGCATGTGTTGGCTCTGGGCCTATACTCGATAGAGTTTAGAAGAAAGAGGGGAAACAATAAAACCTACCAAGTATTGAAAGGATTAGATAGAGTGATAGACTCGATAGAAGGTTCTTTGAGGTTGTCATAGCCAGGGGGTAGTGGGGACAAGCTCCCACTGCCTATTAAATGCTCCCAATGGCATGTGTCTCTGACAACCCAATCCAGCTCCTGGCCTTCACGTGTGGCTTAGCTACAAAGTCCATTGGAAGCATTTCTACTGACAGGAGAAGGGACAAAGGCTGGTTACTGGTGCTTTAAAACCAGTCGCTTTTGGCAGTTGGGGTTCATCAGCCATGGTTGGCAGCTGATCGAGAAGGAAAACTCTGATCTCAAACCTCCACTGCCTTGTGTCTACACCCCTCATGGGGAAGGCTCTGGGAGTAAACCTCGAGGAAAAAATTCAGAGCTGGAGTAAGAGTCCTACATTGAGTTCAATGCTAAGTGGCAACTTCTGTGACGTCGCTGGTGCCTAACTGTATCAGTTTCTGCCATTCCTCCAGATTCATCAGCTCGTGCAAAGGGGAAGCCTGTTACATGGAGGACAGCTTGCTCTCCATATTGTACTGGCTTGGCTTGCGTGTAATGTAGGCAGCTAGGACTCAATATCCATGTTCGACCTCCACCAGCAGAAGGCGTCAGATAGAACGGACGTAAAGAGGGTGTTTCTAATACTCAGAGGCACAGCCTCAGATAGAACTGAGATGAGGAAGAATTCCTTCAGCTAGAGTGCAGTGAATCTGGAGTTCATTGCCACAGATGGCTGTACAGGCCAAGTCATTGGGTACATTTAAAACAGAGGTTGATCAATTCTTGATTAGCAAGGGTGTAAGTACAGTACAATAGATTGAGAGGGAATATAAATCAGCCATGATCAAATGGTCCAAATGACCTAGTTCTGCTCCCATGTCTTGGGGTCATTAGGATTAATTCTAATGATAAACTTAAGTTCTAAAAAAAAAAGTTGATGTTAGTGGATTCAGAATTGCCTTGCCTGCAGAAGGCAGAGGGTCGTGTTTGAGGGAGTACATTCAGATTGGATGATTGTTTGACTAGTGGTGTCCCACAAGGATCGGTTCTGGGACCTCTACTTTTCGTTATTTTTATTAATGACCTGGATGTGGGGGTAGAAGGATGGGTTGGCAAGTTTGCAGATGACACAAAGGTTGGTGGTGTTGTAGATAGTGTAGAGGATTGTCGAAGATTGCAGAGAGACATTGATAGGATGCAGAAGTAGGTTGAGAAGTGGCAGATGGCGTTCAACCCAGAGAAGTGTGAGGTAGTACACTTTGGAAGGACGAACTCCAAGGCAGAGTACAAAGTAAATGGCAGGATACTTGGTAGTGTGGAGGAGCAGAGGGATCTGGGAGTACATGTCCACAGATCCCTGAAAGTTGCCTCACAGGTAGATAGGGTAGTTAAGAAAGCTTATGGGGTGTTAGCCTTCATAAGTCGAGGGATAGAGTAAGAGTTGCGATGTAATGGTGCAGCTCTATAAAACTCTGGTTAGGCCACACTTGGAGTACTGTGTCCAGTTCTGGTTGCCTCATTATAGGAAGGATGTGGAAGCATTGGAAAGAGTACAGAGAAGATTTACCAGGATGCTGCCTAGTTTAGAGAGTATGGATTATGATCAGAGATTAAGGGAGCTAGGGCTTTACTCTTTGGGAGGAGGATGAGAGGAGACATGATAGAGGTGTACAAGATATTAAGAGGAATAGATAGAGTGGATAGCCAGCGCCTCTTCCCCAGGGTACCACTGCTCAATACAAGAGGACATGGCTTTAAGGTAAGGGGTGGGAAGTTCAAGGGGGATATTAGAGGAAGGTTTTTTACTCAGAGAGTGGTTGGTGCGTGGAATGCACTGCCTGAGTCAGTGGTGGAGGCAGATACACCAGTGAAATTTAAGAGACTGATAGGTATATAGAGGAATTTAAGGTGGGGGGGCGTTATATGGGAGGCAGGGTTTGAGGGTCAGCACAACATTGTGGGCTGAAGGGCCTGTACTGTGCTGTACTATTCTATGTTCTAAGTAGATTAAATTTATGAATTATAAAGTACAATATATTGGGAAGCAATAGAAAATTTAGCAAGGGTATTACAAAACTATTAGTAATTAATGCTATGCCAATAACAATGTGATTAAAATGAAAGATGACCTAGCAAAATGAAGCTTCCATAAAAGTTAAACAGTTTACTTTCAAGTAAATGTGATGCAGTAGGATATGTTGAGATCTACTGCTTGGAAACCAAATACTCTAGGATAAATTTTGTATATGGATAGGGAAATTGTGAAAGCAGCTAATATGAGTGCAAGCAAAAGAACAGATTTTAAGCCTCCTGAAAATACTGGAAGAGATTCCTGAAAGCAAAGTAAGACTATATGAAAATAAAAAAGGAAAATGCTGGGAATCAAGCAGCATCTAAGCAGGAACAAAGCTAAGTGAAAGGTCAGTGGCTGTTCATTAGAACTGCAGAACTTGTTCAGGTAGCATAGCAGTTAGCACAATGCTATTACAACTTAGGGCAATGGAGCTAGGAGTTCATTCCAGTGTCCTCTGGAAGAAAGTTTGTACATTCCTCGTGTGTGTTTCCCCCAGGTGCTCTGCTTTCCTCCCATAGTCCAAAAACGCTAGTAGGTTAACTGGTCATTGTAAATCGACCTGTGATTAGGCTAGGACTAAATAAGTGGGTGTCTGGGTGGTGCAGTGCATTTGGCCAGAAGGGCCTGTTACATACTGTAGCTTTAAATAAAATTTAAAAAAAGAACTCCTAGAAGGAAATTGACAGCAATAGTAATCCAACAGCAGATGCAAAACACTAAAAGTGTCAGAGATACTCAGCATTTCAAGCAGTACTGTATCCATAAGGATAGAAACAGAATTAAAAATTTCAGGTTAATGACTTGAAAACCAACACCAAGCTGAGACGTTTCTTCCATATAAACGATGCCACCAAGATTAATTAATGAAACTTGATCTGTTTTTATTTTAGACCATATGACAGGAGCAGAACTAGGCCATTCAGTCTGCTTCACCATTCCATCATGGCTGATCCCAGATCCCAATGAACCCCGTACACCTGCCTTCTCACCATAACCAATCGGGAAACTATCAACTTCTGTATTATTTTAGATCCGCAACATTTTAAAACAACAGAAATTATAATGGGAAATGAGGAAAAAGTAAAACAAAAATACTATTTTATGCGACGCACACAAAATGCTGGAGGAACTCAGCAGGTCAGGCAGCATCTATGGAAATTAATAAACTGCTGATGCTTCGGGCTAAAACACTTCTTCAGGACTGGAAAGGAAGAGGGAAGATGCCAGCATAAAAAGTGGGGGGGGGGCAGCGGGGAGGAGGATAACTAGAAGGTGACAGGTGAAGCCAGGTGGGTAGGGAAGGTAAAAGGGCTGGAGAGGAAGGAATCTGATAGGAAAGGAGAATGAACCATAGAAGGGAAGAAGGAGGGGACTTGGGGGGGGGAATGATAGACAGGTAAGAGGTCAAAATGGGGACTAGAAGAAGAGGGAAGGGAGAGGATTTTTCTAAAGTGGAAGGACAAATCAATATTCATGCCATCAGATAGGAGGTTATCCAGACAGGATATAGGTGTTGCTCCTCCACACCGAAGGTGGCCCAAGAGACCAACATGTTGGAATGGGAATTGGAATTAAAATGACTGGCCACCAAGAAGTTCTGCTTTTGGCAGATGAAGTG
Source organism: Mobula hypostoma (assembly GCF_963921235.1). Taxonomy (NCBI): domain Eukaryota; kingdom Metazoa; phylum Chordata; class Chondrichthyes; order Myliobatiformes; family Myliobatidae; genus Mobula; species Mobula hypostoma. The sequence continues at coordinate 217,626,382 of NC_086097.1, read as the reverse complement.
GAGGTGCTTGATGATGTGGTTCACCAATTTACAACAGGTCTCACCAGTGTAGAGGAGGTTGCATCAAGAGCACCAGACACAATAGACAAGCCCAACAGATTTGCAGGTGGAGAGCAGCCTCACCTGATAGGATTGCCTGCAGCCCTGAATGGAGGTGAATGGGCAGGTGTAGCACTTTGGCTGCCTGCAGTAATATGCCAGGAGGGAGATTAGTGGGGAGGAATGAATGGACAATGGAATCACAGAGGGAATGATCCCTACAGAAAGCGGGGGTGGGGGGTGGGGGGGGTAAAGATATACTTGATGGGAGGATCCCTTTGGAAATACCAGAAGTTGTGGAGAATGATTTGGATGTGGAGGCTCATGGGGTGGTAGGTAAGGACAAGAGGATCTCTCACTGTTAAGATGGCAGGAAAATGGGGTGAGTGCTGATGTTTGGGAAATAGAGGAGATGTGGGAGAGGGCAGCATCAATGTTGGAGGAAGGGAAAACCCGTTCTTTGAAGGAGGAGGACATCTCTGATGTTTTGGAAAAGAAAACCACATCCTAGGAACAGATATAGTGGACACGAAGGAACTGAGAAAAGGGAATAGCATTTTTACAGGAGATAGGGTGGGAAGAGGTATAGTCAAACATAACCGTGAGAATTGGTAGGTTTATAAAAGATTTTGGTTGACAGTTTGTCTGCAGTGATGGAGACAGAGAGATCGAAAAAGGGGAGGGAGGTGTCAGAAATGGATCAAGTGAACTTAAGGACAGGGTGGAAGTTAGAGGCAAAGTTGATGAAATTGATGAACTCAGCATAGGAGCTGAGCTCACCAATACCGTTTTATGCCTGTATCTATAATAGAAGACAGAAATATAGTCTGGAAATAGCAGGGATCCAATATGTTTTAGGTGTATAATCAAAAGGATGGATGAAGTGGAACAAGTAGATATATTTGGTATAGAAATAGTTTGTTTAGATACCATACAATAGATTATCAACAAAATTTGGAGATTATAGCAATATACTACTTTGGATTTAGAATTAGTTATCAAAAGACTAAAATGGGAATATGGACATTATTTAATTGATAATGCAATATAACAAGGGAAGTGTGGCGCATCAGTGCTTGGATTTCAACTATTTACAGTCTGTAAAAAGACAGCATCAGGTTTTCAGGAAAATTAGTCAGAAAAATAAGTTGATGACTCAGCAGAGGCTACAAGAAGAATTTATTTGCAGAAAACATGACGTGTAAATGACCAGAGATGGTCGAAGTACTAAGTTCTGAAGTTGCCTCTTAGCAAAAAAAATATAGGTAACTACGTAAGTTTGGCAATTAGTTTCAAAACTCAAGGACTTGGAGCTGAAGTTATAGCCATTCATAGTAGTTATAGCCATTCATATATTTGAATATAAAATCAAATATATTCAAGTGCCTAGAAATGGAGGAGCACTAATATCACCAAACATCATTGGATTGCCAGAAATGAGAGATAATAGGGGATGAGGGATCTCAAAACAAGTGTGTATTTTCTAACTGGGATGTTGATTATTTGGAAGTTGACATAGATTAATGAGCTCAGTACTGGTGAGAGATGGGACCTGGTATGAGTTACAGCACAAGCAGCAGAGAAAATTAGAAAAATGTGTGGTATTTCAAAGCTTGGGAGGAGGAGGAGTTTGGGTCTATCAGTAAGGAAATCTGTAGTGCAAGGCATTGAAAGAAAAACAATTGGAGTACTATGTACTGTTTTTGTCTCCTTGCCCTTGGAACTACATTTGCTAAGATGCAACACAATCAATGTTTCTGAAATGTGTTAAGGAGAGACTCAGAATGGGCCTTTATTATCTGAGGTATAGAAAATGAAGAGGTGGCCTCACTGAAATTTATCCAATTTCCTGGGCTTAACGGCTTAAGAAAAAGTTTGACATTTACCTCTTCTTGTCCATTCCAACATTCAGTAAGGTCATAGCTGATCTCTTACCTCAACTCCATTTTCATGCACTGAACCTTGATTCCCTTAAAATTTAAAAAAAACTGTGGAACCTGACTAACTGAGTATCTTGAGTACTAAAGGCTCCTTGGCAAAGAATTCTAAATATTTGCGACCTTCTGGCTTAAGAAATTTCCGCATGTTCTTATTCGCTGACTCCTCATATTGAGATGGTTCCAGGGAAAACATTAACCCTTTTTGCCTTTAAAAATGCTGTGTCTTTCAATGAGGGTATGACTCATTCTAAACAGAAGAAAATAAATACTCAATTTACATAATCTCTCTTTGCACGACCAGTACAGCTTCCCAGGAAACAATCTGATAAATTTAAACTCCACTCCCACTTTTGCGATGTAGGGAAACCAGACCAGTACACGGTATTTTCAGATTCGTTCTTACCAAGGCTCTATATTATTGGAGCAAGATATTTCTATGTTTTCATTCTTCTTTTGCAATAAAGCTTAATAAAGCTGTTTGTCATCCTAACAGTTCATGTACCTGCATGTTATTGTAACTTTAAGTGAGGACACCCTCTTGAATGTAAAGACTGTATAAGTTAAAGAACACTGTACCTGTTCACTGTTACTGGATCACTTGTGGCAATTAGAAGATCTAAGTGTTCAATGGATTTCTTTTTGTTACTGCAGGTCTGAACCAGACTCAGCAGCAGGCTGAATTTAAGGATGTTGTAAGTGCCTGGAGGGACAATCTGTGCAGCAAAGATATCAGCTAGAACAGCTGTAAATCTCCAGGGTGAAGACATCGTGATAGACAGTAGATATTTGAATTTGTCATTGATGAAAGGTTGATCTTTATAGGAACAATAAAAAAAAATTAGTTTTGTTACATTGGCATGTAAAACAAACATTTTTATACTGGTGTCAAGCCCACTTAAAGCGATTTAAATCAGTATGAAGCATGCCAAGTTTTCCTAACACTGCATTACAGCATTTCTGCCAGGGATACAGCATTCTCTCAGGTAACAAATTAATGTTGAAATTATGCTGTAAAGCAGAAACGAACAGTGTATGTCTGTGGACTGGCAAGGAGACAACATGGGATATTTCATGTTATTTTTAGCAAGTATAATCATAGCAAACAGCATGTGTCCTATGGTTACTGCTAGGCTCCACCTCAATGCAACGGTATCAAAATTAGAAACAAACTATTCAGTTCTTTTAGATCTTTAACAAACCCAACACCAATGTTCCCAGTGATAGGGTGGGGGTGGGGTAGAAGGATCTAGTGAATCATCAAGCCACAGAAGAAACTAAGTTTAAACTCTGATCTGTGCCACATTATCTGATCACAGATGTGCTGTAGTAGAAGTGCAGCTTGGTACGTAACAATGAAAGTGCTACAAAATAGTAAATACTGAAAGTACACAGATCATTGCAGAAACAGTTAATGTTTCCATTTCCTTGGCTCTTATTTTTACATGGTCTATCTCCAACTCTTTTCCCTTTTTGGACATTTCTGTCTTCATTTCAGTTAATATCGATTACAAGTCTACCGACTCCAACAGCTATCTGAATTATACTTCTTCAACACTAGCTCCACTGAATTCTTCCAATTTCTCCATTCCACAAATGTATCTCAAAAATGTCTTCTTTTCCGTTTAATCATTGATTTCTCTTCACCATAGTCAACAGAGCCCTTGACACGGTCACTCTATTTCCCACTCTTCTGACATTAGCCCTTTCCTTCAATTTAAAGCAAACATTAAATTCCACTGATATCACATTCTACCTCACCAACCTCAGCACTCGATGGATTCTCCTTCATAATTTCTATCTTCTTCAACCAAATTCCACCACCAGGAACGTCTTCTCCTTCTGCAATTGTAATTCTGGTCTGATGGTCCATCACCACCAACTATTTCCCTTCAGATTTGCTTTCCTGTGCAAATGCAGGAGATGCAACATGTGCTCTTTTACCTAAACTCTTCCCATAATCTAGGGGTCCAAAGAATGTTTCACTTGAGATTCATTCACTCTTCCTCGTGTCTAATGTATTTCACTAGATAATTAAAACATGTTCTCCTCTACATTGGGGGAGGGGGGAACAAATTCAAACTGGATGATAGTTTCGTGAGTACCTCCATTCAGTCCATAGAGGTCATCCTGATCATCCTGTTTTCTGATACTTCTATTTTACATCCCACTCTGATATCCATTGGCAGCTATTTGCAAGTGATCCACTGAGACTAATGCAAACTTGAGAAATAGTACTTAATCTTTCTTCTGGGAACTTCACAACCTTTGGAAATCAATACTGAAAATCACCTGAGAACCCCTTTTGCAGTAATTATTTAGTTTTGTAACATAATTTTTATGCCTTGCACTGTACTGCTGTCACAAAACAACAAGTTTCACTATAAATGTCAGTGATAATAAAGCTGATTTTGATTTCTTCCGCACTCCATCTTCAACTTAAAACCAATTCGTTTTCTCACTTTCCCAGTTCTGATAAACAGCCTTCAATATGAAACATTTAACTTTGATTTTCTTTCCACCAGTGCTGTCTGATCTGCTGAGTATTTCCAGCATTTCCTGGTCTCATATCAGATTTCCTGAATCTGTAGATTTTGATTTTCAGGCTTCAATGCAAGTTTAAAAAATCAGAATAGTATTCCAGCTGAATATCACCGGCATACATTGTGAAATTTGTGATTTTGCATCAGCAGTACATTGCAATACACAGTCATTAAATTCTATAAGTTACAGTAAGTATATATAAAAATAAATTAAACTAGTAGTGCAAAAAGAGGGAAAAATTGAGGAAGTGTTCAAGGGTTCATTGTCATCAGAAATCTGATGGCAGAGGGGAAGAAGCTGTTCCTAAAATGGTGAGTTTGTGTCTTCATGCTGCTATACTTCCTCCTTGCTGGTAGCAATGAGAAGAGGGCATGTCCTGAGTGATGGGGGTTCTCAATGATGGATGCCACCTTTTGGAGGCTTTCTGGATGCTGGGGGGACTGTCACCCATGATGGAGCTTGCTGGGTTTACAACTTCCTGCAGCTTTTTCTGATCCTGTGCAGTGGCCCCTCCACACTAGATAGTCATGCAATCAGTTAGAATGCTCTCCGAGGTACACCTTTAGAAATTTGCAAGTGTCTTTGGTGACATACAAAGTCTCTTCAAACTCCTAATTAAATATAGCTGCTGTCATGCCTTCCTTGTAATTGCATCAATATGATGGGCCCAGGACAGATCCTCAGAGACGTTGACACCTAGGAACTTGGAAACTGCTCACTCTTTCCACTTCTGATATCTCGATGAAGACCAGTGTGTGTTCCCTCAGCTTCCCCTTCCCAAAGTCCACAATCAATTCCTTGGTATTACTGACGTTTTGTGCAAGGTTGTTACTGTGACACCACCCAACCAGCTGATCTATCTCACTCCAGTACACCTCCTCGTCACCATCTGAAATTCTGCCAATAATAGTTGTGTCACCGGCAATATTTGAATAGATGACATTTAAGCTGTGCCTAGCCACACTGTCGTGTGTGTAGAGAGAGTAGAGCAGTGGGCTAAGCACACAACCTTGAGGTATACCAGTGCTGATTGTCAGTGAGGAGGAGATGTTATTTCCAAGCCACAAAGACTCTTGTCTCCCGGTGAGGAAGTCAAGGATCCATTTGCCTAGGGTGGAACAGAGGAGCTTGCTGATTAGAACTGAAATTGTTATCGCATTTTCAATATCAAGCTTTTCATTGTGGGACTTAGGACACATGGATGTTGTGAGAGAGGAAAAGGCAAATTGGAATTTTCTGTATCATCTTCCTTGTTCCACTTCTCACCTTATAGTTCCCGTTAATATTCTCAAATGAGTAACAGCCACTTCAGGAAAGCAGGGTGAGGAACCACTTCATAGCAAGGTGGTCAGGAAAGTTGGTAAAAAGACTCTGAGTAACAGTCAGAGGCTTACACATTTGTTTTGAACATAAATGTATGAAACGATTCATGTTTGCAATGATACATGAATGAGAAACTATTCTCTTTGGCATTTATATTGCAAGTAGGTGTTAAGGCACTCTGAGGAGACTGCAGCATCTTTAACAACAGGAATTCTGCAGATGCTGGAAATTCAAGCAACACACATCCAAGTTGCTGGTGAACGCAGCAGGCCAGGCAGCATCTCTAGGAAGAGGTACAGTCGACGTTTCAGGCCGAGACCCTTCGTCCTGGTCTGCAGTATGCTCTTAACCACAACTGAAATTAGTTTACTTGGACTGCATTCCATTGAAAGGAATGCATTCGGGATTCAGTCACACCATGTCAACTAAACTTTAAAATATTATTTTGTTAATAGAATATATTTCACATTGCCTTATTCTAATGTAATTAATGATTAAGATATTTTCCTTACATATTACGAATTAACAGAAATTTTACCATTTGGTAACCAGGGCTGTATGTTGTTTGCCTCCATGCATAAAGCCAGCTGTGAGCCACTGTATACATGAGTTGGAATTCCTGTTACATAGTATCTATCACCCATCTTCATTCTATTGGGGAGTTCATCTTTAACAAAAAATATACATTTCAATATTATTTTACATATTACACATGGTTTATATCAAACATGGTGAAGTCAAAGGACACATTTCATAAGACAAATTTTAGCACTTTTTGTCTATCTAAATTGGATGAATTTCTTACGCAACTGCTATCCAAGTTGCCAGACAAAGTAATCAACGACGGCAAGCATGTTTATTAAATTTTGGGAATAAAAATAATCCCCTCTAAATCACACAAATAACATCACATTTCCTCCACTGTAAGTGGAAACGTCTTCAGGGTACAAACTACTGTTTACTATGTCACTGTATCAGGTCCATATCAAATTCCTCCCAAATGCTGATTATTCATTAATATGTAGTGAAAACAATATAATTTTGTACAAGAATCATTGCCACAATACCCTGAGAGCTTTCTGATTGTGAGCTCACTCTCCTTTAACAATGGGCTTTTCACACTATGTTAACACAACCAAAAGAGGATTCATGGTAACAAAACTGAATTATGACATGCACCCATGAAGTTAATGTTCTAGACTGGCCACAAAATGATTCACCATCAGCAAACCTTAGGTTGTTGATCCTGAAAAATCATATTTTTATCCACAAACATTCACTTTTAGTAAATCACTATCATCAAGAATGAGAAACAGTTCTTTAAATTCTATAATTACTATAGAAAGTGACTATTTCTGGGCATAAAATTAACAAAAGCAACATTTTCAGTTGTTGTTTTGTAGAAGCTTCCACAAGTATTGCGTAAAAGACTGTATTTTGGACCACTAACTGCATTTCACCAATGTCTGCAAATACGAACCACTCAAAGTAATCAAAGGAAAAATTTCATGTTCTACCAGACCAAGGGTATTTAATATTTCTGAGTATTGAGAAGTATCTTGCATTAACACTTTCAGTCACTTGAATTGTCACTGAGACTGAAAGCTGAGTCCTCAGCAATTTTGTTTCAAAGATTAACAAGCATAGCCAATGTATCAAACTCTTTACTGTCTCTTAAAATTAGAACTATTTATGTACTGCCATTTGAAAAAGTGAGCCCACAAACTTTTCAACAGCAGAAAGAATCTTGATTCATTTATACTGAAACCAGGTGTACACAGATAACACATTATGTGACTGACACATTCAAACTTTCCAGAATTAGTTTTGTACTTGTAAGACAATCCCACCCCACTCCCCTATATATATTCAAACATTTTTTACATACAGTATACCATTAACTTTATGAGCCAGGTTTAAAGAGCTATTATGTAGGGGCAACTTCCAGCGTATGTTCTATCTATGTACGAACACAAGCAATTGGTGTTCCAAAGTAACGCAACCCACTTCCACTGGTGCTTCAGAAACCTTGCTCTCAAGTAAGAAGTAATGATGAGGTCATTGTGCCTGTTCCATTTTTATTCATTTTTGTGCAGGGAGGAGGGATTTAGGGGTTGATCATTGTGCTGCCGTTCTTTTCTTTCTTGGTTTCATGGCTATCTGGAGAAGAATAATTTCAGGGTTGTATTCTTTGATAATAAATTACCTTTGGACCTTTTGAACAGACAAGGAACAAGAACCTATTGCTGACTTGGAGAATTTGCCCTCTTGCAGAACATTTATCTTGGATGTTTAAGTCATCCGAACATCAATATTCTATCCTGAGTATTTCATGATGACTTTGGATTCTTGAGGCCTATACTATTATTGATGTGCAGGTAAACATTTCTTTTCACTTGATGGCAAGAAGATAAAAAGTATCTAATTAAGTATAAAATTGTCTAATTACACATTAAAAAATTGGTGGGTTTATTTTTATTGAGATTTTATGTTATTGAGTGTCACCAGTACTAATCAACACGCTTCCAACCCTGGGCCTCTGTACCTCTGCCGGTAACTGGATCCTTGACTTCCTCATCAGGAGACCACAGTCATTTTGGGTTAGAAATAACATCTCATTGACAATCAGCAGCAGTGTATCTCAAGGATGCGTGCTTAGCCCACTGCTGTGCTCTCTCTACACCCATGACAGTGCTGCAAGACACAGCTCAAACGCTATCTATAAATTTGCTGGTGACTTAACTGTTGTTGGCAGAATCTCAGATGGTGATGTGGAGGATCACAGGTGTGAGATAGATCAGCTGGTTGAGTGATATTGCAACAACAATCTTGCACTCAACATCAGTAACACCAAGGAATTGATTGTTGACTTCAGGAAGAGGAATTGAATGGAAAACACACCAGTACTCATCAAAGGATCAACGGTGGAAAGGCTGAGCAGTTTTAAGTTCCTGGGTGACAATATCTCTGAAGATCTATCCTGGACCCAACATATATTGACAATTACAAAGGCATGACAGCAGCTATATTTCATTAGAAGTTTGAGGGTGTTGGGCATGTCATAGAATCACAGAAAAGTGACAGCACAGAAACAGGCAATTTGTTCCATTTAGTCCATGCCAAACCATTTAAACTGCCTACTTCCATCGACCTGCAGTGGGACCATAGCCTTCCATACGCCTACCATCCATGTGCATATACAACCTCTTAAATGTTAAAATTGAGCTTGCAAGCACCACTTGTGCTGACAGCTCATTCTACACTCTTATGACTCTCTGAGTGAAGAAGTTTCTCCTCATGTTCCCCTTAAACTTTTCACCTTCACCCTTACCCAAGTTCCTCTGGTTGTAGTCCCACCCAATCTCAGTGGAAAAAGCCTCTTCGCATTTGCCCTATCTATACCACTCATAATTTTATATCTCTATCAAATCTCCTTTCAATCTTCTGTATTCCACAGAATATAGTCCTAACCTTCTCAATTTTTCCTGATAACTCAGATCTTCCAGACCCAACAAATTGTTTGTAAAATTTCTCCGCACTCTCTGAAATTTATTTCCATCTTTCCCGTAGGTTGGTGACCAAAACTGCACACAATACTCCAAATTAGGCCTCAACAATATCTTATACAACTTCAACGTAACATCCCATCTCCTGTACTCCGTACTTAGATTTATGAAGGCCAATGTGCCAAAAGCTTTCTTTACAATCTTAAGTACCTGTAATGCCACTTTCGACAAATTTACGGACCTGTATTCCCAGATCCCTTTGTTCTTCCACACTCCTCAATGTCCTACCGTTCACCATGTAAAACCTACCCTGGATGGTCCTACCAACATGCAAGACCTCACACTTCTCTGCATTAAATTCCAAATGCCATTTTTCAGCCTATTTTTCCAGCTGGTCCAGATTCTACTGCAAACCATGACAGCCTTCCCAGCTGTCCACTACACCCCCAATCGTGGTGTCCTTTGCAAAATTGTTGATCCAGTTAACCACATTATCATCCAGATCATTGAAATAGATGACAAATAATGAACCCAGCACCGAACCCTGCAGCACACCACTTGTCAAAGGCTTCCAATCAGAAAACCAACTATCTACTACTACTCTCTGGCTTCTCTCTCAAAGCCAATGTCAAATCCAATTTACTACTTCATCTTGAATGCTAAGTGACTGAAATTTCTTGACCAACCTCCCATGCAGTACTGGGTCAAATGTCTTACTAAAGTCCACGTAGACAACATCCATTGCCTCACCTTCATCAACTTTCCTGGTAACTTTCTTGAAAAACCATACGATTGGTTAGACATGACTTACCATGCTGACTATCCTTATGTCTATCCAAATATCTGGTCCCTTAGAATACCTTCCAGTAACTTTCCCACAACTGATATCAGGCTCACCGGCCTATAATTTCCTGGTTTATTTAAAGCCTTTCTTGAACAGCTGAACAACATTGGCTGTTTTCCAATCCTCTAATATCTCAAATGATGCTAAGGATGATTTAAATACTTCTGCTAGAGCCCTGGCAATTCCTGCACTTGCTTCCTGCAGGGTCCAATGGAACATCTTGTCAGCCCTGGGGATTTATTCACCCTAATTTGCCTCAGGACAGCAAACGCCACCTCCTCTGTATTTTGTATAGGGTCCATGAAGTTGATGCTGCTGTGCCTCACTTCTATATGAGTCCATTTCCTGAGTAAATACAGATACAAAATATTTATTTAATATCTCCCCCAATCTCCTTTGGCTCTACACGTGGGTTACCTTTCTGATCTTCCAGAGGACCAATTTTGACCCTTGCAATTTATTTGCTCTTAATATATCTGTAGAAGCCCTTGGAATTATCCTTCACCGTGTCTGTACAGCAACCTCATACCTTCTTTTAGCCCTCCTGATTTATTTCTTAAGTGTTCGCTTGCATTACTTATACTCCATAAGCGCCCTACTTGTTCCTACCTGCCTATACCTGCTATGCACCTCTTTTTTCTTCCTAACCAGGGCCTTAATATCTATTGTAAACCAAGGTTACTTACACCTGCTATCCTTACCTTTCATTCTGACAGGCACATACAAGCTTTGTACTCATAAAATTGCACTTTTGAAGGCCTCACTCTTAGTATACTTTTGCCAGAAAATAGCCTGTTCCAATCCACACTGCCAGATAATTTCTGATTGGCCTTTCTCCAACTTAGAATCTCATGCTGTGGACAAGACCTATCTTTTTGCATATTTACTTTGAAACTAGTGGCATTGTGATCACTAGAGGCAAAGTGTTCCCTTACACAAACTTCTGTCACTTGCCCTGTCTCATTCCCTAATAGCAGATCAACTATCACACACTCTCTCATCAGGACTTCTATGTACTGATTAAGGAAACTCTCCTGAACATATTTGACAAATTCTTATCCCATGTAGTCCTTTTACAGTACAGGAGTCCCAGTCCATAAGGTAATGGTTACAGCTATATAAGAAACACACATAAAAGTTGCTGGTGAACGCAGCAGGCCAGGCAGCATCTGTAGGAAGCGGTACAGTGGATATTTCGGGCCAGGACCCTTTGTGAGTCCTGACGAAGGGTCTCGGCCCGAAACGTCAACTGTACCTCTTCCTAGAGATGCTGCCTGGCCTGCTGCGTTCACCAGCAACTTTTATGTGCGTTGCTTGAAACTCCAGCATCTGCAGATTTCCTCATGTTTACAGCTATATAAGACCTTGGTCAGACACCACTTGGAGTACTGTGTTCAGTTATGGTCTCCTCACTAAAGGAAGGATGTGGATATTATAGAGAGAGTGCAGAGGTGATTTACAAGGATGTTGCCTGGATTGGAGGGCGTACCTTATGAGAATAGGTTGAGTGAACTTAGCCTTTTTTCCTTGGAGCAATAGAGGATGAGAGGTGACCTGATAGAGGTGTATAAGATGATGAGAGACATTGATCGTGTGATAGTCAGAGGCTTCTTCCCAGGACCGAAATGGCTAACACAAGTGGGCACAGTTTTAGGGTGCTTGGAAGTAGGTACAGAGGAGATGTCAGGGGTAAGTTTTTCACACAGAGAGTGGTGGGTGCGTGGGATGCACTGTCAGCGGCAGTGGTGGAAGAGGATACAATAGTCTTTTAAGAGCCTCTTAGATAGGTACATGGAGCTTAGAAAAATAGAGGGCTCTGTGCTAGGGAAATTCTAGGCAGTTTCTAGAGCAGGTTACATGGTCAGCACAACATTGTGGGCCAAAGGGCCTGTAATGTGCTGTAGATTTCTATGTTCTATGTAATATGTGGAAAGTTAAAATCACCTACTATCACAACATTATATTTCCTGTAACATTCTGTAATCTCCCTGAAAATTTGCTCCTCCAAGTCCTTTGGACTGTTGGGTGGTCTGTAATATTGCCCCATCAATGTGGTCAAACCTTTCTTATTTTTCATTTCCGCCCATAACACCTCACGAGACAAGTTCTCCAGTCTCTGCTGACTGAGTATTGCCATGATTTTTTCCCTGACTAGTCATGCCATCACTCCTCCTTTAATCCCTCCTGCTCTGCCACATCTAAAATGGAATATTGAGCTGCCTCGCCTGTCGCACTAATGGCTACAATATCATAGTTCCAGGTGTTGATCCATGCACTGAGCTCATCTACCTTTTACGATATTGTTACATTGAAATATACACAGCTCAATACATTCGTCACCCTATGCTCAACCTTTTGGTTCCTAACCTTGTGTGAGGTCTTAACGACATCTGTCTCCCCACCTCTCCACTAACTGTTTTGGCACTGTGGTTCCCATCTCCCTGCAATTCTAGTTTAAGCCCCACTGTGCAGCATCAGCAACCTTCCCACTAGGATATTAGTCCCCTTCCAGCTCAGGGTCAAACCATCTCTTCTGTATCACCAAAGACTCCAGCAAATTTCTACAGAGGTACTGTGGACAGTATTCTAACCAACTGCATTACCATCTGGTGTGGAGGAGCCACCGCACAGGATCAAAAAAAGCTGCAGAAAATTGCAAACTCAGCAGCTCCATCATGGGCACTAGTTTCTCCAGCATCAAGGACATTTTCAAAAGACAATGCCTCAAAAGAGCTACCATCAAGGAAGCATAGGAGCTTGAAGATACACACACAAAATGTTTTAAAAACCTTCTTCCCCTCCACCATCAGATTTCTGAACAGACAACAAATAACCCATTAGCACCACCTATTATTTGTTGCTTTCTTTTTGAACTACTTATTTAATTTACTGTATATATAAAGTGGATTTCAGTTAATTGGGATGTACATTTTGTCCCAATTAAAGGGCTGCCCCAATTAACCAGTTTCACAGAAATAGAGCCATCAGGACTGTCACTGATTCTGCTGATTGAGCCTCCAGATAGCTATGGATCAAGAGGTATGAGCGTGGACCAATACTGCTGAGATACAAGCCAGGGCCTGCTCAGCCCTGGCTGGGTCGTCTGGGCAAATGTGCCTGATGTTGAAAGACCCAAAAGAAAAATGATGATCCCAGGTCACATCACTGGGGATGTATTCTAGCACATCCTAGGATGTATCTCAGCATTAAAAGGCATAAAAAAGACAAAGTACCATTTAACTGAGTAACAAATTATGTATTTAAATGAAACGCAGAACAAATTATAAGACTACCGATGCCTCTACAGTAGTATAAAACTGTGTATTATTTCCTGATAGTTATTGACAGAGGAATTCATCCAGTGTATGCTAGATGTATGGGATCTCCCAGGAGGGGTTGCATCTCTGGTGAAGGGGCTTGCTGTGTCTGTTCTGGGGCAGCTTACTCACCTTTGGTCCCCACAGGACACTCACTTCTCACCTGTAGCTCCAAGTAGCTGTTAGCATGGAATAGCGGCCACACCTTGGTATACCGCTTTAAGCGGGTTAAACCAGGTGAGGTTAGCTGCAAGCCTCATTCATGGCTGAAGAATTGGAGCATCAGAATCAGAATCAGGTTTATTATCACTGCCATGTGACGTGAAATTTGTTAACGATACGACCGACAAGTGAAAATGTAAGTGGACTCCATCTACTGAATAAATACTTCATAGAGTCTACCAAGGGAACGGAATTGGCTTTATAAAGATCCTTATTTTTTTTTAGTGATTATAACACCTAAATATCTAACAGAATCTGTGACTTTGAAAGGAGTATTATCATATATAGAGACAGATTCATTTCAAGGAAACAATTCACTTTTACTAAAATTTATTTTATATCCTGAAAAATCTCCAAATTCATTGAATAACTTTAGCAAGGCAGGAATAGATTCTTTGGGATTAGATATATAAACCAATAAATCGTCAGCGTAAAGAGAAATCTTATGAATGGTCTCATTCACAAAGATCCCATGAATATTTTTAGCTTCACGAAGAGCAATAGCAAGGGGTTCTAATATTAAATTAAATAACTAAGGACTTAATGGACAACCTTGTCTTGTCCCCCGTGAAAGCTGAAAAAAAGGAGACCCCCTTTTTATTTAACCACGTTATTGGGAGTTGCTTTACCTATATAATTAGCTAAAGTTACTCATTTAAACATATACCCTGTGATTAAGCATTCTTTACAAATTTGGCTCCGGTTCCACAATTTTTTTAATCTTAAAAAATTTAAACGTTGTAGTTTAATTTATCGAAATTACTTTTTTAAGCCTTCTTTCAGTGATCCAATGTTTCTACTTTGGAAAAATAAAGGTATTAATTCTTTTTTGAATTTATTTAAAGAAGATAGATTGATGTCTTTTGAACAATTAGTTGATAAATATTCTCTTTCATACTCACACTTTTTACAATACCTTCAAGTTAGACATTCCTTACAAAAATATTTAAGTAATTTTCCTTATATATTGGAGGCTGACCTGTTAGATACTATTATGAGTATGAACCTTTCGACAAAGGGTTCTATTGGAAGAACTTATAATTTATTATTACAATAGGATAAGCATCCTTTATTTAAAATTAAACAAGATTGGGAAAAGGAACTCAATTTGACTTTTATGATGTTGGATTGGACGCGGATTCTGAAGCTGGTTAACTCTTCTTTGATCCGTGCTAGTCATTCACTGATTCAATTTAAAATTGTACATCATTACCATTTGACAAAGGAGAGACTGTCTAAAATATTTCCTAATGGTGATAGTTATTGTGATAGATGTAAAACTGAGACAGCTACACTGACACACATGTTTTGGTCTTGTTCTATACTGGAACAGTTCCGGAAGTCAGTTTATTCGACAATTTCTAAAGCACTTAAAATTAATTTACAACCTAACAACTTAACTGTGCTTTTTGGAATTCCTCAAAATATCCATGGTATCTCTGTGTCTGACCAACATGTTATTGCTTTTGTTACATTGATAGCTAGGAGAGCCATTTTGTTGAAGTGGAAGGATACAGCAGCTCCCACTTTGTCACAATGGTTCTCTCAAGTGATGCTATGTCTTAGTTTGGAGAAAATTAGATGTCGAACCTTTGAACCTTTATTTGATTTTGAGAAAAGATGGGGTTCATTTGCTCGTTATTATCATTTGAGTTAATTGATAGATTTCCTCCATGATCTAATTGTAAATTTTTGGGTTTTTTTCTTGCTGGTGGTTTGATGTTTATCTTTAGAAGCTTTTTGTATGACACATGGCTCCAGGTTGTACACCTAATGGGTTTTCCCCCCACTTTTTCTACTTAGTAGGTTTTTTTTATTATCACCAAAATTTTTCAGTCCTTAAAATAATGTTTTTTTTTCCTTGAGACATTGTAAGTGTTGTTTACTTCGATGTACTCATGTTATTTTTGAATAATATAATAATAACAATAAAAAGATTTGAAAGAGAAATCAGATGGCAGAGGGGAAGAAGCTGTTCCTGAATGGCTGAGTGTTTGTCTTCAGGCTTCTGTACCTCCTACCTGATGGTAATAGAAAAGCGCATGCCCTGGGTGCTGGAGGGCCTTAATAATGGACGCTGCCTTTCTGAGACACCACTCCCTAAAGATGTTCAGGGTCTTAGGCTATTACCCAAGATGCAGCTGACTAGATTTACAACCTTCTGCAGCTTCTTTCAGTCCTGTGCAGTAGCTCCTCCATACCAGACAGCGATGCAGCCTCCCCACAGTACAACTATGCATGGGGCAGGGATTCATATTTCTGGATAATTGGGATCTCTCTGGAGTTGGTGAGACCTGTACAAAAGAGATGGGTTGCACTTGAATCCGAGGGGGACCAATATTCTTGTGGGCAGGTTTACTAGAGCTGTTGGGAGTGGTTTAAACTAATATGGCAGAGGGATGGGAACCAGTATGATCGAGCTGAGGAGGGGTCAGCAGGTGTACAAGTAGATGATGGTTGTAACATGAATGTAAGGAAGGACAAGCTAATAAGTGGGTACAAGTGCAGACAGAGGTAAGAGCTAAATTGCACCACAGAGGAAAAATTCAAAAGGGCAAAGAATGCAGGACTGAAGGTGCTATATTTAAAATGTGAGTAGCATTCAGAATTAGGTAGACGAACTCATGGCGCAATTAGAGATTGGTCGGTATGATGTTGTGAGCATTATTGAGTCATGGCTGAAAGAAGGCCATAGTTGGGAACTTCAAAAGCATATACTTTGTATCAAAAGGATAGGCAGAAAGGCATAGGTGGTGGGGTGGCTCTGTTGGTACAAGAAGGAATTACATCTTTAGAAAGAGGTGACATAGGGTCAGAGAATGTTGCATCTTTGCGGGTGGAGTTAAGAAACTGCAAGGGTAAAAAAAATCATTATGGGAATCATATATAGTAGCCAAGTAGTAGCCAAGATGTGGGGTTAAGATTGCAAAGGGAGCTGGAAAAGGCATGTAATAAGGGTAATGTCACAATTGTAATGGGAGACTTTAATATGCAAGGGGATTGGGAAAATCAGGTTGGTGTTGGATTGCAAGAGAGGGAATTTGTTTATTGCTTATGAGATGGCTTTTTAGAGCAGCTTGTGCTTGAGCCTACTCGGAAAGGTTATCTTAGATTAGGTGTTGTGTAATAACCCAAATATTATTAGGGAGCCTAACATAAAGGAACCTTGGGAGGCAGTGATCATAATATGATTAAATTCATACTGCAATTTGAGAGGGAGAAGCATAAGTCAGATGTATCAGTATTGCAATGGAATAAAGGGAGTTACAGAGGCATGAGATAGCAGCTTGCCCAGGTAGATTGGAGGAGGATACTGGTGGGGATGATGGAAGAGCGGAGAAGGCTGAAGTTTCTGGGAATAGTCCACAAGGTGCACGATAGATGTGTCCCACAGAGGAAGTAGTTCTCAAATGGCAGGGGTAGACAACCGTGGTTGAAAAAGTAAGTTAAGGACTGCATAAAAGCCAAGGAAAGGGCATATGAGGTAGCAAAAGTGAATGGGAAGTTGGATGATTGGGAAGCTTTTAAAATCCAACAAAAGGCAACTGAAGAAAGCTATAAGAAGATGAAATATGAGGGCAGACTAGCCAATAATATAAAGCAGGATACCAAAAGTTTTTTCAGTTATATAAAGAGTAAAAGGGAGGTGAGAATTGATGATATTGAACAACTGGAAAATGATGCTGATGAGGTAATAATGACGGACAAGGAAATGGCAGATGAACTTCATGGATACTTTGCATCTGTCTTTACTGTGGAAGACACTAGCAGTGTGCCAGGGGTTTGTGATTGTCAGGTAGCAGGAGTGAGTGCCATTGCTATTACAAAGGAAAAAGTGTTAGGCAAACTCAAACTCAAAGGTCTTAAGATGAATAAGTCACCTGGACCAGATGGACTGCATCCAGAGTCCTGAGAGAGGTTGCTGAAGAGATAACGTATGCATTGGTCATGATCTTTCAAGAATCACTTTATTCTGGCATGGTCCCAGAGGACTGGAAGATTGCAAATGTCACTCCACTCTTTAAAAAGGGGAGAAGGAAAAAGAAAGGAAATTATAGGCCAGTTAGTTTAACCTCAGTGTTGGAGTCTATTATTAAGGATGAGGTTTCAGGGTACTTGGAGACTAATGATAAAATAAGTCAAATGCAACATGGTTTCTGAAAAGGGAAGTGCTGCCTGACAAATCTGTTAGAGTCTTAAAGGAAGTAACAAGCAGGGAGGACAAAGGAGAGGCAGTGGATGTCATTTACTTGTATTTTCAGAATGCATTTGATAAGGCGCCACACATGAGGCTGCTTAACAAAATTCTATGACGTTACAGGAAAGACACTGGCATGGAGAGTGATATGGCTGACAGGCAGGAAGCAGTGATTGGGAATAAAAGGGGCCTTTTCCGGTTGGCTGCCAGTGATTAGTGGTGTTCCTCAGGGGTCAGCATTGGGACCACTACTTTTCACATTGTTTGTCAGTGATTTGGATAATGGAATTGCAGAAGACTTAGACAAATTGGAAGAATGGACAAAGAAGTGGCAGATGGAACACATTGTTGGGAAATTTATGATCATACATTTTAGTAAAAGGAACAATAATGCGGACTATTAACTAAATGTGGAGAAGGTTCAAACATCAGAGGTGCAGAGGGACAGGAGTTCCCATGCAAGGTGCCCAGAAGGTTAATTTACAGGTTGAGACTGTGGTAAAGAAGGCAAATGTGATGTTAGTACATAGAAATCTACAGCACATTACAGGCTGTTTGGCCCACAATGTTGTGCCGACCATGTAACCTACTCTAGTTACTGCCTAGAAATACCCTACTGTATAGCCTTCTATTTTACTAAGCTCCATATACCTATCAAAAGACCCTATTGCATCCACCTCACCACCGTTGCCGGCAGTGCATTCTGTGCACCCACCACTCTCTCTGTGAAAAACTTACCCCTGACATTCTCTCTGTACCTACTTCCAAGCACCTTAAAACTATGCTCCCTCGTGTTAACCATTTCAGCCCTGGGAAAAAGCCTCTAGCTATCCACACAGTCAATGGCTCTCATTATCTTATATACCTCTATCAGGTCACCTCTCATCCCCTGTTGCTCCAAGGAGAAAAGGTCAAGTTCACTCAAACTATTCTATTAAGGCATGCTTTCCAATCCAGGCAACATCCTTGTAGATCTCCTCTGCACTCTTTCTATAGTATCCACATCCTTCCTGTAGTGAGGTGACCAGAACTGAATACAGTACTCCAAGTGGGGTCTGACCAAGGTCTTATATACCTGTAACATTACCTCATGTCCCTTGAACTCAGTCCATGGTTGATTGATGGCAACACATCATACGCCTTCTTATCAACACTGTCAACCTGCACTGCAGCTTTGAGTGTCCTATGGACATGGACCCCAAGATCTCTCAGATCCTCAACATTGCCAAGAGTCTTACCATTAATACTATATTCTGTCTTTAAATTTGACCTACCAAAATGAACCACTTCACATTTTGGGTTGAACTCCATCTCCCACTTCTCAGCCCAGTTCTGCATCCTATCGATGTCCCGCTGTAACCTCTGACAACCCTCCAGACTATCCACAACAGCCCCAACCTTTGTGTCATCATCAAACTTACTAACCCACTCTTCTACTTCTTCATCCAGTTCAGTTATAAAAATCATAAAGAGGAGGGGTCCCAGAACAGATCCCCGTGGAACACCACTGGTCACTGACATCCATGCAGAACACGAACTATCTACAACCACCCTTTGCCTTCTGTGGGCAAGCCAATTCTGGATCCACAAAGCAAGGTCTCCTTGGATCCCATGCCTCCTTACTTTCTGAATGAGCTTGGCATGGGGAACCTTATCAAATGCCTTGCTGAAATCCATATACACTCCATCCTGTGCTCTGCCTTCATCAATGTGTTTTGTTACATCCTCAAAGAATTCAATCAGGCTTGTAAGGCACGACTTGCCCTTGACAAAGCCATACTGATTATCCCTAATCAGATTATATCTCTCCAAATGCTCATAAATCCTGCCTCTCAGGATCTTCTCCAACAACTTGCCCACCACTGAGCCCTCCCTCATTTGGAGCAATTCAGAAGGGTCAGGATAGGTACATCCCAAAGAAGTAGTAGTATTCTAAAGGCAGAAAGATGCAACTGTGGCTGAAAAGGGAAGTCAAAGCCAATATAAAAGCAAAAGATTCAAAGTACATTTATTATCAAAGAATGTATAAATTATACAACCACTGACCCAACTTCTCCTCTCTGAATGGCTCACTCCATCTACATGGATTTTGTAACACACCACCTTGGCTCATCCCACAAATTCGCCTCACCATCGCTCGCCCCCTCACTGTTTGTGGTGATAATTTAATGCATTTACCTCAGAAAACGCATTTCTTGCCATTTGACTTACCAGTGAGCTGTTGCACGTGTTAAGAGAGGGCTGAGCCTTTATAAAACACTAGTCAAGCTGCACTTGGAGTATCGTCAACAGTTTTTGGCCCCATATCTCTGAAAGGATGTCTTATCATTAGAGAGAGTCCAGAGCAGGTTCACAAGGATGATTCTAGGAATGAAGGGGTTAATATACGAAGAGTATTTGGCAGCTTTGTGCCTGTACTAACTGGAATTTCAAAGAATGCAGGGAGATCTCATTGAAACCTACAGAATGTTGAAAGGACTAGATAGGGTGGATGTGGAGAGGATGTGTTGTCTGGGTGGGGTATCCAGAACTGGAGAGCACAGCCTCAGAATTGAGGGGCGACCTTTTAGAACAGAGATAAGGAGGATGTTTTTCAGCAAGAGAGTAGTGAATCTGTACAACGCTCTGCCATAGATTGTGGTAGGTGCCAGGTCCGTGGGTATATTTAAGGCAGAAGTTGATCGTTTCCTGATCGGTCAGGGCATCAAAAGATATGGCGAGAAGGCAGGTGTATGGAGTTGAGTGGGATCTGGGGGATCAACTATGATGGAATGGCGGAGCAGACTCGATGGGCTGAATGGCCTAATTCTGCTCTCATGTCTTATGGTCTTATAATACCCAGGTGAAATTGGGACATGCCTATCTTAGCATCATGTGAAGACAGCTGTGGACTCAGCAGATAAGATCAACAGTGAGATCTAATAGCCAAGAAGGTGGTCTGCGATGCTTCGTGGAGAGCAAAGGGCTGTAGAAGGCACAGAAGTCATGGTGATCCACTGCAACCAAGGGAGAACCCAACTCATGACAAGTACTCGTACCACTGGACTTGGACTTCTGATGTCAAGAGAGTGGAACTGTCCCAGTGTAATGGATTTTCCACTTTTAAAAATCTCCCGCACAAGTTTTACTGTCATCGTCAGATACTACAGACAACCAACATGTTGCCATGTTCTTTTGATTGACTGTAAATGTTCAAAATTAGCACAGGCGTCTAGTACGTCTAGACTGTCTTTGTACAATGGTTTTGATGATTGCATCCTTCAAATAGTTTCATTTTCACACCTGGCCATTTCTGGCAACTCCATGCCTGAATGCCTGAAACCACAGTGAGCAAAACAATTCTAAATTGTGTTATTATTTATTGAACACAAACACATGCAACTGACACTAATTAAAAGTTGTTCACTCTAAGCATGGTGTAGTGTTTAATGGCCACACCAAGAGAACCCCGAATATTTTCTTGATTAGTTTCTGTTCTTTAAGGGTTGCCCCAAATTAGCGGATACACAGGTATATTAACCAATTTCCCTCGGGATCAATAAAGTATGACTATGACTATGACTATATCAATTAATATTGGCCACCATTAATCAAGGCAGCTGCTTATTTGGGACATGCCAAAACCATACCATTTTCTAGTGATTTTTGAAAGATTACTAATGCCTCTACAATCTCCTTCAGAACCCTGGGGTGTAGTCTATCTGGTCCAGGTGACTTATCTACCTTCAGACTTTTCAGTTTCCCAAGCACCTTCTCCCTAGTTATAGCAACTGCACTCACTTCTGCCCCCTGACTCTTTCGAACTTCTGGCATACAGCTAGTGTCTTCTACAATGAAGACTGATGCAAAATGCTCACACAATTTGTCCGCCATTACTATTGCTTTTCCAGTGGCATTTTCCTTGTGGTCCAGTATCTATTCTCGCCTCTCTTTTATTCTTTATATATTTGAAAAAAAGACTTTTGGTATCCTCTTTGATATTATCGGCTAGCTTACCTTCATGTTTCATCTTTTCCCCCTTCTGGCTTCTTTAGTTGCCTTCTGTTGGTTTTTTAAAAGCTTCCCAATCCTCTAACTTTCCACTAATTTTTGCTCTATTATATGCCCTCTCTTAACACGTGTAACAGCTCACTGGTAACTCAAATGGCAAGAAACGCGTTTTCTGAGGTAAAATGCATTTGCTTGTCACATACACCTGTTAGGGTGCATTCTCCAGATACCTTATAAAGTAACTGTAGCCTTCAGCCAGGAGCAGATGTCATCAGGTGGTACCCAACCTTCACAGAGTGTTTCGACCCTTAACCACGACACTCTCCAGTTGGTGGGCCGGCAGTGGTGGCCAAATCACTGCCCATCTGCTCCTGGCTTCCAGCTTCCCTCCTCTCGCCTACTCCAAATCCAACAAGAGGCTCGTTCTGCCTCTTCCCCCATCCTACGAGCTGCTTGTTTTTTGCTCCTTTCGTCCAGGCCCAGAGCTGACAACAACCGCCATGCTGATTTGGCTGGGGAACCTCTGCAGCCGATCTCCACAGGGAACCACCATGCCTGCCATCCCTTGTCTTTGCATTCCTGCACTAAGGGCTAGTACTTCAAGGCCTTTCTCCCGTGGGCCTTCCTCCCATGGCACAGTCAGCTCAACCAGAATTGACCACAGTACAATGTCTGGGCATAGGGTTGTGTGCACCACATCCGGGAACTGCAGCCTCCTTCCCACATCGACCCTCATCTCCCAGGACCTGGCCGTTAGCAGCAGATTGGGCTTTGGTTGTTTGGTTACGAAAGGCCCGGCTCCCTCTTTGATGAAAGTGATGACCATCCTCAAATCTGTGCCAGCCATTCTCTTCTTGTATCTCTCTCGCTCTAGTGTGTCAGCCAGAAGCACCTTATCATGGTGCCACCTATACCATCCTTGAGTTAGAGCTGTTTTACACCCAGACAGTATATGAGCCAGTGTCCCTTTCTGACCACAGAGCTAACAGTTCAGGTCCTCTCTCATCCCCCATGCGTACAGGTGTAATGGCGAAGGAAGGGTGTCATACACAGATTGCAAGAGGAAGGAAATACGGAAGGGCTCCAGTCTCTATAACTCTGCCCATGAGATCTTGCGCTTGGGCAGATTTCATTTTGTCCAGGCACCCTGGGACCCTTGTTCCACTGCCTTTGACATCCGCTTCTCTTCCTCAGGGATCCGTACTTCTGCCTGTACCATGTCTCGCCTGTCCCCAATGCTTGTGTTTCCCCACTGCTGGAAGTGAACTGAGCCAAGGCCTTGCCGCCTGACGTAGGGGTTGCCGATGATATCTCACATCTTCAGAGAACACACTGCCTGATCCACAGCTGCGTTGGCTGCCCACTTGCGCCCAGATCTGGTTGTAACGCCTGCTTGCTTTACCAAGTTGTCATTGGAATCTCTCAAGCTTAATAAGGCTCTGCATTTTGCCACCTTGAATTCCTCCACAACAGATGACAGGGGGAGCTGCAGTTGCCCAGATCGAATATAGAGGCCCACTGAAGAGAAGCTTGGGGGTACTCTCAACCATCTCCGCAGGTGCTTGTTGGTTTTCTTCTCGATGCTCTCTACGGCAGTCATGGGGAACTCATAAAGTGTGAAGAGCCAGAGAAACCTGGGCAGAAGGCCGTATTGGTACAACCAGGTCTTGAATTTACCGGGAAGTCCCGATTTGTCGATCTTCTTCAGCCATTCGTCTGTCCGCTTCACAGCATTGGTGACATTGGTCCCATCTGTCAGTGACACATTAAACCACTTCCCCAAGCATTTTATCGGGTTATCTTCGATGGAAGGGATGACCTCACCCTGAACTTGGAGGCTAAACTTGCTAGTAACTTTGCCCTTTCTGATCACCATACATCTGGACTTCTTGGCCTTGAAGAACATCCTCGCTCAAGTGGCTACATTGTCCAGGGTTTCCAATACCCATCTTGCTTGGACATGCGACACCGCTGTTATAGTGATGTCGTCCATGAATCCTCGTAGAGCTGGCTGAACAATGCCTGACTCCAGCCACAGGTTACATCTTCTGCTGCTGATGTTAGGAGGTTCATTCCCATAATAAATAGGATGGGGGAGATGGTGCACCCTGTTGGAATCTCCTTCTGGAGGTCCTGCCAACTAGTTGTGAAATGGGCTGATGTAAATCTGAGTTTGAATCCTCCTGGGTAGCTGGTGATCATGTCTCGAATAACCACTGGGATGTAGTAGTGGTCAAGTCCTTCTAGGATGATGTCATGTGGAATAGACCCGTAGGCGTTTGCGAGGTCTAACCAGACAACTGTTAGGTCACCTTTTCTCTGCTTGGCCTCACAGATCAAACGGTTAATCACTGAGGTGTGTTCCAGACCCCGAAAAGCCTGGAATACCGCCTTTCTGGATGGATGTGTTGATATAGCGGTTCTGCGTCATGTAAGAAGTCAGCCTTCTTGCAAGCACAGAAAAGAAAATCTTACACTCCACATCCAGGAGAGAAATTGTCCTAAACTGGGCAATTGTGGAAGAATCCTCACAATTTGGAATAAAGCATCCCTCTGCCAATTTCCAACTTGATGAAATAGTACCTTTGGCCCAGATCTTTCTCATGACCTTCCACAGCCTCCGAAGAAATTTTGGGCATTTCTTATACACCTTATAAGGCATGCCGCTTGGGCCTGGGGCAGCTGATGCTTTAGCCTTCTGGAGGATGTCCTGGATTTCCTGCCATGTAGGCTCCTTCACATTCAGCTCAATTGATGGTTTTTCCGGTCTATGCACAGCCCGATTGGTTCCTAGTCCCTGACCCCTCCGTGGGTCACTGTGTGCCTCCCGCAGGAACTCCTCTACCTTTGTCTTCGAGCTGGATAACAGACCAACTTTTTGTTGGCTGAGAAGAGTCCTGGTGAAGCTGAATGGATCTCTCACAAACTGCGCTCGCCTTTCCTCTTTCTTCCTTCTTTGCTGTCGCAGATGTTCTGCCCTCTGGAGTTTGCACAGCTTTTCCCGCAGCATACTGGTTAAGTCCTTGATACCTTCTTTTCTGATCGGTGAGCTGGTTTTAAACCTCTTGTTGGGCGCCTTTAATTCGCCTCTCAAGCAATGAACCTCCCTTTCCCTCCTATTTGGTTGCTGCGGTAACTCCTCCGCTCCATTGGGCCAAATAGTTCCTTAGCTAGATTGTACGCTATGGCTGTGAGTGAGTCGATCTTTCTGTGTACCGGACCTGCTAAGGCAACTTCCAGGATGCTGTCTAGATCATCATCGAACTGCATCCAGGCGACGTTGTCTGATAATCTAGGCTATTGGATCATGTCTTTCCTTGACGAATGGATTGGGGTAGCCGAAGAGGAACTCACTTGGTCGGTTGTTTGGTGCTGAGGCGACTCAAGTGTGGAGAGATCTTCAGCTCTGTGGAGTGCTTCCTTGCCAGAATTCTCCTTCGTCTCACTGGACACTAAGTCCGTGCGCTGCACTTGGGTCACCATTGATCCACATCTAGATCTGCTCTGGTGTACCTTGAGCCCTCTAATGTTTTTTCAGACTTTCCCGCAATGACACCTTACCGTGAATTTCTCTCCGGTCAGTGTTGTTTGCTTTAGCTTTCTCATAGTCACCGCAAACAGTGAGGGGGCGAGCGATGGTGAGGTGAGTTCGCGGGATGAGCCGAGGTGGTGTGTTGTAAAATCCATGTAGATAGAGTGAGCCATTCGGAGAGGAGAAGTTGGGTCAGTGGTTGTATAATTTATACATTCTTTGATATAAATGTACTTTGAATCTTTTGCTTTTATATTGGCTTTGACTTCCCTTGTCAGCCACAGTTGCATCATCCTGCCTTTAGAATACTACTACTTCTTTGGGATGTACCTATCCTGACCCTTCTGAATTGCTCCAAATGTATATTATGCCACTGGTGTGCTGATCATAAATGTGATGCATGTTTCTGGAGATTATTTTTGATATGAATCAAAGGGGAATTTCATATTTTTCTCAAACTTAGCAGGAGTTTTTAAACTGATGAACTACAGCAGCTAAGAAATTTCTAGCAAGTTATTAATGATTAATGTCCCATGTCTGACAGGACATAGAATGTCAAATGCATAGTATTCAATATCAGTTGCCTTCTTGGCTAGAAATGCACTTTTCCACGAACCAAATAAATAGGAAGTTATCCACTATGACCTTCTTGCACAGGGAACAGTGATGGCACATTTGCAGGAGCTCAGATTGCTGAAATGTTTCAGTGGGGGAAATGTAGCATCAGAAGTTGCTACTGATTCTTAATGATCAGCAAGTAACATTTTGGTTTTTAATCTCTGATTTAACATAAAATTACATTTGCAGAAATGTCCCTAATTGCCTCAAATTAGGGAAGCAGTAAATTAATTCACACTTGATTGCTATCCAGTAAATCCTTCTAGAAGTACACACAAGGACAAACAGGATAAGAGCTTCCATTAATACTCCACAGTTATTAAGAGGTACAAGATAGCTACTGATGCCCATTGTGTTGTATGTTATCCTTTGGGAAAGGAAAGACTCCAGCAGGACCTATTGGATAATGATTGTATGAATCGCAACCACATAACCGTCGCATCTTCTTCCACTCTTTGAAGTACATGTGGTATGTTCTTATTTATAGATTGTGACTACGTCACCCACTAACTACCCATCTTTTGACAACTAGATTCCTTTGAAGTATGTTTTGCACAAAATATAGGGCCACACTGCAGTCAAACAATGAAAACTGCTACATAATATTTTCAGAACAATGCTACCTTTACATTTATTTCAGAGTATAAGTTGTTTAGAGATTTGTCAGTAAATGACATTAAATATAAAGTCAAAATTCTGTGTATCAATTTGAGTGAAGAGAGCAACAAATTGAGTGAAAGTGGTATGAAATGGTATTTACTTTAAAAGATAGCTGACCAACATGACATTTACCTGTAGAGATATTCACAATAGTTGAGATGATTAACCTTTAAGTATTGCTTGTCATTTCAATAAAACTAAAACTTTAAATTTTAGTCCCGCGTTGTAAATAAAAAAGCAAACTTACCCCTTAAAAACACAGTGAAAGACTGATACCTAGAACATGGCTTGTTGACTGGATTTCCTTTAATAACATCAAGGGCAGCTGCATCAATCATTTCAACAAGCTGTTTGTCTTGAAAATATATAAATAAAGTTTAGCACAACTATAGTTGTATTTTATAGAAATTTATATTAGTTCTTTCAGGGCATTATAATTTATTAGAGGACTTAAAAACTTATAAAACTTTAAACAAAGTACATTTTTGAAAAAAAGAAGTTAGAACTCTCCCCCAGAAAAGAAGAATGTGATATTCCAAAACTTAATTTCATAGATTTTGTTAGGTGAGGCTATCAAGTCACGTAGAGCATCCAAAAGAAAAGAACTGGAACGTGATACAGATTAGCCATAACAAACTAAATGGTAAGAACAGTCTTGACAGCCTCATTGACTTCACTCTGTTCCTGTAGAATGAACAGGTATATTTGTAAATTTATAGTTAGGCATTCTGTAACTTGTTTTTATATTTTTCAATAATTTTATGATATAGTATTAGTCTATCTAATCTGAACACTTTTCCTGAAGAAAAATAATAAAGAATTCATTATCAATAATAATGTGTTTAGTTATCCTGCACCATAATTGTAACACAATGGCATGCAGCAGGAAATCACACCCAACCTTAACCAGCAGGTTTGAAATTTCTGCATTTTCCAGCATTATCCAGTAAAAGAATTCTGCTTTTACCTTAACATTATTTGCTTTTTAACACTATCATAATCTTCAGTTACTTCAGAAATTCCTTCTCCATTTCAAAAATGTAACTAATTTCAAATATTTTCCTACCCACCCAAGTTCCATAGCTGACAGTGAAGCAGTGTTTTTATAATAAAAACTTTATTGCAGAATAAATAACAAGTATGATATTTTAAAAACACATCTGAAAGTAACAAAAATTATTTTTTCCTTTCCAACATTAAATTTAAAAACTTTAAGCTAATGAAAACATTATATATGTAAAAATAACATTCCACACTGTTATCAAGTATTTTCAGATTAAACCCTTAAGAAACTCTATACTTGTACCACCCAACCTACTTTTCTCTTGGCCTCTATCTCAGGTTGAATCAAAGAACCTGCAATCCTGTCTGGCCTTGCGTTCAACTTCTGACTCAATATTACCTCCTTTACAGAGAAGTGCGGCGCACAAATTCTGAACCAAGGGCTCTACTTTTTTGCCAGAATAATAGAAACAATATGACGATGGTCTAGTAGAAAAATAACAGAAGTTGACAAATCATAAATGACCATTTTGGGTGGTGTTTTAAATTACACTTTTCCTCCACTAATTTTTTCATAATCCTTCTTCCTTTTTTTATACATTAAAACCATCCCAGTGATCAGATTAAACAGGGTCAGGAAAAACATTTTTTTTTTAAAGTATTCAAATATTTGGGACTGGTCCTTTCTATTCCCCCTCTGACAATACTCACATCTCCACAAAGAGGCTTTCCTGAGCAATGAAAGGGAGGAACCTTGCTCTACTTTTCACTGTAACCTTGATCTAATAAAATTAATTATTGTGGCTTGGCATTGGTTGCTAATTACATAAAACATTAATTGGCATTTTAATTCCAATATGCACTATTTATGGTTTTATTACTATTATTATTACTATTTTATGGTGCAACTGTAACAAAAACCAATTTCCCCCGGGATCAATAAAGTACGACTATGACTATGACTATTAAACAGAGATTTTACAGAAGTTCAGTAATTCATCTTCACACACTAAAAGTCTTTCACTGTTGACTTAGAATTGCCTCTTAGTAATTAACATATACAAAATGTCATTATTTTATGCAGAAAGAAATTAGGAATATATTGAATTATGTACATACCACCTAGCACTCTGAATTTCACATCTTCCTTGAGTGGGGAGTTACACAAGGTGCATGTAAAGTCCTTTCGCACAGTTGCTGATTCTGTAGCACCTACAGTATGCACCCGAATATACCGAAAGCCTGGTATATTAATGACATTATACGTTTTTAATTCAATACCCTTTCAGAATTCAGAGTTGATTTTAATCAGTTCTTAACATTAGTGCAAAATACATTTACTAAACCAGGACCCATATTAATGCACAACGCTTCAGCAATCTTAGATCAAAGTTATGTACTAATAAATTATCTTAGTAGGGCTGGCTGCTTAAATTTATTTATTCAAATATCAGATTGGATTAGAGGTAGCAAATGTATTAAAGAGAGAAGATCCTGGCATTTAAAAAAATTAACCAATCCCTTTGAAATTATGTATTTTGTTGTTTGTAGCATCTTATGGCACTCATTGCAGTGATGTCTCAAAACAAATTAAAGGTTGCATATTAACTATGATTGATTAAGGATGTGATAAGCATTTTACAAATGTACATTATATTCTAAAGTTGTCTAAAAAGTGGTACATTCAGAGCATGGCAATGGTAATATATGTCATCAACCTATCCAGGAAGTTAGACAAAATTTAAAACCAAGGAAGGTTAAGAATGCTTGCACAAATAAAACACAAAGAAAAAACTCCATAGGTTATTTATAAAGCAAAAGTCAAATATTACTGTTTAATTTCAATATTTCTAGAATCATGCTCCATTTAACAAGTTAAATTATAATTAGAAATATGTAGTAAAGTTCAAAATACAAAGTAAATTTATTATCAAAGTACATATACGTCACCATATACAACCCTGAGATTCACTTTCTTGCAGATATACACAATAAATCCATAACAGAATAATAACTATAATAGAATCAATGAAAGACTGCATCAACTTAGGCATTCAACCAGCATGCAAAAGACAACACGCTGTGCAAATAGAAAATGAAAGAAATAATACTAATAAATAAATAAACAAAAAATATTGAGAACATGAAAGGGAGAGTCCTGGAAAGTGAGCTCATTGGTTGTGAAAACATTTCAACGATGGGGCAAATGAAGCTGAGTGAAGTTATCCCCTTTGGTTCAAGAGCCAGATGATCCTGTACCTGGTGCTGTAAGTCCTGAGACTCCTGAACCTTCGTCATGATGACAGCTGCGAGAAGAGAGCATGACCTGGGTGGTGGGATCCCTGATGATGGATGCTGCTTTGCTGTCACAGTGTTTCATGTAGATATGCTCAATGGTGGGGAAGGCTCTACCCATGATGCACTGGGCCATATCCACTATTTTTGTGGGATTTTCTGTTCAAGGGCATTGGTGTTTCCGGGATGTGATGCAGCCAGTCAATATATTCTCCGCTACACATCTGTAGCCCCCTGGTAAGCCTCAGGCTCGCTCAGCTCGCTTTCGTCTTGGGGGAGCAGCCTTCGGCCCCGCCAAACTCTGTAATCGAGTTTGTGTAGATGCTGTGTGATGTACCCCACCCTGCCAAATAACAGACAGTACACCATATGCGATTAAATGATTACACTTTATCTTACTGGAACTATGTAATTAATAGAGATACAATATAAAAGGAAAGTAAAAGGCGCCAAACTTATCAGAGTTCAACCACTTCGCGCACAACCATTGGAGCTCAATTAATGGCGTCTTCTTTCCACCATTCGATCCGCTCCGACCTCCTCGACCCGCCGCCTAAGACCAACCACGGTGGTCGACCAGACGCTCCAAACGAGTCTGTCCTCGCCTACCCTCCTCGCCGAAGACTCTGGGCCTCGGACTCCCACTTGGGATCCATTCCGTCGCCCAGCTTACAGCATCACATCTCCTCTCTCTGTCCCCATCGCGCCTTCTGCCCCAAAGCCCGTGAAAACAATAGCTTACAGACCCACAAGAAAGAATAACATCTATCCCAATTGGTTAGCAAATGAATACAAATCTCTCTATCAGTAATTATAACCCAAACAAGCTGCTACAGAGAAGCACTTTCTCAGCAGTTAACATAATAAAGAAGCCATTCTATTCTAACATAACAAAGAGGCCATTTTTATTAGCCTTAGCAGTAACATAAAAGAAGAAACCCCTTACACATCTATAGATGTTGGTCAAGGTTTTAGATGTCATGCTGAATCTTTGCAAACTCCTAAGGAATTAGAGGTGCCGCCGTGCTTTCTTCATAATTGCACTTATGTGCTGGGCCCAGGACATAAATAATAACATCAAGGAAGTTCAAGTTACTGACTCTCTCCACCTCAGATGAGGACTGGCTCATGGACTTCTGGTTTCCTCCTCCTGAAGTCAATAATTATCTCCTTGGTTTTGATGATATTGAGTAAAAGGTTGTTGTCATGGCACCACATAGCCAGATTTTCAATCTCCCTCCTGTATGCTGATTCATCACCACCTTTGATTTGGCTCAAGACAGTGATGGTGTCTGCAAACTTGAATATGGTATTGGAGCTGTGCTTAGCCATACAGTCATAAGTGTAAAGCGAGTAGAGCAGGGGACTAAGCACACAGCCTTGTGTGCACCTGTGCTCATGGAATTGTGGAGGAGATGTTGTTGCCAATCCAAACTGACTGGTGACTACAAGTGAGGAAATCGAGCATCCAATTGTACAAGGAGGTATTGAAGCCAAGGTCTTGAAATTTATTGAATAGTTTTGAGGGGACGATGGTATTGAATGCTGAGGTCTAGTCAATAGATATCATCCCAATATATGCACTTCTGTTGTCCAGATGGAAACTATAGAAACCATAGAAAAACTACAGCACAGAAACAGGCCTTTTGGCCCTTCTTGGCTGTGCTGAACTATTTTCTGCCTAGTCCCACTGACCTGCACACGGACCATATCCCCCCATACACCTCCCATCCATGTATCTGTCCAATTTATTCTTAAATGTTAAAAAAGAACCGCATTTACCACCTTGTCTGGCAGCTCATTCCATACTCCCACCACTCTCTGTGTGAAGAAGCCTCCCCCCCATGTTCCTTTTCCCCCCTCTCCCTTAACCCATGTCCTCTGGTTTTTTTCTCCCCTTGCCTCAGTGGAAAAAGCCCATCTATCCCATCATAATTTTATATACCTCTATCAAATCTCCCCTCATTCTTCTACGCTCCAGGGAATAAATTCCTAACCTATTCAACCTTTCTCTGTAACTGAGTTTCTCAAGTCCCGGCAACATCCTTGTAAACCTTCTCTGCACTCTTTCAACCTTATTAATATCCTTTCTGTAATTTGGTGACCAAAACTGAACACAATACTCCAGATTCAGCCTCACCAATGCCTTATACAACCTCATCATAACATTCCAGCTCTTATACTCAATACTTTGATTAATAAAGGCCCATGTACCAAAAGCTCTCTTTACGGCCCTATTTACCTGCGACGCCACTTTTAGGGAA
This sequence comes from Mobula hypostoma, assembly GCF_963921235.1. Lineage (NCBI taxonomy): Eukaryota > Metazoa > Chordata > Chondrichthyes > Myliobatiformes > Myliobatidae > Mobula > Mobula hypostoma. The sequence continues at coordinate 217,594,091 of NC_086097.1, read as the reverse complement.
TTTTGTATCTGTATTCCCAGATCCCTCTGTTCTACTGCACTCCTCAGTGCCTTACCATTTACTCTGTATGTTCTACCTTGGTTTGTCCTTCCAACGTGCAATACCTCACACTTGTCTGTATTAAACTCCATCTGTCATTTTTCAGCCATTTTTCCAACTGGTCCAAGTCCCTCTGCAGGCTCTGAAAACTTTCCTCACTGTCCACTACACCTCCAATCTTTGTATCATCAGCAAATTTGCTGATCCAATTTACCACATTATCATCCAGATCATTGATATAGATGACAAATAACAATGGACCCAGCACTGATCTCTGTGGCACACCACTAGTCACAGGCCTCCACTCTGAGAAGCAATTCTCTACTACCACTCTTTGGCTTCTTCCATTCAGCCCATGTCTAATCCAATTTACCACCTCTCCATGTATACCTAGCGACTGAATTTTCCTAACCTCCCATGCGGGACCTTGTCAAAGGCCTTACTGAAGTCCATGTAGGCAACATCCACTGCCTTCCCTTCACCCACTTTCCTGGTAACCTCCTCGAAAAACCCCAATAGATTGGTCAAACATGACCTACCACGCACAAAGCCATGTTGACTCTCCCTAATAAGTCCCTGTCTATCCAAATGCTTGTAGATTCTGTCTCTTAGTACTCCCTCCAATAACTTACCCACTACCGACGTCAAACTTACTGGCCTATAATTTCCCAGATTACTTTTCGATCCTTTTTTAAACAACGGAACAACATGAGATGTTCCAGGATTGCGTGAAGAGCCAATTAGATGGCATCTGCTGTGGATCTGTTGTAGGCAACCTGAAGCAGAAGCAATTCGCTTCTCGGGCAGATGTTCAGAATCAGAATAAAAATCAGATTTAATATCACCAACATCTGTCATTAAATTTGTTGTTATGCAGCAGCAGTACATTGCAATACATAATAATTCAAAACTGTAATTTACAGCAACACACACAAAAAATGCTGGTGAACGCAGCAGGCCAGGCAGCATCTATAGGAAGAGGTACAGTCGACATCTCAGGCCGAGACCCTACATCAGGACACAGAATTAAATACACTGTAATTTACAGTGTGTGTGTGTGTGTGTACAGTATATTAAAAATGTTATATTAAATAAATAGTCTAAAAGGTAGTGTGTAGTGTTCCTGGGTTGGATGGAAATTTGATGGTAGAGAGGAAGAAGCTGAATTGTAGAGTGTATGCCTTCAGGCTCCCTGTACCTCCACCCTAGTGGTAGCAACGAGAAAAGGGCATGTCCTGGGTAATGGGGGTCCTTGATGACGAATGCGGCCTTTTTGAAGCTTCACTCCTTGAAGATGTCCTGGATGCTGGAGAGGCTAGTGCCCATGATGGAGCTGAATGAATTCAGAACTTCCTGTGGTTATCCCCAACCCCCCACCAGACGGTGATGTAGCCAGTTGGAACGCTCTCCATGGTACACATGTAGAAATTTGTGAATGCCTTTAGTGACATACCAAATCTCCTCAAAATCTGAATGAAACATAGCCGTTGTTGTGTTTTCTTTATAACTGCATTAATATGCTGGGCCCAGGATAGATCCTGAGAGATGCTGACACTCAGGAACTTGGAATTGCTCAGCTTTTCCACTACTGATCTATCATTAAGGACTGGCGTGTGTGCTAACATCTTACTCTTTCTCCATAATCGATTCTTTGGTCTTAGTGACATTGAGTGCAAGGTTGATGCTGTGACATCACTCAACTAGCTGATCTATCTCGCTCCTGTACACCTCCTCGTCACCATCTGAAATTCTGCCAACAATAGTTGTGTTATCAGCAAATTTAAAGATGGCATTTGAGCAGTGCCTAGCCACACAGTCATGGGTGTAGAGAGAGTAGAGCAGTGGGATAAGCACACATCCTTCAGGTGTGCCAGCGTTGATTATCAGTGAGATGAGGATGTTATTTCCGATTCACACAGACTAAAGTCTTCTGGTAAGGAAGCAGAGGATCCAGTTGCAGAGGGAGGTACAGAGGCCCAGATTTTGTAGCTTTTTAATCAGAACTGTAGGAATGATTGTGTTAAACACGGAGCTGTAGTCAATGAACAGCAGCCTGACATGAGTATTAGTGATAAGTCAATAAAGCAGCTCACTCTGCTCTGCTTGGGCACTTGTATGATTGTTGCCTTTTTGAAGCAGGTTGGAACTTCCGACTGTAGCAATGAGATATTGAAAATGTCTTTGAACACACCTGCCAATTGGTTGGCACAGGTTTTCAGAGCCCTACCAAGTATGCCATTGGGGCCTGATGTATCGCAATTGTTCATACTCTTGAAAGATATTCTGATGTTAGTCTCTGAGACAGAGATCACAGGGTCACCAGATGCTGCAGGGATCCTCATAGCTGTAGTTTTATTCTCCCTTTCGAAGTGTGCATAAATAGCGTTGAGCTCATCTGGGGGTGATGTTAGGCTTTACTTTGTAGGAAGTAATGGCCCGTAAATCCTGCCAAAGTTGACGTGCATCAGATTCCACTTCTAACCTCAATCAGAATTGTTCTTTTGCTCTGGGCTAGCCCTCTGTACGTCGTACCTGGCCTTTCTTGTATAGTCCCGGATTACCAGACCTGAATGCCATGGATCTACTCCTCAGCAGACTATGAATCTCCTGGTTCATCCATGGCATTTGAATCGGGTATTACAGCAAGTTGTCGTAGACACATATTCATCCAAGCAGGCTTTAATGAAGGCAATGACAATTGTGGCATATTCATTCAGACTTGAAGATGAATCCCTGAATACTGTCCAGTCCACTGACTTAAATAAGTCCTGTAGGTGCTCCTCTACCTCCTTTTTCCATACTTTCTTGGTCCTCCCTAATGGTGTCAGTCTCTGCCTATATTCAGGGAGTAGAAGTACAGTCAGGTGATCAGACTTTCTGAAGTGTGGGCCTTCTTGATGGTAGTGTAACATGGTCCAGTGTGTTGGCTCCTCTAGTTCCACAAGTGATATGCTAGTGATAATTATTGAGGGACTTTTTCAAGATGGCCTAGTTAAAATCCCCCAAAATGATAAGGAAGGCATCAGGATGCACTGTTTCGTGCCTGTTGATTATGTCACCCTGTTTGTCTAGAGTCTGTCTGATACAAGCCTGAGGCAGAAGATACACCATTACCAAGATGATGGCTGAAAACTCCCGCGGCAGAAAAAATGGATGACACTCGATCGCTAGATGTTACAGGTCAGGTGAGCAGGACTGGGATAGAACCGCCACGTTTGTATGCCATGGGAAGTTAATCACAAAGTATATTCCACCTCCTCTGCCTTGAAAACCTCAGCAGTCCTATCTTGGCGGTTTCCCCGTTGATATGTTTCATCACCACCTCCCACTGTGGATGTAAGTGCTACTGATAATAGTCATTGAAACAGGTTACCAAATTCTTCTTAGGTACCAGTATCATTGAAGCCTGCCTGAAACAGGTGGGTACTTCAGATTGCCGAAGTGAAAGGTTAAGGATCTCAGTGAACACACCAGCCAGTCTTCACTGAGATCTTTAAGTGGCATAAATAAATAAAAATAACACATTAAAACACAAGCTTTTATTAAATTCCTATTGATCATTTTTCTTACCTGTTGAAAAGGGGCAGCTTGATTCAGAACAAAGGAATCTTGCACCTTGTGTGTACTTTGTTACAGTTGTCATTGCAATAACCACTCCCTCTACCTTATAATACCTCAGCAGCTGGTATCCACGGGGGAACTGACAAAGGCTAAGTGAGTAACTTGGTAATGGAGGCAAGTGTGTCAACTTTAGCACAACATTAACCTTGAAAAGACCAGATGAAGTTATTTGTGGAAGAATTTCATTTAACAATTTGTTTTTCTTTAAATCACTAGATAATTCCATTAAGTGTCAGTACTGCCTAGCAGTATTGATGGTTCTAAACTAGAAGACTATACATGCAAATCAAGGACTACATAATGCAGACTCATACTTCCAGTAAGGGAGGGGAAAATGAAAGGAAAACACAATTGAAACTGCTTAATTCTGTTTAAAATTCTGCTTTAACCATTTATATTTGTACCATTAGCCTGATAATTAAAATAATGAAGCTATTTAAAATAACCATAAAGATATGAAAGAAACTGTTGGAAACAGCAGATCAGGCAGCATCTTTGCACAGGAAAGGTGCTAGCTTTTTCGGTTGAAGGCCCTTCATTAGAATTGCAAGTAGAGACAAAAATGGATTGTTTTATGTTGCAGAGAAGGTGGGGGAGTATTCATAGGTATCAGTAGTGCAGAGCTGGTTGGCTCATCACTATATTTAAGGTTTTTTCTCAACAGTTAGGGCTTCTGATTTAGGATCACAGAGGGCTTTGTTGAAAATACAGTGAGATATTGACTAATCTCTGTAATACTCCCAGTGCCATGTGTTAGTCAGGACAGGAAGAGGATGATAATACAGATGAATAAGTGGTTGAGGAACTGGTGCAGGGAACAGGGTTTCAGGTGCTTGGATATTTGGAGCCTTTTCTGTGGTGGGAGTAACCTGTACAAGAGGGATGGGTTGCACCTAAACTGGAAAGGAACCAATATCCTGGCCTGTAAGGTTGGTAGTGCTACTCAGGAAGGGTTAAACTAGTTTGCAGGGGGGTGGGATCCAGAGCACCAGATCAGAAAGTGGAGGGATGGAGAGGATGGTGGATGTCAGGGCCAGTAAAAACAGGTGGGAGCAAAAGATATGGGACAGATAGTTTGAAATGTGTGTATTTTAATGCTAGTAGTGTTATGTGTCGAACTGAACGGCTCTTCTTCGGAGGCCTTCAACACCCGCAGCGGTGTGAAGCAGGGCTGTGTGCTTGCCCCCACCCTGTTTGGCACCTTCTTCGCAGTCATGCTGAAGCACACCTTTGGAACATCAACCGATGGTGCCTACCTCCACACCAGATCGGATGGGAGGCTGTTCAGTCTGTCCCGGCTGAGGGAAAAAACCAAGGTACGTGAAGTGCTCATCAGGGACATGTTGTTTGCAGATGATGCGGCACTGGCAACACACTCTGAAGAGCAACTGCAACGCCTCATGGTCAGCTTCTCAAGAGCTTGCCAGGACTTCAGCTTGACCATCAGCCCGAAGAAAACCAACGTGTTGGGCCAAGGCATTGAGCCTGCCATTACCATCAACAACTACGAGCTGGAGGTAGTTCACAAGTTTACATACCTTGGCTCCACCATCACGGACAGCCTCCCCCTAGACCCCGAGATCAACAGACAGATCGGATGAGCAGCCTCAACATTCGCCAGGCTGACAAAGGGAGTCTGGGAGAACAGAAAGCTGACGACGCACACCAAGGTTGCAGTCTACAGGGCCAGCGTCCTCAGCACACTGCTTTACGGCAGCGAGACCTGGAGGCTCTACTCCAGACAAGAGCAGCGTCTCAACACTTTCCACCTTGGCAGCCTGAGACGCATTCTGGATATTAAGTGGACTGACCGAGTCACCGACAATGAGGTCCTGGCCCGCACCCAGATACCCAGCCTCTTCACCCTGCTCCAACAACGCCATCTCCGCTGGCTGGGCCACGTACACAACATGTCAGATGGGGGATCCCGAAAGACCTGCTGTACAGGGAATTGGCCTCCGGCAAGAGAGCACAAGGGCAGCCCCATCTTCGTTTCAAAGATGTTTGCAAGAGAGACATGAAGTCACTGAAAATGAACATCAAGAGGTGGGAGGACATTGCAAGCGATCACTCTCACTGGAGGCTGGAACTACGCAGAGGTCTAAAAAGAGGAGAAGAGAAGCTGAGGCTTGCTGCTGAAGAAAAGCGCACTCATCAGGAAAACAGCACCGAGACAACACTGGAGGATAGCGTCTTCAAGTGCAGTCGCTGCAGCCAAGACTGTCACTCCCGTGTGGGCCTCTACAGCCACAACAGACACGCTCTAACACAGACTGAAGCAAGACTTTCCAGGCGCAGATCCATGGTCTCGCTAGACTAACGGATGCCACCACCACCACCAGTGTAATGTGTAAAGGTGATGAACTTAGAAGATGGAACCATAATGTAGTGGCCATTACAGAGATTTGATGAGAGAGGGACAGGAATGGGTGCTTAATGGGTGCTGAACGGATTCTGACCCAGACCTGGGCCGTACCCTCTAAATATCCGGACCTGCTTCTCGGTTTTTTTGCACTACCTTAGTTCCCATTTTTCTATTTTCTATTTATGATTTATAATTTAAATTCTTAATATTTACTAATTTTAACTATTTTAAATATTTTAATATTTAATATTTGTAATCCAGGGAGTGTGAAGCGCAGAATCAAATATCGCTGTGATGATTGTAGATTCTAGTATTAATTGTTTATACAGTATAAAGTAGTATAATATCCCAGGTTTTCAATGTTTTAAAAAGTGTAGTAAGGCAGTTAGAAGAGGTGGGGTATTGCACTACTAATCAGGGACGATATCACCGCTGCCCTCAAAGGGGGCATAATGGAGGGCTCACCTAATGAGTCTATATGAGTAGAACTCAAAAATACGAAGGATGCAATCACTCCGATGGGATTGTGCTACAGATTCCCAATAACCACCAGGACATTGAGGAACAGATATGCAGGCAGAGTAAGGAAAGGTGTAAAAACAATAGGATTTCTGTCATGGAGGACTTCAACTTCCTTAATATAATCTGGGACCTTCCCAGTGCAAGCCGTTTAGAAGGGGCAGAATTTGTTAGGTGCATCCAAGAAGGTTTCTTAAATCACTGTGTCAATAGTCCAACAAGAGAAGGGACTGTACTGGACCTGGTGTTTGGTAATGAGCCTGGCCAGGTGTCTGACCTTTCAGTGGGTGAACAGAGATTACAACTCCTTAAGTCTCAAGATAGCTAAGGATATATAAGGATAAACATGAACCTTGTGGGAGAATATTAAAATGGAGTAGGGCAAATTATGAGAGCATTAGGCAGGAACAAGGGAGAGTTAGTTGGGAACAACTGTTTTTGGGCAAGTTCACATCTGACATGTGGAGGGTGTTTAAAGACCAACCAACTGCACAGAGTACGGGACGGTTACGTCCCAGTAAGAAGAAAGGACAAAAATGGCAAGCGAACCTTGAATGTTGAGAAAGGTGATGAATTTAGTCAAGAAGGAAAAAGGAAAAGTATGTAAAGCTTAGGAAGCTAGAATCAAACAGAGCCCTTGGGGATAAAGAAGCCAGAAAAGAACTCAAGCAAGTAATTAGGAGAGCCAGGACGGGTCATGAAAAGTCCTTGGCAAGTAGGATTAAAGAGAATACCAAGGCATTCTGATTATACAGTACATCAAGAGCAAGAGGATAACTAGGGAGAAGGTAGTAGCACTCAAAGATAAAGGGAAGAACATTTGCTTCGATGCAGATGATGCGGGTGAGGTTCTTAATGAGTACTTTACATCAGTATTTACCAAGGAGACGGACATGGGCAATAATGCTGAGCATATTGATATGCTAGGATATTTTGTAGAGGAGGAGTTAAAGAGCATTAAGGCAGATAAGTTCCCAGGTTCTGAGGGGATATACCCCAGCTTTTCGAGACAGGAAAGGGAAGAGATTATTGGGGCCTTGACTAATATCTTCATGTCCTCTCCAGCCACAGGCAGCATCCCAGAGGACTGACAAGTAGCTAATGTTATTCTATCATTTGAAAAAGGAACAAGGGATAATACTGGACACTCCAGACTGGTGAGTCTCAAGTCAGTAGTAGAGAAGTTACTGGAGAGAATTCTTAGGGATAGGATTTATAAGCATTTGAAAAACTCGGGTCAAACATAGAAACATAGAAAACCTACAGCACAATACAGGCCTTACTTTACATGTGCTCACTTTAGAAATTACCTAGGGTTACCCATAGCCCTCTATTTTTCTAAGCTCCATGCACCTATCCAGGAGCCTCTTAAAAGATCCTATTGTATCCATCTCCACCGCAGTCGCCAGCAGCCCATTCCATGCACTCACCACTCTCTGCGTAAAAAACTTAACCCTGACATCTCCTCTGTACTTAATGTCCAAGCACCTTAAAACTGTGCCCTCTCGTGTTAGCCATTTCAGCCCTGGGAAAAAGCCACACGATCAATGCCTCTCATCATCTTATACACCTCTATCAGGTCACCTCTCATCCTCTGTTGCTCCAAGGAGAAAAGGCCTAGTTCACTAAACCTATTCTCATAAGGCATGCTCCCCAATCCAGGCAACATCCTTGTAAATCTCCTCTGCACCCTTTCTATAGTTTCCACATACTTCCTGTAGTGAGGTGACCAGAACTGAGCACAGTACTCTAAGTGGGGTCTGACTAGGGTCCTATACAGCTGTAACATTACCTCTCAGCTGTTGAACTCAATCCTATGGTTGGTGAAGGCCAATACACCGTATGCCTTCTTAAACACAGTCAACCTGCGCAGCATGTTTGAGTGTCCTATGGACATGCACCCCAAGATCCCTCTGATCCTCCACACTGCCAAGGGTCTTACCATTAATACTATATTCTGCCATCATATTTGACCTACCAAAATGAACCACCTCACACATATCTGGGTTGAACTCCATCTGCCACTTCCCAGCCCAGTTTTGTATCCTATCAATGTCCTGCTGTAACCTCTGACAGCCCCCCACACTATCCACAACACCCCTAACCTTTGTGTCATAGCAAATTTACTAACCCATCACTCCACTTCTTTATCCAGATCATTTATAAAAATGAAGAAGAGAATGGGTCCCAGAACAGATCCCTGAGGAACACCACTGGTCACCAACCTCCATGTAGAATATGGCCCGTCTATAACCACTCTTTGCCTTCTGTGGGCAAGCCAATTCAGAATACACAAAGCAAGATCCCCTTGGATTCCATGCCTCCTTATTTTCTCAATAAGCCTTGCATGGGGTACCTTTTCAAATACTTTGCTGAAATCCATATACACTACATCTACTCCTCTTTCATCAATGTGTTTAGTCACATCCTCAGAAAATTCATTTAGGCTCATAAGGCATGACCTGCCTTTGACAAAGCCATGCTGACTATTCCTAATCATATTATGCCTCTCCAAATGCTGCCTCTCAGGATCTTACCAACTCCTGAAGTAAGACTCACTGGTCTATAATTTCCTGGGCTATCTCTACTCCCTTTCTTGAATAAGGAAACAACCTCTGCAAACCTCCAATCCTCCAGAACCTCTCCTGTCCCCATTGATGATGCAAAGATTATTGCCAGAGGCTCAGCAATCTCCTCCCTCACCTCTCACAGTAGCCTGGGATATATCGGGTCCCGGTGACATATCCAACTTAATACTTTCAAGTTGTGTCTTACTAATTTAACTGAGCTTTTTGAGTGGTGACAAGCATGATTGATGAAGGTAGAGCAGTGGATATTGTCTGCATGGATTTTTGTAAGGTGCTTGACAAAGTTCTTCGTGGAAGGCTCATCCAGAATATTAAGATGCATTGGATACGTGGTGAATTAGCCGTTTGGATTCAGAACTGGCTTGTTCATAGATGACTGAGGGTAATGGTTGAAGGGAGGTCTGTGATTAGCAGTGTTCTGCAAGGATCTATACTGGGACCTCTGCCAGTTGTGATATATAAATAACCTGGATGAAAATGTAGATGGGTGGGTTAGTAAGTTTGCAGATGATATGAAGATTGGTGGTGTTGTGGACAGCATTGAAAATTGTTAAAGAATACAACAGGATATAATGTATGTCATTTGCAGATATGGGCAAAGAAATGGCATGTGACTTTTTTGATAAGTCAGCTTGCTGTTGTATCTTATATGCAAAGAAGCCTTATGGTACAGAAAACTCAGTCAACTTGATAAAATTTAATTGGAACTTGATACACCTATTTACCTGGCTTTCAGTTTCTAGTTGTGGAATTAATGACAACGTCTTGATAGATGTAAAGCACACCTGAAAAATATTCTTAAATTGATTAACCTCTGAACACTGCAAGACTTCGGTTAAACTATATGAATTATGAAAACTGGAATTGAAAATATTTTAAAAATCACAGTTTGTCACCACTAGCATCATTCAGGACTTCTCTTCTTACTCACAGACTGAAACAAACATGTTGCTCTTATTGGCTGATGAACAACACAGTTACCAAGTCTTGCATCCAACTCTGCTAGATCAGATGGATTCACATAAATAATGAAGCGATAGACAGCATGACACTGTTTGGAATCTGTAAAGTAAGCACAGAATAAACCAAATATTTGTAATTCTGATCCTGTGAGAAGGCTGTCAAATGCATACTAATCAAGGTTAGTAACTGCTAAAATACTGCCAGCTCCAACAAGATTCTACCATCTGTTCCTCTCCCCTTTCTGAATTTCTCTGATATGCTCCCATGCAAACTCACAAAAGTGTCATTACATAGGGAGTGGCTGGTAGGGGTGGAAGAATGGATTTAGGAATGCTGAAAGGGGTAGGGGACACATGTATAGTGATAGAATCTTGTTGGAGTTAGCAGAAATCCTGCAGACTGTTGGGGAGGAAGTAGAGTACCATGAGAACTCGTTTTTTTTTCAAGATATGGAGTGAGCAGAGGTTTGGGAAATGGATGAGAATTAGTCAAGAGGTAGTCTGTCCTTTATGGCATTGGGGAAGCCACAAACCAGTTCAAGACAAATCAGGTAATCTCATATTCGTATCACCAGATTCTCCTATAAATAGACCCCCACAACCTTTTTACCAGAAAATGTTGAACATACTCTAAATATCAGGGAGCATTTGTGGAAGCAAAAAAAAAACAGTAACAAAGTTACAATGAGAGGACAGAGGTGGAAAGAGAATAAAAGGGAAAGGTTGGAGAACTTTAAAAATTTAAAGACTGAATGGCTGTGATGCCTGCTGAAAGTAGTTGGCAAAGGGATGTCTGGATGAAGAACAGCAGGAGATAAATGAATACCACAGAGAGTTTTATGAAAACTGAATGTAGATTTTATTATCCAAGATGTACTTACATAAATAGTGATCCAGAGTTGCAAAGATTAAAATTCTTGATTCATATTATAATCTCACTGGTGCACCTTCTTGCTTCTCCTAATTTCAAGAAGGCAAAGTGCAATACATTCTAGTCTGACATTGTAATTATCAGGCTGATCTTCGCCAGCCAGGCAAATTAATAAAAATATTTTAGTGGTTTAATTCTATTTTAAATTGCTCCCCTCAAAACAGAAAATGACAGTATGTTGCACAAACCTGGCAGGTAGAAAAACTATTCTAACTAGAAATTTCTCTTAAGATGACTGGAACTAAGGAAGGGAGCCTTCACTCCTTGTGTCTGATTTTCCTTACTGCTGTGTTCTTTCTTAGCTGGGCAGGTTACCTAAAGCAGGAACGGTGCTCAAATACTGGGGAATGAGTTCATTAAACCCGAACAATTCTCTCTACCTTAGGGAAAGGCCATAGAGGATAAGGGGCAGTCATGTGGGGTTGTGGCATGACAATCATCCAACTGCCTGCTTTCCTTTCAAGATAACTCACTGAGAAACAGGTTGGAATTGTTGGGCAGCATACATATAACAAAACATTTAGCTTACAATACATGGGATAAAGGCTTACATGGTTCACGCTCTTTTTAACTTTGTAAAGGGACATCTCACAATAACATCTTTCTCATTGCTTGTGTAAAGAGTTGGCCAAACACCAAATATTGCACATGCCCTGTATGTATCTCCTTGGGTTAATCAGATACAGAAAATCATTAGGCCAGTGTGATGTGGAAGGGGATGGGAATGTAACTCCAAGTCAGATTTATTGGACTTTGTAAAAGTATATATAGCACAGGTGATCATCAGTGTTCACATAAAAACATAACATATATTATACTCAATTTTTAAAGAAAGAGCACAATTAGAACAAAAAAGTCCATTATATTGCAAAGTGGTCATGATGTTGTTATACTGAAGTAGTGATCAAGATTGTGCAGATTGATTCAAGTGAATGGCTGAAGGGAAGTAGCTATCCTTGAACCTGTTAGTGTGGGATTTCATGGTTCTGTACTTCCTATGCGAAGACAACTGCGAGAAGGTAGTGGGGATCTTTGATGATGTGTTCAGATCTGGTCACCTCACTACAGGAAGGATGTGGATACTATAGAAAGAGTACAAAGGAGTTTACAAGGATATTGCCTGGATTGGATAATCCTTATGAGAATAGGTTGAATGAATTTGGCCTTTACTCCTTAGAGTGATGGAGGATGAGAGGTGACTTGATAGAGGTGTATAAGATGATGAGAGGCATTAATTGTGTGGATAGCCAGAGGCTTTTTCCCAGGGCTGAAATGGCTAACATGTGGGGGGCATAGTTTTAAGGTGCTTGGAAAGAGGTACAGAGGGGATGTCAGGGGTTAGTTTTTCACACAGAAAATGGTGGTTGCATGGAATGCACTGCCGGCGGTGGTAGTGGAGGCGGATACAATAGGGTCTTTTAAGATTCTTAGATAGGTACATGGAGCTTAGAAAAATAGGTTATGCAGTAGGGTAATTCTAGACAGGTTCTAGAGTAGGTTACATGGTCAGCACACATTTGTGGGCTGAAGGGCCTGTAATGTGCTGTAGATTTCCATGTTCTATGACAAATGTTGCCTTATTGAGGCAGCCCCTAATATAGATGGTGGGGAGGGATGTGCTCCATGTTAGACCAAGTTCACTCAGGAGGTGAAGAAAAACATTCAGTATGGCTGGAGCCTACAACCATCCAATGTGTGGTGTCGGTGGGAGTTGTGTAGTCTCAGTTTATAGGATTTGCACATAGGGTAGTTCATTAATTGAGTGTTTTTTTTGTCTTTACAGGTACTTTTTCCTTCAAAAATATTACCATTATACCGCCTGCAGTCACTGATAAATTTGTCCAGCCCTCCAGTCCTGTCCAAGTAAACTAGGGCCACTTCCTTGAGAGCCAGATCCTCAGGTGCCATCCTAGAGAAGGGCCAGGTCTCGCTGGATCCTTCGCTCCACTCGGCGCTGTTTCACGCTGGCAAGGCCGGGCCTTTACCTCCTGCACTGGGTTGTCAAACACCAGGCTTCGCTCCTCCCATGAGCCGCCCAAAGCCAGACACTGACGCGCAGGCGCAGCGCCCCGTGCAGTTAATTGCAGCCAAAGCATCAACTCGTGGGGACGCGTGAGAGACTCCAGGTACCCCACATGTTTCGGCAGGAGCTGTCATACAATTCACTAAACCACTGCAACTATTAAGGTTGACGGTGCAAAGTTTTTGAAGGTCAATAAAATGCAGACATTCAGCAGGCTGATCGACACCTTCAATAATTCAACAGCGATGGGGCAACAGGCTCATTCGTTAGTCCGAATGTGAACCAGCATCCAGAATGCAAGCAGGGAATGCAGCCAGGGGGTCTAGAGTTCAGACTGGGTTCCTTAGGCGGAGTTGAGGTCTGAAGGGTTTGCGAGAGCAGAGGTGTCCATTGTAGAAAATTGTACACGAGTAATAAAAGTATTTTGTTAACAACATTAATTTCTGCTTTATTAACAGTTGCCATTGTGAAATTGAGGAACTAAGGGGGCAGCATTTGGCCACAGTTTCGGAGGGAGGACACGGCCCAAGCACAATCCAATCCAGACCCGTTATGAGGTCTCACTGACCAGTGTCTAATCATTATTGGGCATGATAATTTCCGAAAATTTCTAGAGGCAATCTATCATAACCAACATTTTAACCCACTGCCTACTGCTTGCTAACCTGAGGCAATATAAATTATTCCTCCATACAAAGAACCCATAGAAATGAAATAAGATAACGTTATTTCTCCACTCCTTGAAAAGGTATTTGCTTATCAACAATCTTCATTGATCGGTTCGGGACTCTGGTCTGGTCCAACATTCAACACACACAAAATGCTGAAGGAACTCAGCAGGCCAGGCAGCCTCTATGGAAAAGAGTACAGCTGCTGAGTTCCTTCAGCATTTTGTGTGTGTTGCTTGGATTTCCAGCATTGCAGATTTTCTCTTGTTTGTGACTAGTCTAACATTCGTCTGCTCCACAGCTGCATGCAAGCTATTCAACCTTATTGCTCAAACACAATGCGCAACATTTAACACACTTCACTACTTTGCCATCAAAATCAGAGGCGGCTACGCGGCTGTCAGCTGTAGATCACGCATAACCTGGATCTCACAGCAGAGCAGTGTTCGGCATCATTGGTAATTTACTATAGCTTCATTCATATGTGAATGGGTATTTATGTAAGTCTATTTTACATCCTTGCAAGCGGAACAAGTGCGACACCTCCTCCCTCAATACCATTCAGGGCCGAAAACAGTCCTTCCAGGTGAGGCGACAATTCACCTGTGAGTTTGTCGGCGGTCATCTACGGTATCCGGTGCGGCCTCAGATACACCGTTAGAGCCGATGCAGATTGGGGGTTCGCTTTGTCGAGCAGCTTCGCTCCGTTCGCCACAAAAGGCCACATATTTCAATTCGGTTTCCCATTTCCATATGTCGGTCCGTGGCCTCCTCTACTGCCACGTGGAGGCCACGCTCAGGTTGGAGGAGCAACTCCTCATATTCCGCAGCAACACAGACCCAAAATGCTGGAGGAACTTAGCAGATCAGGCAGCATTTATGGAAATCAATAAACAAACGACGTTTCGGGCCACGACCCTTCTTCAGGACTCGTGTTTATGATGTAATATTCCGTCTGGGTACCCTGATTTGCAGAGTTCCTCCAGCACTTTATGGTGTGTTCTTCACGATGTCCAGCATCCGCAGAAGAGTGTGAGGGGGAGAGGGGGGAATCTTTCACTGCTTCCTTTTCTGCGGCCGTTTGCTGCATAATTAGTAGCAAGGATGAAGTTCTGTGGCTGGGTTGTGGAGCATTCTTCAGCTCAAAAATCGATCTGGATACCCATCGTAGAATAGTCTTGGCTTCAACAAAATAATTTTATTTCAGCGCGCTAATCGATGAAGGGGAGGCTATGTCCACAAAACTCTCTGCAGTTTCCTGCAGTCATGTGCAAACTTTTCAGGATGACTGTTTATTCTGCTCCATAGATGCTGCCTGACCTGCTAAGTTCCTCTAGCATTTTGTGTATATTGCTCGGGATTGAACATCTGCAGAATAGCGTGTCTCGTGTGCAAATATGCCTTTCATTGTTTGAACATAATGCCTGCATGTGTGGGATACAATGTTATGAACTTGGCAACACCAGAAAACTCTTGTCACCTAGTTTATGGTGGTGGCTAAAATGCTGAGAGAACAGAATATTCCAGAAGGAAGCATGGCTATGGCCATGGCTGTGAAATCTGGCTGCATAGTCATAAAGTATACCGTGAGAAAAGGAAGTAGAAGTTGAAAAGATGAATTTCTAGTTACTGTGTATCACCAGATTGAGTCTGGCATTAAGTACCCTTAGGATTGACAGAAATCAGACATTAATATAGTTTTGTAGAAGCTGGCAGTACTCAATGTACTCTGAACCAAACAATCTGTGCTTTACTGAGCGATGATTATTGGTCACAACAGCACAGGTAACTTTACTATTCTTCATTAGAAAAGCACACTTACATCCTTTGTGTTCTATGACTTTGTAACACTACAGCCCAAACAGGCCATTCAACCCATCTAGTTCATGCCAAACTATTACTCTGCTTAGTGCCATTGACTGACACCCAGATTATACTCTTCCCATCCATGTACTTATCCAAACTTCTCTTAAATGTTGCAATTGAACCCACATCCACTGGCAACTTGTTCCACTCTCTCACTACCATCAGTAAAGTTGTTCCTTGTCAGGTTCCCCTTACATATTTCACTTTTCACCCTTAACCTGCGACCTCTTGTTCCAGTCACACCCAACCTCAATGAAAAGAGCCTGCCACATTTATTCTTTCTATATTCTCCTATACTCTGTGTGTGGGTGGGGAGGGGGGGAGCCCTAACTTATTCAAACTTCTCCCTATGACTCAGTTCCTCAGATCTGCAACACTCTTGCAAGTTTTATCTATATAAAACATAGAAAACCTACAGCACAATACAGGCCCTTTGGCCCACAAAGCTGTGCCGAACATATCCCTACCTTAGAAATTACTAGGTTTACCTATAGCCCTCTATTTTTCTGAGCTCCATGTACTTATCCAAAAGTCTCTTAAAAGACCCTATCGTATCTGCCTCCACCACCGTTGCCGGCAGCCCATTCCATGCACTCACCACTCTCTGCGTAAAAAACTTACCCCGACATCTCATCTGTACCCACTCCCCAGCACCTTAAAACCTGTGTCCTCTTGTGGCAACCATTTCAGCCCTGGGAAAAAGCCTCTGACTATCCACACAATCAATGCCTCTCATTACCTTGTACATCTCTATCAGGTCACCTCTCATCCTCCGTCGCTCCAAGGAGAAAAGGCCGAGTTCACTCAACCTGCTTTCATAAGGCATGCTCCCCAATCCAGGCAACATCCTTGTAAATCTCCTCTGCAGCCTTTCGACAGTTTCCACGTCCTTCCTGTAGTGATGCGACCAGAATTAAGTACAGTACTCCAAGTGAGGTCTGACCAGGGTCCTATATAGCTGCAACATTACTTCTCGGCTCCTAAGTTCAATTCCACGATTGATGAAGGCCAATACACCGTATGCCTTCTTAACCACAGAGTCAACCTGCGCAGCTACTTTGAGCGTCCTATGGACTCGGACCCCAAGATCCCTCTGATCCTCCACACTGCCAAGAATCTTACCATTAATACTATATTCTGCAGTCATATTTGACCTACCAAAACGAACCACTTCACACTTATCTGGGTTGAACTCCATCTGACACTTTTCAGCGCAGTTTTGCATCTTATCAATGTCCCGCTGTAACCTTTGACAGCCCTCCACACTATCCACAACACCTCCAACCTTGGTGTCATCAAATTTTCCAACCCATCCCTCCACTTCCTCAACCAGGTCACTTATAAAAATCACAAAGAGTAAGGGTCCCAGAACAGATCCCTGAGGCACACCACTGGTCACTGACCTCCACGCGGAAAATGACCCCTCTACAACCACTCTTTGCCTTCTGTGGGCAAGCCAGTTCTGGATCCACAAAGCAATGTCCCCTTGGATCCCATGCCTCCTTACTTTCTCAATAAGCCTTGCATGGAGTACCTTATTAAATGCCTTGCTGAAATCTATATACACTACATCCACTGCTCTTCCTTCATCAATGTGTTTAGTCACATCCTCAAAAAATTCAATCAGGCTCGTAAGGCATGACCTGCCCTTGATAAAGCCACGCTGACTATTCCTAATCATATTATACCTCTCCAAATGTTCATAAATCCTGCCTCTCAGGATCTTCTCCATCAATTTACTAACCACTGAAATATGACTCATTGGTCTCTAATTTCTTGGGCTATCTCTACTCCCTTTCTTGAATAAAGGAACAACATCCGCAACCCTCCAATCCTCCAGAACCTCTCCCATCCCCATTGACGATGCAACGATCACCGCCAGAAGCTCAGCAATCTCCTCCCTCGTCTCAAACAGTCGCCTGGGGTACATCTCATCCAGTCCCAGTGACTTATCCAACTTTCCAAAAGCTTCAGCACATTCTTTCTTAATATCTACATGCTCAAGCTTTTCAGTCTACTGCATGTCATCACTGCAATCACCAAGATCCTTTTCCATAGTAAATACTGAGGTAAAGTGTTCATTAAGTACCTCTGCTATTTCCTCCAGTTTCATACACACTTTCCCACTGTCACATTTGATAGGTCCTATTCTTTCACCTCTTATCCTCTTGCTCTTCACATACTTGTAGAATGCCTTGGGGTTTTCCTTAATCCTGCCCGCCAAGGCCTTCTCATGGCCCCTTCTGGCTCTCCTAATTTCCTTCTTAAGTTCCTTCCTGTTATCCTTATAATCTTCTTGATCTCTAACATTACTTAGCTCTCTGAACCTTTTGTAAGCTTTTCTTTTCTTCTTTGATGAGATTTATTACAGCCTTTGTACACCACGGTTCCTGTACCCTACCATAACTTCCGTCTCATTGGAACATACCTATGCAGAACTCCACACAAATATCCCCTGAACATTTGCCACATTTCTTCCGTACTTTTCCCTGAGAACATCTGTTCCCAATTTAAGCTTCCAATTTCCAGCCTGATAGCCTCATAATTCCCCTTACTCCAATTAAATGCTTTTCTAACTTGTCTGTTCCTATCTCTCTCCAATGCTATTGTAAAGGAGATAGAATTATGATCGCTATCTTCAAAATGCTCTCCCACTGAGAGATCTGACACCTGATCAGATTCATTTCCCAATACCAAATCAAGTACAGCCTCTCCTCTTGTAGGCTTATCTACATATTGTGTCAAGAAACCTTCCTGAACACACCTAACAAACTCCATCCCATCTAAACCCCTTGCTCTAGGGAGATGCCAATCGATATTTGAGAAATTAAAATCTCCCATCACGACAACTCTGTTATTATTACACCTTTCCAGGATCTGTTTCCCTATCTGCTCCTCGATATCCCTGTTACTATTGGGCAGTCTATGAAAAACCACCCTGTAGAGTTATTGACCCCTTCCTATTCCAAACTTCCACCAGACTCCGTAGACAATCCCTCCATGAGGTCCACCTTTTCTGCAGCCGTGACACTAACTCTGATCAACAGTGCCACGCCCCCACCTCTTTTGCCTCCCTCCCTATCCTTTCTGAAACATCTAAAGCCTGGCACTTGAAGTAGCCATTCCTGCCCCTACACCATCCAAGTCTCTGTAATGGCCACAACATCATAGCTCCAAGTACTGATCTACACTCTGAGCTCATCCGCTTTGTTCACAATACTCCTTGCATTAAAATAGGCACATCTCAAACCATCTGACTGAGTGCATCTCTTCTCTATTACCTGCCTGTTCTCCCTTTCTCACTGTCTCCAAACTTTCTCTATTTGTGAGCCAACCTCCCTTTCCTCTGCCACTTCAGTTCGGTTCCCACCCCCCAGCAATTCTCGTTTAAACTCTCCCCAATAGCCTTAGCAAACCTTCCTGCCAGGATATTGGTTCCACTGGGATTCAAGTGCAATCCGTCCTTTTTGTACAGGTCACACCTGCCCCACAAGAGGTCCCAATGATCCAGAAATCTGAAACCCTGCCCCCTGCTCCAATCCCTCAGCCACTCATTTATCCTCCACCTCATTCTATTCCCATACTCACTGTCCCGAGATTACTACCTTTGAGGTCTAGCTTTTCAACTTCTTTCCTAACTCCTGTAGTCTTTTTTTCAGGACCTCCTCCCTTTTCCTGCCAATGTCATTGGTACCAATGTGTACCATGACCTCTGGCTGTTCTCCTTCCCACGTCAAGATGTCACGGACATGATCAGAAACATCCCGGACCCTGGCACCTGGGAGGCAAACTACCCTGTATGTATTTCTTTCCTGCGTCCATAGAATTGCCTGTCTGACCCCCTAACTATAGAATCCCCTATCATTGCTGCCATCCTCTTCCTTTCCCTACCAATCTGAGCCATAGGGCCAGACTCTGTGCCAGAGGTGCGACCACTGTTGCTTCCCCCAGGTAGGCCATACCCCCCAACAGTACTCAAGCAGGAATACTTATTGTTAAGGGGGACAGCCACTGGGGTACTCTCTAGTACCTGCTTCTTGCCCTTCCCTCTCCTGACTGTTATCCACTTCTCTGTCTCCTGTGGTCCCAGGGTGACTATCTTCCCAAAGCTCCTCTCAATCACCTCCTCACTCTCCCTGAGCAGACGAAGGTCATCGAGCTGCAGCTCTAGTTCCCTAACTCAGTCTCTAAGGAGCTGCAGCTCGACGCACCTGGTGCAGATGTGGTTGTCCGGGAGGCCGGGAGTCTCTAGGACTTCCCACATTTGACACGGAGCACAGAAAACCAGCCTCACACACATACTCTCTGTCTTCATTTTAAACAGATTACCTACCTGACCTCGACTCCTTATCACCTAAGCTCCATTGAGCCAAAGCCTTCCTACTCTGTCTCCCACTCTGTAAATCTGCCTTCCTTTTAAATTCTTTCCGCTGTTCTCACTGGCCGACCGCCACGTGCTTGCGCAGTTGAGCCCCGTTCAAACTGCCGAAGAAATAACCGTCACCTTCTCAACTCTGCTCACTTTTAAACTCTTCCTGCTGTTCTCCCCGGCCGACCTCCACGCACTTGCGCAGTCGTGCCCTGTTCAAACTGCCGAAGGAATAACCTCTACTGCCTTTCCTTCAATTTTCCTTAACATCTACTGCCTTTCCTTCAATTGTCCTGATATCCCTCTCAAAAGACTTTAAGATTGGTTATACACAACTTACCATGCACAAAGCCATGTTGACTATCTCTAGTCAGGCCTTATCTAAGTATTTACATATCCTGACCCCAAGGATACCTTCCAAAAATTCACCCACTACTGACATTATGCTCACCCAGCCTATAATTTCCTGTCTTATTCATAGCCTTTAGTGAACTACGGAACAACATTAGCTAACATCCAGTCTTCCGGCACCTCACCTGTTGTTAAGGACATTTTAAATACCTCTGCCAGGGCCACTGCAATTTCTGCACTAGCCACCCACAAGGTCCAATGAGACATCTTGACAGGTCCTTTGGACTATCCACCCAACTTTATCTCAATACAGCAAGCATTTCCTCTTTCTGTAATCTGGATATGGTGGTCCATGACCTCACTACTGTTTTGTCTCAATTCTATGGTCACAGTGTCCATCTCACGAGTAAATACAGATGGAAAAAATCCACTTCTGATTTCCCCATCTCTTTTGGCTCCATGCATAGATGACGAAATATAATAATAATAATAATAATAGACAAACCACAAATAGTACCAAAATCTACATGTGTTTGGTGGCTTCTTTAAAGTTATACCAGCTTTCGGGGGTATTCTGCCTGATACCTTGGACTGTGTCGAGTTCAAAGCCTCTAAGGGGCCTAATGAGTGCCAAGAAAACACCCCCCACACCATTGCACAACCACCACCAGCCTAAACCATTGACACAAGGCAGGATAGTTTATGCCAAATTATGACCCTGTCACCTACATGCCACAGCAGAAATCGAGATTCATCAGACCAGTCAATATTTTTCCAATCTTCAGCTGTCCAGTTTTGGTGAGCCTACACCCACTGTAGCCTCAGTTTCCTGTTCTTAGCTGACAGGTGGAGAACCTGGTGTGGTCTTCTGCTGCTGTGGCCCATCCACTTCAGACTCAATGTGTTGTGCATTCAGAGATGCTCTTCTGCAGACCACTGTTGTAATGAGTAGTTGTTTTGAGTTACCAGCATCTTCCTATCAGCTTGAACCAGTCTGGCCATTCTTCTCTGACCCCTCTCATTAACAAGGCGTTTTTACCCCCAGAACTGCCACTCACTGGAGGTGTGCTGGTGTACACAATAAAATGGCCACTGAGTATATAATTAAGAGCTTCTCCCTTCAATGTTGAAGATGATGTTTCATTTATACGGAATAAATTAAAATATCTTAAAACAAGCTCTAAACCTCTTAAACATTAGCAAATGGCAGGCATTTCACCATCAATTTCTCCTGAATAATTTTCCTCCATTACTACAGTCATAGACTCCAAGTTACCAGAAAGAGTTTTCTGAACAATTTTATCTGTTATCAGAATACAAAAAGAGGAAAGTATAGATTATTTTATAAAAATGGCTTATTGCTTACAGTTCACATGATGATTATTCTACATACAGAATACATATGGAACAAATAGAGGATAGCCTGGATGCAGTGTGGGTTCTGGAACAACATAAGTAATGTAGAAAATATTGGGGGAAAAAAATCACTTAACTATGTTCTCTACCTGCTAAATGAACTGGTTGGAGTCCTGATAAGGGTCTTGGCCCAAAATGTCGACTGTCTACTCTTTAATGGATACTGCCTGGCCTGCTGAGTTCCTCCAGCATTTTCTGTGTTTTGCTTTGGATTTCCAGCATCTGCTTATTTCCTCATGAAGGGTTTGTTGCAACTGGTCTACAAGTCTTTCATTAATTTGGCAGAATAATGGATCAAAACGTTAAGTATCAGATGTGATTCCATGCACGCCAAATTTTACCAATGTGTTAAAAAACAATGCATTTGAATTTTAAATTAACACTTGCATTCATATTATCCTTGCATCATCCTTTTAAAACTAAATGTAAAAAATATTATCAATAAAAACTATTGAGAATATATTTTAAATATGTGCTATTTAATTGCTTTACTGTATCAGTTTACATCCACCTCAAGCACGCTGCACCGGTTAAATATGTTATAATATAAAAGTACAGTTTCATCTTATTCAGATAGAGATTTTTCTGTTATGTACATTTCCAGTTTATTTTAGTAAAACCAAAGTAATGTTTAGTAGATGGTGCCCAGTTCACATTAAATAACTTGTAAAACATTTTCATGTATCTAACCTGCGAGGTCATGATTTTTTCTCCATTTTCAAGTAAAGTCTACGCCATAAATTCAATTTTTTACTGAGTGACAATTCAAGTGAATCTTCAAGTGAACTGATAAAAATTTTGACCAGAATCTAAATATGACAAATTACCGTATGACAAGTGAAAATATGTCTGTAAACTGCAATTTGCCAGTCACAATATATCAGCTCAAGAGAACCATCACAGCACACATTAATCCAGCCTTAATTACCAACACTGATTAATTGTGCCTATGATATTTAAAAGATATAACGTAGAGCACTTCATCAGTATTTCAACAAAATCGGTGGGGGGGGGTGAGGGGGGAGGGAAAGCAAATAATAAGCAATTGTTAAAAATGCAACACTTTGGAATCTTCAGACTTGAAAATGGTGAAGTAAATATTCTATCACTTGAAAGTTGCACAAGGAATGTACAGTATATAGTAGTTTAGAGGTCCAAAATTCACTGAATTGCTACTAGCTTTATTTAAGACATGCAGATGGTTATGGTGTAAAATCAAAAGTCCACATGTATCCTTATGAAGGTATTTTCATTTTGTGTTGTGTTCAGTTTCCTATAGAAGATGACCTTCATAAAAATGAATCTTCAATAGGTGGGGCATAAGAAAAGCCAATAAAGGCATCATCAGCTTCTAAAACACTGGCATTGACTATGGAGCGGTCAGGAGAATGACAGATGGAGTGTGGAACTTGTTCTTCCGTAAATTCTGGATCAAAATTTTGCAGGTCTTCAGGACCAGCCTGAAACACAAATGCTAGTGTTGTCACATCCTCAAAACAGTTATGACATTCAGATATGTTGCACTTACATTAGATTTTAATCTAATTAGTTACATACCACACTAGGATTAAATGGTGGAGCTATTTCCTTCCGATCTAACTCTTCCCAGTTAATAACATCAAAAAAGGGATGGCATTTGATTTCAGCCTGTAAATGAGAACCCACACAATAAATTAATATGCAGCAGCAATTTAAACAGCTTCATATAAAAGGGTGTGGATGGCAGAGTTGTAAGGTGCACCTTCTTTCTGCTAGCACCTGTTTAGCCACTCCTCCCCCCCACCCGATCAGGGTCACGTGAAACCACGGGAGCTGGTGGTGGAGGGTCGTATGAGCAGCTGGTGCATATCACAAGTCCTGGTTATGTGACCATTGATGCCAGGCAGCCAATCCCTGAAGAGTACTGATAATGGCTGAGGTCACCCGTCTCGTAAAGACACTGCCCAGAAGAAGGCAAACCACTTCTGTAGAAAAATTTGCCAAGAACAATCATGGTCATGGAAGTATCATAATCACCCAAAGGCATATAACAAATGAACAAACATATAAAAGGCATTTACTGAACCACTAGAAAAGTATAAATTCTGTTACTTGGCTATTTTGAATTTTGAGATCTTTTCTCCTTCAACTGGTAGAAAACAAGCCTGAGAGTTGACTTGGGTATTTTTTAATCAAAGGGAGTAGGAGAGAAAAATTAGCACCTAAAATACTGTAGGTGCTCAAAAGGTGCAAATCAGAATGTTTTGGATTCAAGTGGAAGTTGAAGATCTATATGTGTAGTTAAGTCCATTATTTCAGCAGTTTAATGGGAATGCAGTCTTAAAGTAAGTTGGCCTCTTTACTGCAATCAGTGGCAAAGGGACAGCATTTGACATGGAGAGCGCTGACTGGAAAGATCTGTTAACTTTTGTTGTGCGGATTTCCTTTTTTTCAATGTTCACTTGCTGTCAGGTGTCAGTTTAAGAGGATTTCTGGTATCATCAAACTCACTGAGCAGTTACTGACAATTAAGAATTGTCCTGGACAGCAAATGAAAATACAAAAAGTATATTTTAACTACTTTTTAAATATTAAGAGTATGAAATAAGTATACAACATCCATCAAAGATGAAATCACACTACTGTACCTTTTTTTGAAAGGTCAAAGGTTAAAAGGCACACCATTAAAAACTTCAAACAAAGTGTCATATTTTCAGGGTGTTTGGAAGAAGAATTTGCAAACACTTAAGGTTTTTATCAATTCACTGACTATAAAACAGCATTGCTTGGGAGATTTCAACATTTGACTGTGCATTTGTATGCCCCAGAAGCTGCTGTCAGTTAAGTAATGGTACTAAGTCTTAATACATGCAAATTCTAAACTAATAATGTTTTGGATAAGATATAAGGACTGTTTTGCTCCCCTACTTGTTCAGACAGATGCTGAAGGTTCCATGAGTGTGTTTAAATAGATAAGAAGATATTAAATGAGTAATGTAGCCAACGGTCTTAATGCACTTAACTTCAAAAATTGTGAAATTATCTGAAGAAATAAAAATCAAGTGACGTACATTCAAATAGCATTGAAGAACCAAGCCAAATATTCCAGAATGGACAAGAAAAAAATAAACTGCAATAGTGCTAGTTTTGAATAATAAATAAAATTCTAATTATAGCCTGTGAGCTAATAATATTTTTTTTGCAAGTATTTATTAGAATAAAGAAACTGACAAGCTTTGAATGTATTTAATACTTCACTCCATCTGTTGTAAAGTTGAGGCCAAATCTGTAAAGTAGGGTTTGACCCCATGACATTCACATAGCCAGTCCATAAAAAAGGATTCTAGGGCTTCTGGGAAGACAAAAAATGTTTCTGTTGTGATACAAAGTGAAATGAAGTTAAGTGGCATGTATGACTGTAAAATAAATAAATGGTGCAAGATTTTAAGGTTCTGAAAGAAAGTCTTACAAAATCTTCTTTTGCTCCTAATCTTCTCTGGCTCTCCTTTTCAAGTAGCCCTTCCAGGATAGAACATGCTTCATTGCTTGTTCCTGGTCTTAATTGCAGTGGCTTGTGAAGGATGTATTCGTACATCTCTACAGTATCACGACTGTAGAAGGGAGGCTGCAAAAATAAAAGTACTGGTTTTGCTGAAATGGTTTCTTTTTTGATCATTTTCTTCTGTCAACAGTTGAACACTCTCTGGGCTGTAAACAGTACATACAAGCATTAAAGCATTTGGATCTACTTTTAGGAATCCCCTTTTCAAGCTCTTGCAGTGGGAAATCGTGGAGTGAGTTGGAGACAGTTCCTTGTAGATTTCACACACCAGTTTTAAAAGGTGAACAGGGCCTGTCAGTGGACAGTGTATTATGCCTAAACAATGGAGACTACAATGGGATGAGGGAGGATTTGGCTAATGTAGACTGGGAACACAGGTTATAAGGTGGGACAGTTGAGGAACAGTGTAAGACTTTCAAAGAGATTTTTCATGGTGCTCAACAAAAGTATATTCCAGTTAAAAGCAAGGACAATAACAGTAGGGAGCCTTGGATAACTAAGGAAATACATGAAGGCATCAAACTAAAAGCTCGTGTGTACAAAGTCGCCAAGAGTAGGAGGAAACTGGAAGATTGGGAAGACTTTACAAGGCAACAAAGAACCATAAAATGAGCAATAAAAAAGGGAAGCTAGATTATGAAAATAAACTAGCACAAAATATAAAAACAGATAGTAAATGTTTTTATAATTATATAAAGCATAACAGGGTGGCTAAAGTGAACGTAAGTCCCTTGGAGGATGAGAAAGGGGAATTGATATTGGGTAACAAGGAAATGACAGGAGGTTTGAATGACTATTTTGTGTTGGTCTTCATGGTGGAGGGCATGTTTAATATGCCAAAGAGCATATTGTGGATGCGATGGGAGGTGAGGACCTCGATACAATAGCTGTCACTGAAGAGGTAGTGCTGAGCAAACTTGTGGGCCTGAAGATAGGTAAGTCCTCTGGCCCTGATGGAATGCATCCCAGGGTACTGATGGCAGAAGTTATAGAAGAGGCTTTGGTGAAATTTACCAAAATTTGCTGGACTCTGAACGGCAGATTGGGAGACTCAAATGTCATGCCACTGTTCAAAAAAGGATGTAGGCAAAAG
This sequence comes from Mobula hypostoma, assembly GCF_963921235.1. Taxonomy (NCBI): domain Eukaryota; kingdom Metazoa; phylum Chordata; class Chondrichthyes; order Myliobatiformes; family Myliobatidae; genus Mobula; species Mobula hypostoma. The sequence continues at coordinate 217,567,739 of NC_086097.1, read as the reverse complement.
GTGGGTAACTATAGGCCAGTTAGTTTAACATCTGTAGTTGGGAAAATGCTTGAAGTTATTAAGGAAGAAATAGCGAGGCGTCTGGAAAGAAATGGATCCATCAGGCAGATGCAGCACGGATTCAGCAATGTCAGGTCCTGTTTGACAAACTTACTCGAGTTCTTTGAGGATATAACAAGCACAGCGGATGGGGGAAAACAGATGGACATTATTTAATTGGATTTCCAGAAGGTGTTTGATTAGGTGCTGGATAAAAGACTTACCCATAAGATAAGGATGCATAGAGTTGGGGGTGATGTATTAGCATGGATAGAGGATGGGTTAACTAATAGAAAGCAGAGACCTGGGATACATGGGTGATACTCTGGTTGGCAAACAGTGGTGAGTGGTGTGCCGCAGGGGTCGATGCTGGGCCTGCAACTGTTCTTGATACACATTAACGATCTGGAAGAGGGGACCAAGTGTAGTGTAACTAAGTTTGTTGATGATACTAAATTGAGTGGAAAAGTAAATCATGCAGAAGATACGGAGAGTCTGCAGAGAGATATAGACAGGTTAAGTGAGTGGGCAAGGAGCTGGCAGATAGAGTACAATGCGAGGTCATCTACTTTGGAAGGGAAAATGAAAGAGCAGATTATTACTTAAATGATAAAAAATTGCAGCATGCTGCTGTGCACAGGGACTTGGGAGTGCTTGTGCATGAATCACAAAAGGTTGGTTAGCAGGTGCATCAGGTTATCAAGAAGGCCGGCTTATCAAATGGGATGTTGGCCTTCATTGTCAGGGGGACTGAATTTAAGAGCAGGAAGGTAAAGCTGCAACTGTACAGGGTACTACTAGTGAGGCTGCACTTGGAGTACTGCATGCAGTTCTGGTCTCCTTATTTGAGGAAGGATATACTGGCTCTGGAGGCGGTGTAGAGGCAGCTCACCAGGTTGATTCCAGAAATGAGGGGGTTAGACTATTGAGAAGAGATTGAGTTGTCTGGGACTGTACACGCTGGAATGCAGAAAAATTAGAGATCATATGGAAACATATAACATTATGAAAGGGATAGACACGACAGAGGCAGGAAAGTTGTTTCCACTGGTAGGTAAGACTAGAACTAGGGGGCATAGCCTCAAGATTCGGAGGAAGGATGATTTAGGACGGAGATGAAGAGAAACTGCTTTTCCCAGACAGTAGTGAATTTGTAGAATTCTCTGCCCAATAAAGCAGTGGAGGCTACATCAGTAAATATATTTAAAACAAGGTTGAATAGATTTCTGCATAGTAGGGGAATTAAGGGTTATGGAGAAAAGGCAGGTATGTGGAGATGAGTTCATGGCCAGATAAGCCATGATCTTACTGAATGGTAGAGCAGGCTCGATGGGCTAGATGGCCTACTCCTACTCTTATTTCTTATATTCTTATAAATCGAAAGGATATATTTGTTGCTGAGGGGAATGGCCATAGGACAATTCTGCACTGACTGCTTTCTCCACTTACTTCTCCTGGTGGTCATCCATCTACCACCTGAAACCTGAACTGTTTGTGTGACCACCTCAGTAAAAGTCCCAGCTCTGGGGTTTTTAGCCTCCGGTTTGGTCCTGAGTACATCTAGCTTCAGCTCCAGTTCCTTGACCTTGTCAGTCAGGAGCTGAAGTTGGGTGCACTTCCTGCAGATGTAGTCATCAGGGAGACTGCTAGGTATCCTGGATTCCCACATCTTCCCAGATCTTCCCAGAGGAGCGTCTATTACCTTAACTATCACCCTGGCTATGCTTGTTATTCCTCCCATTTCTCAAGTTTTAAGTTCTAACCTGCGCCTATTCTCACTTTGAGACAAAGCCTGACCGCTCCAACAATGGCTGCCCTGCTTATACCTCGCTTCTTCTTATTGGCCCCTGCTGAGTGCCTAGGAGATTGTGATAATTGAAGCTGCCGAGAAGCTCCCAAAGGTCCCAAGCTCTTTTTAAACCTCACCCTGCCTCACCAACAAACAACTGCATGCAATGACTGAAACCCACTGAAAAGTTCAGTAGCGTTAAACTATAATTCAAAATGCTGTTTAGTCTGGAACAAATAGGTTATTTCTATTTAATTCAAAAACAAAATGGTTTACTAAAAATATAATGGGTTTCAAATGAGAAAATGAGAATACATACCAAACCATACAACATTTCAAACAGAACAGAGCCAAGACACCACCAGTCTACTGTATTATCATAAGGTTGCTTTCTGAGCACTTCGGGTGCAAGGTACTGGAAAAAAAAAGTAAAAAAAATAATTGCCTAGAATCCAGTAACCTTTTCTTGAATTGTATTTATGGTGGGTTTGTTTGATTACATAGTTAATGCCTTTTTCTGCTTCAGCACTCAATTTGTTTTTGGGATGGACTGAGCATCTGGCAGATTCTGCTCCAACTTTCTGGAAAGAGAAATGGATGATGTGCTGAACTAATCAATATTTCAATAACCTAAAGAAAACAAGGTATACAATCTGACTGAAGCATCCCAATTAAATAGTTAGGTTAGCTCCAAATTGTACAATAAATAGTTTGCAAAGTGAATGTTTAATCAGATTATGCTCATTTATAGAGGGAAATAAATGCATGCCACAGTAAAGTCAACTTATCAACAGGTTTATTGCTGACTTCCTTCTTTACCTAAATTCATTTGTATCTTATAATCTGTAAATTTTAAGAGTGTGTATTTTTCCCCCATACACTCAGTAGGATCTTAACTACTTTGAAACTAGCATTTTACCATTTAGTAAAACTTCAGGACAACAAACGTCCATTAGAAATTGGACTCCACTAGCACAATATTTATGAGTGTTTAGGAGTACAGATTTCACACCAAAAAACATTCATTTAGCACACTTCACACCCCACCTAGAATGTCCCAAAATGCTCCAAGATATTTTAGGAATACAACAGTCAATATGTACACACAAAAAACAAATGTGCCAATTAAAACTAATTTATATGTAAAAAATATACCACTTGATTGTCCAGTAGCCAGGACATGCTCTGCTCCCTCACGATGCCATGGAATATTCTATGTCCTTGAAAGAGGCTAAAAGGGACTTGGTTCAAAGTCTCTTCAAAAGGCCTCCTTCTGATAAAGATCTCTCCTCCATTTCAGGAGACAGATTTGGCACTGGCATATTTTATAAGCCCACCAACTCCCACAGCTACCTATAAGATCATAAGATATAAGAGCAGAAGTAGGCCATTCAGCCCATTGAGTCTGCTCCGCCATTCAATCATAGCTGATCCAATTCTTCCAGTCATCCCAACTCCCCTGCCTTCTCCCCATACCTTTTGATGCCCTGGCTAATCAAGAACCTATCTATCTCTGCCTTAAATGCGCCCAATGACTTGGCCTCCACAGCCGCTCGTGACAACAAATTCCACAGATCTACCACCCTCTGACTAAAGTAATTTCTCCGCATCTCTGTTCTAAATGGACGTCCTTTAATCCTGAAGTTGTGCCCTTTTATCCTAGACTCCCCTACCATGGGAAATAACGTTGCCATATCTAATCTGTTCAAGCCTTCCAACATTCGGAATGTTTCTTTGAGATCCCCCCTCATTCTCCTGAACTCCGGGGTATACAGCCCAAGAGATGCCAAACGTTCCTCATATGGTAACCCTTCATTCCTGGAATCATTCTCATGAATCTTCTCTGAACCCTCTCCAATGTGAGCACATCCTTTCCAAAATAAGGAGCCCGAAATCACACACAATACTCCAAGTGTGGTCTTACGATTGCCTTACAGAGCCTCAATATCACATCACTGCTCTTATATTCTATACCTCTAGAAATGAATGCCAACATTGCATTTGCCTTCTTCACCACTGACTCAACCTGGTGGTTAAAATTTAGGGTATCCTGCACAAGGACTCCCAGGTCCCTTTTCATCTCTGCATTTTGAATTCTCTCTCAATCTAAATAATAGTCTGTCCATTTATTTCTTCCACCAAAGTGCATGACTATATATTTTCCAACATTGTATTTCATTTGCCACTTCTTTGCCCATTCCCCTAAACTATCTAAGTCTCTCTGTTTCCTCAACACTACCCGCTGCTTCACCTGTCTTTGTATCATCGGCAAATTTAGGCATAGATCCATTAATCTCATAGTCCAAATCATTGACATACATCATAAAAAGCAGCGGTCCCAACACCGACCCCTGGGGAATTCCAGCCAGAATAGGATCCCTTTATTCCCACTCTCTGCTTTCTGCCGATCAACCAATGCTCCACCCATGCTAGTAACTTCCCTGTAATTCCATGGGCTCTTATCTTGCTAAGCAGCCTCCTGTGTGGCACCTTGTCAAAGGCCTTCTGAAAATCCAAGTACACCACATCTACTGCGTCTCCTTTGTCTACCCTGCTTATAATTTCCTCAAGAATTGCAGTAGGTTAGTCAGGAAGGATTTTCCTTTCAGGAAACCATGCTGGCTTTGGCCTATCTTGTCATGTGCCTCCAGGTATTCCATAATCTCATCAATCGATTCCAACAACTTTCCAACCACTGACATCAGGCTAACAGGTCTACAGTTTCCTTTCTGCTGCCTCCCACCCTTCTTAAATAGCAGAGTAACATTTGCAATTTTCCAGTCAACCGGTACAATGTCAGAATCTATCGATTCTTGAAAGATCATTGTTAGCCTCCACAATCTCTCCAGCTACTTCCTTCAGAACCCAAGGGTGCATTTCATCAGGTCCAGGAGATTTATCCACCCTTGACAATACCTCTTTCCATCTGGCCTCCTGGAAGAATGCCATCTCTTTTTTCTATCTCTGCCACATCTCTTCTCAAGAGGAGGCATGACGCAATGGTATAAACATCTAATTTCAGTAAACCCACATACTGAATCTCTTACTATCTCTTCTTTCAGTTAGTCCTGATGAAGGTTCTCAGCCCGAAACGTCGACTGTACCTCTTCCTATAGATGCTGCCTGGCCTGCTGCGTTCACCAGCATTTTTTGTGTGTGTTACTCTCCTCCACATACACTCAGCTGTCTGCCTAGTTTTCTTCTCTATTTACTCACTTTTCCTATCCCCTCTCCCCACCTGGTCCCATCTGCCCATCATCCCCTCTCTATCACCTATTAGCATCTATTTCACCCACCCACTTATTGTGCCATATACTAAAAAACTGTCTTATCCCTTCTCAGCCTGATGCAGCATCTCAACCCAAAACATCAACTTACTTTTGCCTCCACAGATTCTGCTTGATCTGCTGAGTTATTGTAGAATTGTCTTCCTTCCTTTGTCTCAGATTCCAGCATTTGTGCTCTGTCACACTCTCTTACTCTCTCATTATCTTTGGACCTACCAACAATTAAATGCTTCCACTCTACTTTAGCCAAATCCTGTCATATGATATTTAAATAGGCCCTTTCCAAATTCAGGATTTCTGTATATCCTTATCCTTTTCCACGATTATCTTGGAATTTACGGTCACTATCCCCCAAAACATTTCAACCATCTGACCTGTGATATTGTCTAAAATTATATCATGTACTGATCCTTTTCTAGTGGAGCTATTTATCAAAAAGCTTTCCTGGATGCACTTGAACATTTCCTCCACCGTATACCTTTCACACCATAGGGATCCCTGCTAATATTAAGGAAATTGAAATCTTAATCACTATAACCTTATTATGCTTGCACCTGTCACTTCCACTCCTCCATCTCCTATAGACTAGGAGACCTGTAGTACATCCGCAGCAAACTGTTCATTTGGTTTTGCTCCTAAGGTTACCCAGATGATCTTATTTGAAAAGCCATCTCAGAAAACCCATCTCATTCTAACAGTAACACACACAAAAAATGCTGGTGAACGCAGCAGGCCAGGCAGCATCTATAGGAAGAGGTACAGTCGACGTTTCGGGCTGAGAACCTTCATCAGGACTAACTGAAAGAAGAGATAGTAAGAGATTTGAAAGCGGGAGGGGGAGGGGGAGGGGTGATCCGAAATGATAGGAGAAGACAGGAGGGGGAGGGATGGAGCTAAGAGCTGGAAAGTTAATTGGCAAAGGGGATACAAAGCTGGAGAAGGGAGATGATAACAACAGGAATTCTGCAGATGCTGGAAATTCAAGCAACACACATCAAAGTTGCTGGTGAACACAGCAGGCCAGGCAGCATCTCTAGGAAGAGGTACAGTCGATGTTTCAGGCCGAGACCCTTTGTCAGGGATGGGAGGCCTAGGGAGAAAGAAGGGGGGGGGGAGCCCAGAGGATGGGCAAGGAATTACACTGAGAGGGACAGAGGGAGAAAAAAAAGAGAGAAAAAAAGGGTAGGTAGGTAGGTAAATAAATAAATAAATAAGGGATGGGGTACGGAGGGGAGGTGGGGCATTAACCGAAGTTAGAGAAGTCAATGTTCATGCCATCAGGTTGGAGGCTACCCAAACGGAATACAAGGTGTTGTTCCTCCAACCTAAGTGTGGCTTCATCTTGACAGTAGAGGAGGCCGTGGATAGACATATCAGAATGGGACGTGGAATTAAAATGTGTGGCCACTGGAAGATCCTGCTTTCTCTGTCAGACAGAGCGTAGGTGTTCAGCGAAACAGTCTCCCAGCCTGCGTTGGGTCTTGCCAATATATAGAAGACCGCATCGGGAGCACTGGATGCAGTATATCACCCCAGCCGACTCACAGGTGAAGTGTCACCTCACCTGTAAGGACTGTCTGGCCCCTGAATGGTGGTGAGGGAGGAAGTGTAAGGGCATGTGTAGCACTTGTTCCGTTTACAAAGATAAGTGCCGGGAGGGAGATCGGTGGGGAGGGATGGGGGGGACGAATGAACAAGGGAGTCGCATAGGGAGCAATCCCCGCGGAAAGCAGAAAGGGGGGGAGGGAGGGAAAGATGTGCTTAGTGGTGGGATCCCGTTGGAGGTGGCGGAAGTATATGCTGGACCTGGAGGCTGGTGGGGTGGTAGGTGAGGACAAGGGGAACCCTATTCCTAGTGGGGTGACTGGAGGATGGGGTGAGAGCAGATGGGTGTGAAATGGGAGAGATGGATTTGAGAGCAGAGTTGATGGTGGAGGAAGGGAAGCCCCTTTCTCTAAAAAAGGACATCTCCTTCATCCTGGAATGAAAAGCCTCATCCTGAGAGCAGATGCGGCAGAGACAGAGGAATTGTGAGAAGGGGATGGTATTTTTGCAAGAGGCAGGGTGGGAAGAGGAATAGTCCAGGTAGCTGTGAGAGTCCGTAGGCTTATAGTAGACATCAGTAGATAAGCTGTCTACAGAGATGGAGACAGAAAGATCAAGAAAGGGGAGGGAGGTGTTGGAAATGGACCAGGTATAGGCTTGTATGCAACATTTTGGACCAGTGGAAATGGTCCGGAAGGGTTGTATGGAAACTATTATTACCATTTTTCTTAACAACTAATTTCATTACTTAGCCTAATAGGTTAGATTTACCACAGTACATAATTATCTATTTAAATGTTTATTTTGCTTTTATATCATCTCAATGTGTACTTAAGAATGTATAAATAATTGTAGTTTTATACATATAAAAAAATGGAAAAGGTTATATGTGTGAAAAAAGTACATGATAATTGTGAACTCCTTATCCAAATAAAAATAAAATTAAAAAAAAAGGAAATGGACCAGGTAAACTTGAGGGCAGGGTGAAAGTTGGAGGCAATGTTAATGAAGTCAACGAGCTCAGCATGCGTTTAGGAAGCAGCGCCAATGCAGTCGTCGATGTAGCAAAGGAAAAGTGGGGGACAGATACCAGTATAGGCTTGGAACATGGATTGTTCCACAAAGCCAACAAAAAGGCAGGCATAGCTGGGACTCATACGGCTGCCCATGGCTACACCTTTAGTTTAGAGTAAGTGGGAGGAGCCAAAGGAGAAATTATTAAGAGTAAGGACTAATTCCTCTAGACGGAGGAGAGTGGTGGTAGAGGGGAACTGGTTAGGTCTGGAATCCAAAAAGAAGCAGAGAGCTTTGAGACCCTCCTGGTGGGGGATGGAGGTACATAGGGACTGGACATCCATGGTAAAAATAAAGCGGTGGGGGCCAGGGAACTTAAAATCATTGAAAAAATTCAAAGTGTGAGAAGTGTCATGAACATAGGTAGGAAGGGATTGAACAAGGGGGGGGGATAAAACAGTGTCGAGGTATGCAGAAATGAGGTTGGTGGGGCAGGAGCAAGCTGAGACAATGGGTCTACCTGGACAGGCAGGTTTGTGGAGTAGTAGATTCCTTAATCAATATTTTAAAGTCACCTCCTCTTTTACAGTCTCCCATCATACCTTAAAGTTTTATATGCAACACACATACAAAATGCTGGAGGAACTCAGAAGGCCAGGGAACATCTATGGAAAAGAATACAGTCAACGTTTCGGGCACTGACCTTTCATCAAGACTTGTATCCCAGAATGTTTTCAGTCCAGCACTTCGTCAAACCACATCTCTCTCAAAGCAGGAATATCACATTCACACGTGATGATCAAAACTCTAAGTTTGCTTTCTTTGCTAGTCAGAATTCATGGATTAAGACAGATGCAATTTAGAATTGCTTCTTCCAATGTGCCCTACCATAGTCATATGTGCTCTGCCAACTCTATTAAATAAGTTTTTCTTCCATGTTGGACTGACCATAACATTCTCCCCACACCTTCCCAACTATGCACATACTCTATACTCCATTCACCCAATGACTCAGTTTAAATCCTTCCCACCATCACTGGCAAACCTCCCTGCATGGATGTAACACCTGCTCTGTTTCAAATGCAATACATCGAGCTTGGACGAGTCCTACCTGCCCCAGAATTGGCCTGTGATCCAGAAATCATTGCCATGGACAGATGGCTGTGGAGGTCAAATCACTGAGTATTTTTAAAGCAAGTTGATAGGTTCTTGATTAGTCAGCGTGTCAAAGTTTACAGAGAGAATGGGGTTGAGAGGGATGATAAATCAGCCAAGATGGAATGGCAGAGCAGACTTGCTGAGTTGAATAGCCTAATTCTGCTCCTATGTCTTTATGGTCCAAATCTAAAATCCATCCTTCTCCACCATTCCTTTATCCACATATTGAGCTGCCCCATCTTCCTATTTCCATACTCACTAGCAAATGGCATCAAAAGAAATCCCAAGATTATAAATCTAGAACTTTTTTCTCTTCAGTCCTGCTGAAGTGCCTCAGCCCAAAACGTCAACTGTACTTTTTTCCATAGATGCTGTCTGGCCTGCTGAGTTCCTCCAGCATTTTGTTGCTAGGATTTCTAGCATCTGCAGATTTTTTCTTGTTTCAGATTTAGAGCTACTGCTCTTTAATCTGTGAGACTGTTCACCAAATCCATGAATTTAACAAAAAATAGTGAAGGTGTGGAAACAATCCAAGAACGAAGCTAATGTACTGAATAAAGTTGCAGTTTAAAAGACTCAGCATTGGGAGTAATGAAAAAAATGGTGCTCAAAATTATAGAAGTTTTTTCAGAATATAGAACATGAAAATCTTAATTTAGAGTTGTTAATGGGGAGGGAAAGGGAGAAACAGACTAAAGATCATCAACTGAAGGACATTGAGCAAAAGGGAACAACTCCAGGAGAAACACTGGTGCAATAGTGGATCCTCCTTCAGTGCTGTTTTTCAAGCCTTTCATCCCAATATATAATCCCACTTTCTTTTATTGTCTTCCCATCCTCAATTCTGTTACTATACTTCCCTCTTTCACTCAGATTGTTCTATTAAAAACTGGTTAGTTTGTAGGTGTGATCCTGAAATTGGTTCAATCTGGCTGTTAAATATTTTTCTGTTGTACTACCACACACTTCTAGATTATATGTTAACTGAATTTAAAGGAATAATAGTGAAGCCAGCAATCTATAACTCATCCTTATCCTGGACAATGACCATCTTTTATAACCAATATAACAGATTGATTACAAATGACGATGATCAAATAAGGATGTTGAAAAACATTTCTTTTACAAAGCATATCATTAAACTTGTTGAAAAAGTTTCAAAGTAACTTGCAAAATAGGAAAATAAACTCTTTTTAAGAATTGATCATTACCTCTGGTGTTCCACAGAAAGTAGATGTGGTGTCAGTAGAAGCAATTCCTTCTTTACAGAGGCCAAAATCAGTTAAAGCTATGTGCCCCTAAGTTACAAAGTAAACAGAAACTGATAAATGACCGTAAATAAACAGAAACAGAAAAAGTCAATCAGCATCTTTGAAAAGTCAGAGTGACATTTGATTTCAAGAGACTTATCCAATTTTCTGGAAGGCTCTTTCCATTCGAACACCTCTGTTTACAACTGCTGTATATTTGCAACATTTTCTTTCTCTAGAAAAATGATCTGGAACAGTTTGATTTTTTTTTGTTGAAAATACGGACAATTAGAACTCCTGAAATTCAATTTAGTAGCGTTGTAGCCAACCATTCCAGTAATAGCAATGAAATTTTAGTTTTAAAAGCATACGTACATCTTTTAAAATAATGCCTCATCTATGGAAGAATGATAATATGGACCTTAATAAATATGATCAGAAGTAACATAGAATAATTATTCTGTATATTATTTTAAATGAGCACAAAAAAGAACCATGACCCAATACAGAAGATGGTCTTCTGGAGGAGAGGTGACATACATGATCTTTCAAGCAGATCCTCCTTTAATGTTTCCTTAGCATTTACTCAATTTCCAACATCACTGATGTACCTACAGTAAGTCTTAAGTGGTCTCTCTGATTCAGTGCCACCAACGCTATTTCCTCTCTCCCCCCGTCCCACATCCCAGAACCCTTTGATCTTCACCCTAACTGATCACTCAAACCCGTCCAAGCAAGTCCCCAATATGAGCACCTCTCCAACCAAGGCTTATTCGGTTTCAGAATGCTCAGTCCTGCCACAATCTACAGGCCAACTGATTTTCCCTGCTGATCTTGCACTCGCTCAGTCAGGAACACTCATCGTAATTCATTGTAATTTTGGTTTTGCACGTCTATTCTTTGTCAAAGGGCTTACCATGCCGCACTGTTTGTTTTCAGGCATCATGCAACTTTATTAGTTTGATTCCTACAGATTAAACAGTTAACACATGCACATCAGTCAAAAGATCTGCTTGCTCTCATGAGCCAGAAAAGGCCATGAGAAGACCTTGGCGAGCAGGATTAAGGAAAACCCAAAAGCATTCTGCAAGTAAGTGAAGAGCAAGAGGATAAGACGTGAGAGAATAGGACCAATCAAGTGTGAAAGTGGAAAAGTGTGTATGGAACCGGGGGAGGGAGCGGATGTAGTTAATGAATACTTTGCTTCAGTATTCACTACGGAAAAGGATCTTGGCAATTGTTGGGCTGACTTACAGCAGACTGAAAAGCTTGAACATACAGACATTAAGAAAGAGGATGAGCTAGAGCTTTTGGAAAGCATCAAGCTGGATAAGTCACCGGGACCGGACGAGAAATACCCCAGGCTACTTTGGGAGGCGAGGGAGAAGATTGCTGAGCCTCTGGCAATGATCTTTGCATCATCAATGAGGACGAGAGAAGTTCCGGGGGATTAGAGGATTACGGATGTTGATCCCTTATTCAAAAAAGGGAGTAGAAAAAGCCCAGGAATTTATAGACCAGTGAGTCTTATTTCGGTCATTGGTAAATTGATGGAAAAGATCCTGAAAAGCAGGATTTACGAACATTTGGAGAAGCATAATATGATTGTGAAAGGCAGGACGCGCCTTACGAGCCTGATTGAATTTTTTTGAGGATTTGACTAAATACATCGATGAAGGTAGAGCAGTAGATGTAGTGTGTATGGATTTCAGCAAGGCATTTGACAAGGTACCCCATGTAAAAGTTATTAAGAAAGTAAGGAGCATAGGATTCAAGGGGACATTGCTTTGTGGATCCAGAACTGGCTTGCCCACAGAAGGCAAAGAGTGGTTGTAGACGGGTCATATGGAGGTCAGTCACCAGTGGTGTGCCTCAGGGATCTGTTCTGGGACCCCTTCTCTTCATGATTTTTATAAGTGACCTGGATGAGGAAGTGGAGGGATGAGTTAGTAAATTGGCTGATTTCACAAAGTTTGGGTGTGTTGTGGATAGTGTGGAGGGCTGTCAGAGGTTACAGCGGAACATTAATAGTATGTAAAACTGGGCTGAGAAGTGGCAGATGGAATTCAACCCAGATAAGTGTGAGGTGGTTTATTTTGGTAGGCCAAATATGATGGCAGAATGTAGTATTAATGTTAAGAATCTTGGCAGTGTGGAGGATCAGAGTGATCTTGGGGTCAGAGTACATAGGACACTCAATGATGCTGAGCAGGTTGTCTGTGTGGTTAAGAAGGCATACACTATATTGGCCTTCATCAACCGTGGGATTGAGTTTAAGAGCCGAGAGGTAATGTTACAGCTGTATAGGACACAGGTCAGACCCCACTTGGAGTACTGTGTTCAGATCTGGTCATCTCTCTACAGGAAGGACGTAGGAACTATAGAAAGGGTGCAGAGGAGATTTACAAGGATGTTGCCTGGATTGCGGAGCATGCCTTATGAGGATAGAACATAGAACAGAGAATAATACAGCACAGTCCAGGCCCTTCAGCCCACAATGTTGTGCCTACCCTTAAACCCTGCCTCCCATATAACCCCCACCTTAAATTCCTCCATATACCTGTCTAGTAGTCTCTTAAATTTCACTAATGTATCTGCCTCCACCACTGACTCAGGCAGTGCATTCCACTCACCAACCACTCTCTGAGTAAAAAAACCTTCCTCTAATAACTCCCTTGAACTTCCCACCCATTACCTTAAAGCCATGTCCTCTTGTATTGAGCAGCGGTGCCCTGGGAAAGAGGCGCTGGCTGTCCTCTATCTATTCCTCTTAATATCTTGTACACCTCTATCATGTCTCCTCTCATTCTCCTTCTCTCCAAAGAGTAAAACCCTAGCTCCTTTAATCTCTGATCATAATCCACGCTCTCTAAACCAGGCAGCATCCTGACAAATCTTCTCTGTACCCTTTCCATTGCTTCCACATCCTTCTTATAGTGAGGTGACCAGAACTGGACACAGTACTCCAAGTGTGGCCTAACCAGAGTTTTATAGACCTGCATCATTACCTCGCGACTCTTAAACTCTATCCCTCAACTTATGAAAGATAACACCCCATAAGCTTTCTTAACTACCCTATCTACCTGTGAGGCAACTTTCAGGGATCTGTGGACATGTACCCCGAGATCCCTCTGCTCCTCCACACTACCAAGTATCCTGCCATTTACTTTGTACTCTGCCTTGGAGTTTGTCCTTCCAAAGTGTACCACCTCACACTTTCACACTTCTCCGGGCTGAACTCCATCTGCCACTTCTCAGCCCACTTCTGCATCCTACCAATGTCTCTCTGCAATCTTTGACAATCCCCTACACTATCCACAACACCACCAACCTTTGTGTCATCTGCAAACTTGCCAACCCACCCTTCTATCCCCACATCCAGGTCGTTAATAAAAATCATGAAAAGTAGAGGTCCCAGAACAGATCCTTGTGGGACACCACTAGTCACAATCCTCCAATCTGAATCTACTCCCTCCACCATGACCCTCAGCTTTCTGCAGGCAAGCCAATTCTGAATCCACCCGGCCAAACTTCCCTGGATCCCATGCTTTCTGACTTTCTCAATAAGTCTACCATGTGGAACCCTGTCAAATGCTTTACTGAAATCCATGTAGATCACATCCACTGCACTACCCTCATCTATATGCCTGGTCACCTCCTCAAAGAACTCTACCAGTCTTGTTAGACATGATCTGCCCTTCACAAAGCCATGTTGACTGTCCCTGATCAGACCATGATTCTCTAAATGCCCATAGATCCTATCTCTAAGAATCTTTTCCCACCACAGACGTAAGGCTCACTGGTCTATAATTACCCAGACTATCCCTATTACCTTTTTTGAACAAGAGGACAACATTCGCCTCCCTCCAATCCTCCGATACCATTCCCATGGACAACGAGGACATAAAGATCCTAAGCCAGAGGCTCAACAATCTCTTCCTTCGCCTCGTGGAGCAGCCTGGGGAATATTCTGTCAGGCCCCAGGGACTTATCTGTCCTAATGTATTTTAACAACTCCAACACCTCCTCTCCATTCATATCAACATGCTCCAGAACATCAATCTCACTCATATTGTACTCACTGTCATCAAGTTCCCTCTCATTGGTGAATACCAAAGTATTCATTGAGGACCTCGCTCACTTTCACAGCCTCCAGGCACATCTTTCCATCTTTATCTCTAATTGGTCCTACCTTCACTCCTGTCATCCTTTTGTTCTTCACATAACTGAAGAATGCCTGGGGGTTTTCCTTTATTCTACTTGCCAAGGCCTTCTCATGCCCCCTTCTTGCTCTCCTCAGCCCCTTCTTAAGCTCCTTTCTTGCTACCCTATATTCCTCTTTAGACCCATCTGATCCTTGCTTCCTAAACCTCATGTATGTTGCCTTCTTCCACCTGACTAGATTCTCCATCTTACTTGTCACCCATGGTTCCTTCACCCTACCATCCTTTATCTTCCTCACTGGGACAAATTTATCCCTAACATCCTGCAAGAGATCACTAAACACTGACCACATGTCCATTGTATATTTCCCTGCAAAAACATCATCCCAATTCACACCCGCAAGTTCTGGCCTTATAGCCTCATAACTTGCCCTTCCCCAATTAAAAAATTTCCTGTCCTCTCTGATTCTATCCTTTTCCATGATAATGTTAAAGGCCAGGGAGCCGTGGTCACTGTCCACTAGATGCTCACCCACTGAGAGATCTGTGACCTGATATTAGATCTAGTATGGCATTCCCCCTAGTTGGCCTGTCAACATACTGTGACAGGAATCCGTCCTGGACACACTTAACAAACTCTGCCCCGTCTAAACCATTGGAACTAATCAGGTGCCAATCAATATTAGGGAAGTTAAAGTAACCCATGATAACAACCCTGTTACTTTTGCACCTTTCCAAAATTTGCCTCCCAATCTGCTCCTTGGTATCTCTGCTGCTACCAGGGGACCTACAGAATACTCCCAATAGAGTAACTGCTCCCTTCTTGTTCCTGACTTCTACCCATACTGACTCAAAAGAGGATTCTGCTACATAACCCACTCTTTCTGTAGCTGTAATAGTATCCCTGACCAGTAATGCCATCCTTCCTTCCCCCCTCTATCCCTTTTAAAGCACTGAAATCCAGGAATATTGAGAATCCATTCCTGCCCTGGTGCCAGCCAAGTCTCTGTAATGGCCACAACATCATAATTCCGTGTATGTATCCAAGCTCTCAGTTCATCACCTTTGCTCCTGATGCTTCTTGCATTGAAGTACACGCACTGTAGCTCTTCTACCTTACTACCTTCACACCCTTTAGTCTGTTTCTCTTTCCTGAAAGCCTCTTTATAGGTTGAGAGAACTTGGCCTTTTCTCCTTGGAGCGATGGAGGACGTGAGGTGACGAGATAGAGGTGTATAAGATGATGAGAGGCATTGATCGTATAGTCAGAGGCTTTCTCCCCCAAGGCTGAAATCGCTAACATGAGAAGGCACAGTTTTAAGGTGCTTGGAAGTAGGTACAGAGGAGATGTCAGAGTTAAGTTATTTTTTACGCAGAGAGTGGTGAGTGCGTGGAATGGGTTGCCGGCAATGGTGGTGGAGGCAGATATGATAGGGTCTTTTAAGAGACTCCTGGATAGGTACATAGAGCTTAGAAAAATTGAGGGCTATGGGTAATTTCTAAAGTAAGTACATGTTCAGCACAGCATTGTGGGTGCTGTAGACCTTCTATGTTTCTATGTTTACAAGCTTTAAACCTATCAAAATATAGTAACTAACATTTGTCCCCATTTCATCCTAACTTGCTATCATTTACCAAAAATGAAGTTGAAGTTTACACAATATGCCCATTACTAAAATTTCATTGCACATTTAACCAATAGGGAATTCACATACATACATACCTTTGAGTCTAAAAGGATGTTTTCTGGTTTCAAATCCCTATTCCAAGAACAAGAAATAAAATTACAATTTTTCTCATAGGCTTTAAAATCAAATTAAATAGTTGATCACTTAACACCACATTAAGTGAAGAAAGTAACAAAAGCAAAAATGGTTGTCAACATCTCAAAGGATATATCCTGTGCCCAACATATTGATGTGGTCATGAAAAAGGCATGCCAGCGGTTCTACTTCATTAGTAGTTGAGGAGATTCGGAATGTTACTGAAGTCTCTTGCAAATTTCTATAGATGGTGGAGAGCATTCTGACAGGTTTGTATGGATACTCCAATACACAGAAATGCAAGAGGCTACAGACCGCTGCAGCTTCTTCTACTCAGTCATCAGGTTCCTGAACGGTCCCTAAACATGGCCCTGTTATTCCCCATATTTGTACTATTTATTTTGTGATTTATAGTAATTTTATGTCTTGGTACTGTCTGCTGCTGCAAAACAACAGATTTTACTTCTGTTGATAGACAGTGATAATAAACCTGATTCTGATTAGTTCAATGAATGATCAAGTTTTTAGTTCACTTTACAGTATAATTACAGTGAATCAAACGTATACAACACTAATCTCACCAGTGGGACGCATTCTGAAATGGGGGCTTCAATGCAATGTACAAATTCGCTGACAACACCACTGCTGTTGGATGAATCACAGGACACACAATAATCACAGGACACATGAGTAATATTACCCAAAGCGAGAGAGGTCACCTGGTTATGTGAAGATGCAACAGCAACCTCTCGCTCGACATGAGTAAAACTAGAGCTGATTACTGACTTCAAGAAGCAGAAGGAGGGCAAATGCGTGCCAGTCTCAAATGGGGGATCAACGGGGAAGAGAGTTAGCAGCTTTAAATTCCTGAGTATTAACATATCAGATGACCTGTCCCGGGCCCAGCATATGAAAGGCATGTCAGTGTCTTTACTTTCTTCGAAGGTTAACAAGGTTTGGCATGTCACCAAACACGCCAACAAACTTTGACAGATGTGCTGTTGAAAGTATCCTGACTGGTTGCATTGTGGTTTGGTATGGTAATTCAAATGATCAGCAATGCATGAATTTGCAGGGAGTAGTGGACACAGCCCAATACATCATTGGCACATCCCTCCTTACGATTGGTAGTACCTACAAGAGGCAAACATAGAAAATAGGTGCAGGAGTAGGCCATTCAGCCCTTCAAGCCTGCACCGCCATTCAGTATGATCATGGCTGATCATCCAACTCAGAACCCTGTACCAACCTTCCCTCCATACCCCCGATCCCTTTAGCCACAAGGGCCATATCTAACTCCCTCTTAAATATAGCCAATGAACTGGCCTCAACTGTTTTCTGTGGCAGAGAATTCCACAGATTCACCACTCTCTGTGTGAAGAAGTTTTTCCTAATCTCGGTCCTAAAAGGCTTCCCCTTTATCCTCAATCTGTGACCCCTCGTTCTGGACTTCCCCAACATCGAGAACAATGAACTGCTACCACCTTTTGAACATTCAGTTATTGACCCAACTAGCACAACCCGAGTCACTACAGTTCATGCAACACAATGACCACTTTGATTACTTTGCACTAAACATCCTATTTTGTTCAATTTTTTTCTTGCAAAATTATATATAAGGTTTGATTTGTTTTTCCTGTGAATGCTACTTATCTGATACTATGTGCATCTGATAGTGCTGCAGGTAAATTTATCATTGCACTTGTGCATACTTGTGCACATGACAATAAACTCAACAGATTTTTAGCCACACAAACACGAGGAATTCTGCAGATGCTGGGAATTCAAGCAACACACATCAAAGTTGCTGGTGAACGCAGCAGGCCAGGCAGCTTCTCTAGGAAGAGGTACAGTCAATTTTTAACCAAGGATCTTCAACTCTGGAACTGACTACTGGTGGCAGTGTTTTGTACAGGTTGATTTTTAACTGGCATGTCTTTGGACTGTGGGAGGAAACTCACACACTCAGGGAAGGACAGATGAACTTCTTACAGACAGCGTTGGAATTGAACTCCGAACAGTTGAAGGAAACAACTGTGCCATCTCAGGCAGCACTCACTCACCAAAAGGAGCACAGTAGTTTGGGTTCAATCAGGATACCTCAGCTCCAGTTTTCGTTACAACTTTTATTGGTCAAATATGTTCAAATACCATACACTGGGGAATGAATACGCCTCTTCACATAAATAAGTCTTTGTTTGTAGCATTAAGCATAGAAGAAAAAGTGTAATAGCTGGATTTCAGATCAGATCATGATGGATCAGATCACTTTTGCTTTAGTGTGCTAGCTCCAAGATCAGGGTTCAATTCTTGCTGCTGTCTATAATGAGATTGCATGTTTCTCCATGATGGCGTGAGATTTCTCCAGGTGCTCTGGTTCTCTCTCACATTCCAAAGACTTACAAGTTAGGGTTAGTAAGTTGCGGACATACTATCGTGGGACTGGAAGCATGGTGACACGTGGGCTGACCACCCCCCCCCCGGTACATCTTGGACTGTGTTGGTCATTGACACAAAAAAGAGCATTGTACATGTGACAAATATAATGTCATCTAATTATGCTTGAGTACAGCATCAGCATAATGACAAAATCCACAAGCAGCTTAAATATTGATCAGTTACAGGCACTCAATTTCCTCAAAACTCTAGATATCAAATGCCAAAACTAGTCAAGGTCTTTTCCTGAGGTTGTAACAAGCAGAAAAGATGAGGGAGAACCAATGGATGTGGTACATGTTAGATACTCTGCAGGCCTTCGATAATGTGCCACGCAAGAGATCAATAACCAAATTAGAGCACAAGGGTTTGGGGGGGGGGTGCAGGGGTAATGTACTCATAGACCAAAAATAAGAATCCAATGGAAACTCATAGGGTACAGGAGATGTTTATTATCTATATCAATGATTTGGAAGCAGAGCCTAAGTTTTATATATATGAAATAAACACCAGGTGGCCTGTGCAAAAATTGCTTCAAGGCTTCAAGACAACACAGTCTAAGTAACACATGAAGCTCACATATGATGGAATATATTTTGTCATTCATGTTGGTAGGAATGTTTTTTTTAAATGGATCAAAATTGAAAGGTGTCATTGTTCAGAAGGACCTGGGTGTCCTTGTGCATAAAGCACAAGAAGTTAATGTCCAAGTACAGCAAGCAATTAGCAAAGCAGCTTTATGTTAGATTCCAAGTACAGCAGTGAGCCAGACCTGAGGCATTACCTGGCCTCATCCTGCTCTTACTTTATTATTTTGTATTACCTAGAAGTAAAATTCAGCCTTTATAATTCACAGTGATGTTTTGCATTGAATTCGAAGTGATAGTTTACCTGTAAACAATATTGAGTGAATGCAAGTATCCCAGTGCACTGGCTATTTCTGCAGCATAAAATCTGGCTCTGTCTTCAGGGAAGCAGCGCTCTCTTTGTAGATGGAAAAACAACTAAAATTCATATAGGATAAGTACATTAACTCACGCAACCATGAAAAGAAAAATACCATATTCATGCCAAGTTAATAGGCTGAACTTTTTTTTTAAAAAACATACAACAGATTCATTACAGTTAAAATGGAAAACCTTCAACTTGCATTAGATGTAATAATATTCCCACAACTTGCATTACATTGTGCCTTCAACTTAGTATAATATCTCAGGGTCCTTCATAGTATTGCAATCAGACAAGAAATGACATTGAGAAGAAACATTTGCAGGGCTGACTAAAGGCTTGATGGAAGTAGAGTTCATGTCCTTAAGTAACTGAGAGGTAAAGGGCTCAGAAAGGAACTGCTAGAAGGTTGAAGGCATGTTTGGAGCATAAATTGAGATATACAGATGCCGTATGTAGAGAGGTCCAAATTATGTAGAGGACTAGAGGAGGTTACAGAGATGAGGAGAGAGAAAAAAGGAGGCAAGGAGGGATGTAAATAAAAGAAATTTACAAGAGCTAACAGCAAACTGTAAATTGAGTGAAGAGATAGATACTGAACAGGACCTAATACATGTTATGAATATTAGCGATACTCAATAAGCTCCTGTTTTTGAAATGTAGAAACCAAAAGATAGGAAGTTGGCTTCAGATCATAGCAAATTTGATTGTGGGAATTAAATTTTATGTTTTAGTGAAAAGGTCCATTGTACACTTTTGAAAGTTAAGAACTTTTGAAAGTTAAGAACTTTTAGCTCAGAACCATCAGAGGGCAAGTGAAGTTAATGAACTGAGGTTACCTGCACCTACATAGGCAAGAAGCTTGTTTACAGGAAATCACAAGTACAGTTTTGCACACCATTTTGAAACAAGGAACAGATTACCTGCACCATCTTACATAGCAATGACCAAGCTAAAGGTAAAAAAAGCATAAAACAGATACATCAAAATAAACAGGAAGATTATATCTACAAATGTGTCTAGTTAGTGGTTCTGCATGTCAGTTGTTTGCTTTTATAGAGTCATCAAAAAGTACAGCCCAGAAACAGGCCCTTCGGCCCATCTAGTCTGTGCTAAACCACTTAAACTGCTGACTCTCATCTGAGTTTTATGATACTGAATTTTCATTTCAGTATCTGTGCCAATTTTCATATGTTAAACGTACTACAATCTATCTCTGCCATTATATGAAGAAAATCATAATTCAGTGATTTATCACTGCCTACCAATCCAAGTAATAATACTTACCTCCCCACCGTTAATAAAATCCAGGACAAAGTAGAGCTTGTCTGTGGTTTGGAACGAATAATGAAGTCCAACCAGGAAGGGATGTTTTGCATTTTTCAGCAGCACATTACGCTCAGCCATAATGTGCTTTTGCTGCATTAAGAGAATATTTTAAGAACTAGTAAAGCACCATGAAAACAATAAGCTACTAAAATAAATAAATCGCAGTATGTCAAGTTTATAATATTACCTCTTTCTTCTTTAGGATCACTTTCTTATGCAAGACTTTGATTGCATAAAGTTTACCGTCAGCTTTGTGTTTTGCAAGTAGTACCTAACAAAAATAATTTTATAGTTATAATCCAGATGATTCATCCTTGTTGGAGAAAAATGGTAGACTTTCAATTTCTGAAATTCATACAAAAAGTTAATTTACACAGAAACAGAAGCTGAAGTTAAACATTTAAACAACCTCACCTTGCCAAAGCTTCCTTTGCCAATTAGCTTCAAGAAAACAAAGTCTGTTGGTTTAGCTCTGAAATACCCCAAGAAAAATCAAAATTCTCCATTATGCAATATAGAGTTAAAATACACAACGCATTCAAAATTGTAATACATAATATAATTTCAACAGCACAACACACAAAACTTAATGTACATTTTCAATACAATAACATATATAAATAACTACGATTCTAAGGTGTACTCACTGTGGATTTCCTGAGGCACCAAGATAAATACTTTCAGAGGTAGAATGTTGCTGTTGATAAACATAAACATCTTAGAATCTCAAGCATGATAATGAATTAGATCAATACAGGACCCTGAATGCCAGTCTCTAAGGTAGCATGCACAGTTTAAAACTACAATTTTTCTGCATGTACAGTACCATGTGACCAGGCTTTTCATCCTCATCTTCTGATAGATCAGACTGATTCTTTGGGTTATCCATTTGAAGAAATGCTCGAACTTCGAAACTGAAAACAAACAATAGCAGTTTCCTTAATACTCTAGGAAATAAATTTTTGTTAGATGTTGGAGTAAAATAAAACAAGTAGAATCAATTGTTACAAATATCAGAAACTGCACAAACATCATATTCTAAAGAGAGCTGGACCAGCTCTTTGCAAAGGAATTTAGCAGTTAGCAATAGTACTATCAATATGGTCTCCTGAACTTGCTTTGATCCCCTGATGAACGACTTTCCTCATTTTGTACCAACTTTCCATTCTTTTATCTCCCTGTATACATTTCTCCTAGCTGTTGAGAAATTTCAGGCATCATAAGCATGGGGCAACGCTAATTACCCAAAATAAGCAGATGACATACCAGCGCATTTTCATTCTGAGTCTCAGTGGGAAAGGGCCCCTACTGTGTAGAAAACATTATGTGTGGTCCCAGTACTCAAGAAAGGCCAACCAAAAGTCGTGAATGACTACCATCTAGTTGCCCTGATCTCATACATGAAGACTCTAGAGATGCTGGTCCTGGCTTACCTCCAACCCCTGGTCAGATCAGCCCTCGATCCCCTGCTGTTTGCATACCAGGAGCACATTGGAGTCGATGATGCTGTCATCTACCTGCTGAACAGAGCCAACTCCCATTTGGATAAGCAGGACAACGCTGTGATGATCAGGTCTTTTGATTTCTCAAGTGCCTTCAGTACCATACAACCCTCATTGCTGGGGGAAAAGCTCCGCTCAATGCAGGTTGGCACTTCCATTGTATCCTGGATAATGGATAGCTTGTGCAGCTTCAGAGCAGTGTGTCAGGTAGCACTGGGGCCCCACAGAGGACTCCATTAGCTCTCTTCCTGTTTACCCTGTATACCTCAGACTTTAGCTACAACACTGAGTCATGTCACCTGCAGAAATTCTCTGATGATTCAGCAATAGTTGGGTGTATAAAGGGAGGATGGGAGGACGAATACAGGGCCCTGAAACAGGACTCTGTCAAATGGCGCAAGCTGAATCATCTGCAGCTCAACATCAATAAGACAGAGGAAATGGTGAAGGACTTTAGGCAGACCAAGCCTGAACCGCTCCCTGTTACTACTGATATTGAGGACGAGAATGTGGCGAGGACCTACAAGTACCTGGGAGTGCACCTGGATGACAGACTTGAGTGGAAAACCAACACAGAGGCTCTGTACAAGTCACCTCTACTTCCTGAGGAGACTGAGGTCCTTTGGAGTATGCAGGCCTCTCCTTCACATGTTCTACCAGTCTGTTGTCGCCAGTACAATCTTCTATGCAGTGGTGTGCTGGGACAATGGCATCAACATGAGTGATGCCAACAGGCTCAATAAACCGATTAGAAAGGCAGGCTATGTTATAGGAGTCAAACTGGACACAATGGAGACTGTAATAAAACAAAACACCCCATGGAAAATCCTAGCAATAACGACAATACAGGGACAAGATCCAGCCACAACTCTCCACCAAAAACACACGCAGCTTATGGCTAGGTCTGCACACAATCACCGACTTCAAACCTAAACACAGTGATATTTCTAACATCGCTGCCTCTCTCCCAGATGAGCTAAGTCTTTTTGATATTGATATTGCCAACACTGAGCACCAGAGGAGAGCTGCTGAAGTGACCTGCACCTTGGTCATTGCTGTGGCTGAAGTACGCTGGTGTGTCCAACGAGTGGACAGTCGCAAAGCTGCGGGATGGACTGCATCCCAGGGCGGGTACTCAGGACGTGCACAGCACAATTGGCAGGTGTGTTTACAGACATTTTCAATCTCTCCCTCTCCCAGTGCAGAGTGCCCTCCTGCTTCAAAACATCCACCATTGTCCCTGTACCTAAAAAGACCAAGGTAACATGTCTGAACAGGCCGGCGTCCTGTCACACTCACCTTAATAATAAGCAGATGCTTTGACAGACTGGTCAAGGACTACATCTGCAGCTTGCTACCACCCACAATGGACCCCATACAATTCGCCTACCGACACAACCGATCGACAGATGTCGCAACAACCACTGCTCTACATACTGTCCTTACACATCTGGAGAAGAAGGATGCTTAGGTGAGAAAGCTGATCTTGGACTACAGTTCAGCATTCAACACCATAATTCCCTCCAGGTTCGACAAGAAGCTCACAGACCTCGGCCTTCACCCTGCCTTGTGTAGCTGGATCCTGGACTTCCTGTCAGATCACCGACAGGTGGTAAGAGTGGGCTCCGTCACCTCTGCCCCTCTGACCCTCAACACAGGTGCTCCTCAATTTGCAGATGAAACTACACTGATTGCCCTGATCTCAAATAATAACGAGGCAGCCTACAGAGAATTCATCACCCTGACACAGTGGTGTCAAGAAAACAACCTCAATGTCGCAAAAACAAAGCAGCTGATTGTGGACTACAGGAGGAATGGAGACAGGCTAGCCCCTATTGACATCAATGGATCTGGGGCTGAGAGGGTGAACAGCTTTAAGTTCCTCGGCATACACATCACCGAGGATCTCACGTGGTCTGTACATACAGGCTGTGTGATGAAAAAAGCACAACAGCGCCTCTTTTACCTCAGATGGTTGAAGAAGTTTGGTATGGGCCCCCAAATCCTAAGAACTTCCTGCAGGGGCACAATTGAGAGCATCCTGATTGGATGCATCACTGCCTGGTGTGGGAACTGTACCTCCCTCAATCGCAGGACTCTGCAGAGAGTGGTGCGGACAGCCCAGCACATCTGTAGTTGTGAACTTCCCACTATTCAGGACATTTACAGAGACAGGTGTGTAAAAAGGTCCTGAAGGATCATTGGGGATCTGAGTGACCCCAACCACAAACTGTTACAGCTGCTGCTACTATCCGGGAAACGGTACGGCAGCATAAAAGCAGGGGCCATCAGGCTCCGGGACAGCTTCTTCCACCAGGCCGTCAGACTGATTAATTCATGCTGACACAATTGCATTTCGATCTTATATTGACTGTCCTGCTGTATATATTATTTATTACAAATTATAGATTGCTCATTGCACATTTAGGTGGAGACGTAATGTAAAGATTTTTACTCCTCATATATGTGAAGGATACAAGTAATAAAGTCAATTCAATTCAATTCAATTCTGGACAATGTTTCTCACTCTCTGCATATCACCTTGGCTGAACAAAGGAGCACTTTTAGCAATTGACTAAGACAACTGCTCTGCTCCAAAAAAGTACTGTATGAGATCATTCTTACCCTCAGCCATTAGGTTCTATAATGAGTCAACCTATAGCTGGGGAAGTGATGACCACCCCCCCCCCCCAATTAAACTGTTTGAGGTAACTTTTTTTTATTCCTTTTTACTTCTCTTCTAATATTTGTATATCTGTGCACGTGTAATGCTACTCTGAACCTGTAATTTCCTTTGGGATCAATAAAGCATCTATCTGTCCATGTATAATCTTTACTATCTGTTATTCTTGCATTTCTCAATACAAGTACCAAATTATTAACTACATGGCACTGAATTTAAGATGTTCTTGTAAGTTAACAATTCTATCTGATCTCAGCATCTCTTGTATCTGTTCAACTACAGGAATTTCACTGCTGTTGTCTGTTCACAATACAAAAATCAATATCGGACTTCACAGCTATTACAGACTAGGTTTGACGAAGAAACTGTTGTTCTGATTTAATGAGGATAATTTGAATGTGGTGATATTGTTTTATTAGCTTCTTTCTCATTACATGCGGGAGGAGGGGGGGAACACAATGACTCTATCCTTTCCCATGCTAGTTCTGGCTTCTGACTTGAACATTCTAATACCAACCACTCGCTGGAAAGCAAAAATGCTGCACACTGACATGCTCCAGAAATCAATAAACAGTGAAAGGCCTCAGAGATGAAACACTAACTCTGCTTCCCACATTCTGCTTGATCTGTTGAGCATTTTCTATTTTAATCACATGGTGTGGATCTTGCTAGTTAATAATGAGCTTCCAAGCAGACTGTCAGCATTTTGCCATTTGATAGCAGGGACTTGTTTAGAAGCTCAAGTGTGGAAATTATTGAAAGTTTCTGATGGCTGAATCAGTTCACATTTCCAATAGACTCCATATACATCCAGCACATTTAATGCCGGAGGGTGGGGGGTAAATAAACTCTCGTACTTTGCCCCAAGGTAGCCTGAAGAGCCTTTCGCTCCGGAGCCTGTAGTCAGTGCCTTACTTCAATGAGTTCTATGAAGCTGAAGGATTAAATGACAATACAGAAAGTAAGTTACTTCATTTAATTATTTGATTTTAGCTTAATGTTTTTAATTTTTTGTGCCTTTTTTACATTTTCCCCCCACATTCAGCATTTTACAAAAATATTTAAAGATGTATTTTTATTTAGAGATGTAGCACAGTTACAAGGCCAGACAACAAACTCGTACCACCCAGCTACGCCTATGTGACCAATTAACCTACTAACCCACATTGGTCAAGGGGAGAACGTACAAACTCCTTTCAGGCAGTGGCGGAAATGAATCCAGGCTGCTGGCACTGTAATGCGTTATGCTGACCGCTACATATTGTGCCTCCATTTTTCTTCAATTTTAATCCTTCTGAAGTTCTCCGAATGTCAGAAACTTTTTAGAATGTTTAATAATTGCTCCCTGCTTCTATTGTGGACAAAGCTAGGATAAGAGTCAAAGAACGCTGGGATCAGAACTTTCTCATCCATTGCTGTTCAGACCTGATGGCTGCTGAGTGCAAGTGGCTGCAGTCTGAGATGCCCATTCAGGCCTTCAAGTTATGCCCTTCACAAATAGATCATGTAAGTACAGGAAAGGGAAGACCACACACTTGTAGAAAGAGGATACCTGATCAACAAAATCCATCCCTGAATTTTCATTCGAGTAACAATTCTGAGAAGCTTTTAAGAAAACATTATAAAATCACAATCCATAAATTAAATCCAGCTAAATAATTGTAAGCTTTCTTAGCTGCAGATAATAACATATTTATTTGCCCTAACCTTCCCCACCCCTCCCAGAAGTCAATTAAAATGAAAATGGTTATCATTTTATGGAATTAGTGAAATGAATCTTACTTTTCACTTAATGACGGATTTGATACTATTTTCTGAATGAATTCATTCAATCCTGCTCTTCTTTGCTTGATAAAAGCTGTTAAAAATAAAAGTTGAAAGAATTTTTATTCTTCCACTCATGTTGACAAACTATTAGAAAACTACAAAGCAATATCAGTTTATTTAAATTGGAACTAATGAGGCTTCAGTGAGACTAGGGCAAAGATACGGCGTTACACTTAAAGAAAATGCTACAGGATTTAGAATACTTAGGTTACTTCTTGTCCCGTGCATTTATATACAGTAATAGTGAGCCCGAGACAGCCTAGTTAGTGAGAATTGCAGTTTACTTTTCTCCATCTTACAGGGGATTCACACTAATTGACAATTATATTCCTTTAACTAAACTGGTATATCAAAATTCATTTAGAGATACAGTGTGAAACAGGCCCTTCCAGCCCTTTGAGCTGCACTGCTCAGCAACTCACTGATTTAACCCTATCCTTACCATGGGACAATTTACCTACTATTACCCAGTTAACCTACTAATCAGCAAGTCTTTGGAGTGCGGGAGGAAACAGGAGTACCTGGAGGAAAACCAAGGGAAGTAACGTACAAACTTGCTTACAGACAACACTGGAATTGAACCCTGAACTCCAACGCCCTGAGCTGTAACAGCGTTGCGCTAACTGCTACACTACTCTGGTGCCCCTAGTTAAACCCAGATTAGTGATTACACTGAAAGTAGATAGTTACTAATTACTAATTTGAGATAAGCATGGCAAAACACGCATTTATTGTAAATAAAGTATGTGGGTATTCAGAATGAAAGGTAATTGAAAGCACCTGGATGCATGACAATCAAAATTGTAGCAAATACATGCAGCTCAAGGGACATCAGTTCAGAATTCAATCAAAATCAGTTTTAATGTCACAGGCATGCCATAAAATTTGTTACTCTGCAGCAGCAGTACAGTGCAATACATTAAAAACTTTAAATTATAACATGAAGTATATATAAAAATTTAATTAAAGAAGTGGTATAAAAAGCGAGCAAAAAATCGGTAATGTTCATGACTGGTTCATTGTCCGTTCAGATATCTGATGGCAGAGGTGTAGAAGCTGTTCCTACAATGTTGAACCTGTGTCTTCAGGTTCTTGTACCTCCTCCCTGATAGTGGCAATGAAAAGAGGGTGTGTCCTGGGTGATGGGGGACTGAGTGACGGAGCTGGCGTCTGGGATCTGTACATGGAATGTATCAGGGTGATAAGCTGCCTCGACACTTTGTTCCAAGAGTCAGTCACCCCTCAGATTAAGAATTGCAGAACAGGTCAGTCATGAGGAATGAAGGCATGTGATTACAAGTGAAACAAATATGGAGATCTTCAGGAGTGGATTGTGGTCTTCAGGAAAGGGAAGTTGGGGAGATCACACAACAGTCTTCATCAAGGGGTGGAAAGGTGCGCAGCCTAAATTTCCTGGACATCAATATCTCAGAATCTATCCTGGGTTGAACATGTTGGTGCAATCACAAAGAAGGGAAGAAAGCATTGCAGTTTGAGGAAATTTAGTATGTCAATACTCCAGCAAATTTCTACAGATATACCACAAAGAGTATTCTTACTGGTTGCATCACCACCTGGTATGAAGGTTCCAATGCACAGGATCGAAAGAGACTGTACAGTGTTGCAGACTCCATAAGGCACAACCCTCCTTACCATTTAGGATATCTTCAAAAGGTGGTGCCTCCAGAAAGAGGCACCCTTCACAAAGGCCTCTCACTACAGGACATGGCCCATTCTCTTTACTTCCATCAAGGTGGTACAGGAGCCTAAAGATCCACACTTAAGTGATTCAGAAGCAGCTTCTTCCCCTCCACCATCAGATTTCTGAGCACTCTATGAACATGACCTTTTTTTTTTCAGGATTTACCTATTATTAGAACTTGCAGTGATTTTTGAAAAACGTCTTAGCACTGTACCACTGCCACAGAACAGAATTCACAACATATGTCAGTGATAATAAATCTGATAGTAACAAAGACGAAATGCTTGAAGCCCGTGTGCACCTATCGAGAGAGTGCAGAGGGGACAAATACGCTAACTGCAGTACAGTGAGCAAGATACTGTTCTCGGCATTTACAAGTCTGGGGAAGGGATACTTGATGCCAGTGTTAATGACATTTCATCAGTACTGGAGAAGAAATTTGATGGAAAAAGGGAAAAGAATGATTCAGTTGTCACAGTCTATGTGGGATCCATGATTACAAACAGGACTGAGGAAGAGGTTCTTCTGGAGTAGTATGAAGAGCTCAACTCTGAGTTATCAAGTGGAACCAGAACCTGAGTCTAGTACAAATTAGTACGGGGTGAATATAATCAGAGCTGAAAGTGAGATTCTAAGAAAGTGTTTCAATTCATAGGAAACTGGCAGCTATTCCATTCCAACAGACTTCACTGCAATTCAGCTTAAAAATAGTTCTGGTGAATTGAGTGAATTGGGCTGCTAATAAGACAGCTTGGAGATAATTTAGAAGTCAAATAGAAAAGGCAAGGTGATATCCTAAGCTTTCAAAATGAGCACTTACAAGGCAGATCTGTTAAGAGGAGGCACAGCATACAACAAACATGAGAGAACATAGCCATATGACCATAGGGAAATAATGGTAAAAATAAACAAATTATGCCTCTTTACCTGAATGCACACGGCATTCATAACATGAAGGGCAGATTAATGGCAAAGGAGAAATAAATAGGCATAGGCTAATAACAGTCATTGCAGGGATGTGTTTATTAAGTGACCAAGATTGGGAATTAACTTTGGGACACAAGCAAAAATGGTAAAGGAAATGGAATAGCTATGATAATAAAGGAAACAGTTAACAGAGAAAGGATTTAAGGTACAGGAAATCAAGCATCAAATCAACAAAGATAATTAGCAAGTCAGCTTTTTTGAACTACACTCCTAAACTATGGAATTCAATACCTAAAACTATAAGGGATGCAGACTCCGTTAACAATTTTGAACATCGGCTCAAAAACTATTTACTTAACTAGCATATTTTTGTCTTTTATTTTCATGTCTGCACTTTATCCCAGAGTAAAGCAATTTGAACTACATTGGTTGCATGAAAAATGTTCTATAAATATTATTAATTTGCATGGAGCTAAGAGAAACACAAAGGCAGAAAATATTGATGGAAATATTCTGCATGCTCCAAACAAGTAGAAGGGTGTTATATACATCCGGAAATTAGAGAGGAATGTAATAAAGACAGTACAATAATTATGAGGGTGAAGAATAATCTTGTAGTTAAGAGACCTTTAGGAAATACATGTCATAATATAATAGAATTATATTAAAAGATTTGGTGCAGTTGAAAGCCAGGGTCTTAATTCTAGGCAAATAAAAGTAAAAAGCTATTAATTACAGTAGATTTGTAAATTATAATAAAACATCTGACTGTAAGCAAGCAATAGCAAACACTAAAGGAATTAAAACACACTTTTAAACAAATACATAGCCCAAAACACAAGCAGCCCACACTATAATTACTAAAAGAAGATGGAGTTAGTATTATGTCAACTTTGCCGAAAAGAACAATGGAGTCAAAGATAGGGGTAAAAGATTTGAAATTAGTGAAGGAGGAAAAATCATTGATTAGGAAAGAAAAAGTAGGAATGAGAGTAATACAACAGGAAAAGTGTAATTAGATTGGAAAAGCTTCTATCAATTTATAAAAAGGAAGTGATTTGCAAAAACTAGTATAGGCCCCTTAGATTAAGACGATAGGTTCAGTGAGGTTGGGCTACACTCTTTGCAGCAAAGGAGGATGAGAGGCGACTTGATAGAGGTATACAGGATGACAAGAGGCATAGATCAAGTGGATAGCCAGAAACTTTTTCACAGGGTGGAAATGGCTAATACACAGGGGCATAATTTTAAGATGACTGGAGGAAAGTATAGGGGAATGTCAGAGGTAAGTTGACTTTACGCAGAGAATGGTGGGTGCATGAAACACCTGCCAGAGGTGGTGGTAGAGGCAGATGCATTAGGGATATTTAAAAAAACTCTTAGATAGGCACATGGGTTAAATTTATCTTAGAGTAGGTTAAAAAGTCAGCACATCAAGGGCCAAGGGCCTGTAATGTGCTGTAGTGTTCCATTTTCTATGCCAGTCCCTGACAATTCATCCGTAACATATGTCATATCTTTATCATTTCCTTTTCTCTCCCAGACAGGAACATACTTATAATCTTGCCTTTAAACACCTCCCACTTACTGGATGTTGCTATGTCCTCAAGGAGCTGCTCCCAATCCACCTTTACCAGACATTATGCTGTTGCAATTAGTCTTCCACCAACATAAAATCTTAACTCTAAGATCAATTTTATCTTTTCCTATGAATACCTGGAAACATACTGAATTATAGTCACCAGATCCAAAGGGTTACTCCACAAACATTTCCTTCACTTGTTTATCTTCATTCCCCAAGGAAGGTAGGACCTCTTCCCTATAAGGACTCAACATACTGCTTTAACTTTTATGAATTCAAACCATCAAAGCCCTATAGACTGAGGCAATCCTAGTTAATATTGGGAAAATAAAATACAACTCCATTGTTTACACTCATTTGCAATATAGCTGCTCTTTTAATTAGCAGGGAGGCTTATAGAATAACGCCATCAAAATGGCATCATCTTTCTCGCTCGACGTTCTTGCCAAAGCAGTGGTCATCCAATAAGTTCAAAGCAATAATTTTGCCCACTTTATTTCTCATCGGAAATTTGCAATACATAATAAATGGAACGCAATTCTGCACACAAACAAAAGCATAAACATACAACTTCTATCCGTGCATCAAGATTCTCAGTACAAATTTTTCCACAGATGAACATAAACTTTCATTACATTTAAATTGAATTAGCAAATTCTGCTGAGAAACGAAAATTCAAAAGAGAAACACTTCGAAAGGATATATCCCTTTCAGGATGCACTGAAAGGGGGAAAAGCCTTATCTTTTGTTCTTATGACATCCAACCCGGAGACTTATTAACTTATTCAGATGTTAAATTGACTAATTGTTTCAGATTTTTATTTCCTCCCAAACAGAAAATATCTTACATCTAACAACAGGAATTCTGCAGATGCTGGAAATTCAAGCAACACACATAAAAGTTGCTGGTGAACGCAGCAGGCCAGGCAGCATCTCTAGGAAGAGGTACAGTTGACGTTTCAGGCCGAGACCCTTCGTCAGGACACTTACATCTACTCAGCATCTCCTCTTCAGTCAATTAAGTTGGTGCCACCAGAATGACTGGTCAATCCAGCACCAGAGAAATGGCATAGAAACATAGAAAACCTACAGCACAATACAGGCCCTTCAGCTCACAAAGCTGTGCCGAACATGTCCTTACCTTAGAAAATACCTAGGGTTACCATAGCCCTCCATTTTTCTGGGCTCCATTAGTTATTACTAGACAACAGGGTGACCTGTTGGGGCACCCTTTGAGAGAAGGGTAGTGCAGTCTTATGTGACCAGAATGAACATTAAATTTTCCTGAATGCTATTGGTATCGCTTTGCTTTTGAAACTGAAGTAGAAAACCTCAGTTTATTAAAGAAGAACGACATGTAGCAAAGCAAACATAGCTCCTCCTCATTTAACGAAGGACACTTTTGATGGCATCATTTCTGGTTTATCTGCCACCGTCGTGCCTCTTGTTGTCATTCTGGAGACGTGCAGTCCTTTCACCCCCCGTCTCTTCATCTCTTCTGCTGTTTGTTCTTTCTCTCTGATCCTAGAGATGTGTATTTCTCAGCTCCTTTGTCTCTTCCTCTCTCCTCCTTCTGTGCCTGTTTTTGTCATTCTGGAAAGGTGCAGCTCTTTCATCCCCCGTCTCTTCAGCTCTTCTGCTGTTTGTTGTCTGTCTCTGATCCTGGAGATGTGCATGTCTCTCCTCCTCTCATCTTTTTTTGTCCTGACTCTTTGATCCTGGAGTCATGCGGCCCTGGCCTCATCCGATTCTTGTTCTCTCCCTCTCCTTGCCGCTTCCCGACAACGTTTGGTGTTATCTCTTGACCATAATGTCCCCCTTCCCTTTCCACATGGCATAATTAGGCTGACCATTTTTTTTTACCCTAATGCTGGATAGAAGATACGAAGCAGTAACACCAAAGGATGCTGACTGCTCTTGATGATGTGGTTGGCGCTCTCCTAAATGGACGTGATATAGTCACCGCTGACCTTTGACTGCAGCAAAGGGTTTTATGGGTGTCTCAAAGTACGTCATTACAATAAGATTTAATTATCTCTTATTGATGGATGGCAGCTAGATCTGTCCCAATCCTGCGCATGCTGATGGTGATTAGCAGAATGTGACCCCTCGAAATAGAGCTGCCCTGCCCTTTTGCTCCGGTTGGTGTCGCTGCTGAGACTGGCCATACGCATGCGTCGGGTTGTCGCATCCCGATTTCCATGATGGCCAATCGGCCCTCGGATGAAAGCCAGCCTGTTGATTTTTGGCGAATGAGCAATTTTATATGAATATATAACCCTGAACTTTGCCTGCATTCTGTAAGTTAGCACATTTTAATTCGATTTAGCCAAAAAAAAGTGCCACTGTAATGCATCGTTTGCGCTAATTGGAGGTCACAAACAGACAGACGGACAGAGCATGGAAGTTTTAGTAGTACATAGATATTGTGATAATTATAGGAACTGTGAATACTGTGTGAATCAACACAAGGGATCAAATCCTTAACTGTGCAGGTAACATCAGCTTTGGAAAAAGCTAAAATCTTGCACCTGCTGTCTGATCACAGCTGTCTCTCAGCAAATGCAGAAGAAAGCCTGTTTGTGCTGGTGCAACCTGCAGGAAATGCAATGAATCAGGAACAGGTTAATATTTTTCAACCAACACTGACTTCTGTACTTCAGAATCACATACTATTAACATTATTCTGGGAAATTTCAAAAACTCACATGACACATTATACTCAAAATAAAATGACACACTTAGATTTACGCTAGGCAAACATACTATTTTTGAAATTCCTGGAACAGGGAAAAAGAGAAACAGAAATCAAAGCACTGGCGCCATAAATGGGCTATATTGTAAACAGCTTTAACTATATCTTGTGTTTTAAATACATAGCAATGATCACCTGGTTCAAAATTGTCTCCAAATATTCTTTTAGCAGGAAGCTTCAAAGGAAACTGTGGGTACTGCTTTTTCAGCTAACAAAAACAAAAAAGTAGATGCATTAGTACTTCTTTCTAAGAAAACAATTACATTAATTAAAGCAACACACATCAAAGTTGCTGGTGAACGCAGCAGGCCAGGCAGCATCTCTACGAAGAGGTACAGTCGACGTTTCAGGCCGAGACCCTTCGTCAGGACTAACTGAAGAAAGAGCTAGTAAGATCTCTTACTAGCTCTTCCTTCAGTTAATCCTGACGAAGGGTCTCGGCCTGAAACGTCGACTGTACCTCTTCCTAGAGATGCTGCCTGGCCTGCTGCGTTCACCAGCAACTTTGATGTGTGTTGCTTGAATTTCCAGCATCTGCAGGATTCCTTGTATTTGCATTTTTAAAATTACATTAATTACATGTGTCTTGCAGAAAATTAATGCCACACAATACTGGGAGGCGGTCGGGTTTGAGGACGTGATTGTTTTAAGTTGTTTAAGTCAACTTGATACCTAGTTAGCCCATTGCTTTGCTTTTTAGATTAGTTGCACGGTGGGTTTTTTCTTCTCTTTATTGATATGTATGGAAAATTAGTATACTATTATATTACCTTATTATTGTATATCTAAACTGCACTGCTTGTACTAACAACACACATCAAAGTTGCTGGTGAACGCAGTAGGCCAGGCAGCATCTGTAGGAAGAGATGCAGTCGACGTTTCAGGCTGAGACACTTCGTCAGGACTTGATGTGTGTTGCTTGAATTTCCAACATCTGCAGAATTCCTGCTGTTTGTACTAACTTTTTTTGTGTATTATCTCTTGTAAATTTATATTGCAACAGTGTATTAGTGTCTACATGGTTTACCTTTTGTGTACTAATTCAATAAAAAGATTTAAAAAGAAAAGAATACTGGGAGGCTGTTTATAGACCAGATAAAGTAACGATTGATATGACAGTTTTTCCTCACGGATAGTTTGTGATGCAGAAGATGGTTATGTTGTAATGAGAATCTTGCCTAAATGTTCTTTTTGCCATTGCATTCCTGTGAAATGTAAATTTTGACCAATAAAAACAGCTGTTTCTTGATTAAATTCTGATCCTATTTTAGAAATAATTTCCTGCAAGGAACATTTCTCTCTCCTTCTGTGCAACTATCTGTAATAAATTGTGATTTTTATAATGACTTGTGGTTAAATACAAATCTGCATCCCGCAATCTGCAATGTGCTGTGGATTCTGGCCTCCTACACATTCACTTTTTCCTTGTTTCAGATTTTCTTCATTCTCTTCACACCTATACATTCCCGTTGCCTTGACGACTCACATTTTTGTCAGTTTTGTAAACTGCAGTGCAGGTTTCCCATGGCAGTGCACTGAAGTGACAAGCAAGACCAGGTAATCAAGCTTGGGTTTGGGCTCGAGCTTTGCAATTTTATGAAGAATTGATGTTTACTATTCAAATACAATAATTATATTTTATACCTGATACCTATCAATTCTGGATCATTTATATGGCAATGAAAAAAAACAGATACATCAGCAACACGAGGAAATCTGCAGATGCTGGAAATTCAAGCCACACACATCAAAGTTGCTGGTGAACGCAGCAGGCCAGGAAGCATCTCTAGGAAGAGGTACAGTCGACGTTTCAGGCCGAGACCCTTCGTCAGGTCTAACTGAAAGAAGAGCTAGTAAGAGATTTGAAAGTGGGAGGGGAAGGGGGAGATCCAAAATGATAGGAGAAGACAGGAGGGGGAGGGATGGAGCCAAGACCTGGACCGTTGATTAGCAAAAGGGATATCAGAGGATCATGGAACAGGAGGCCTAGGGAGAAAGGAAAGGGGGAGAGGGGAAAAACCCAGAGGATGGGCAAGGGGTAAAGTGAGAGGGACAGAGGGAGAAAAAGGAGAGAGAGAGAGAGAGAGAGAGAGAGAGAGAGAGAAAGAATGCGTGTATATAAATAAATAACGGATGGGGTACGAGGGGGAGGTGGGGCGTTAGCGGAAGTTTGAGAAGTGAATGTTCATGCCATCAGGTTGGAGGCTACCCAGATGGAATATAAGGTGTCATTCTTCCAGCCTGAGTGTGGCTTCATCTTTACAGTAGAGGAGGCCGTGGACAGACATAACAGAATGGGAATGGGACGTGGAATAAAAATTTGTGGCCACTGGGAGATCCTGCTTTCTCTGGCGGACAGAGCGTAGTTGTTCAGCGAAATGATCTCCCAGTCTGTCAGGTCTCTCAGACTCGCTATCACAGCCATATATCCTTTCTTGGAACGTGCCTCTGCCGCCAAGTTACTCCAGTTGGCTATAGGATTCGTTTTCGAGCCTCTCAATTTGGACCTTCTGAGGATCCGAAGTACTCACATTTTATTGACTCTGCCTCCCGTCGCTTCTCCCATCAAGCTCTGGAGGCGACCCCCTCCGCCATGAGGAGATATTTGGCGTCCCTATCCCAGACCCTTCCACACCTTCGGGACATATCTTCACCGTCTGTAATGGTCCTACCCGTTATTTCATCCTCCGTCGGATCCATGCCTGCAATCGCCGTTTTTTTGACTTTGTCATGTTAGGCGAGGATTGCAAGAT
The DNA here is from genome assembly GCF_963921235.1 of Mobula hypostoma. Classification (NCBI taxonomy): domain Eukaryota; kingdom Metazoa; phylum Chordata; class Chondrichthyes; order Myliobatiformes; family Myliobatidae; genus Mobula; species Mobula hypostoma. The sequence continues at coordinate 217,531,287 of NC_086097.1, read as the reverse complement.
CTTACATCTGCAGACCCCAGAGCCTGCTGGCCCTGACGCTAGCAGGCATGAACTTCAGATTGTGGCTCATGCCATTGATCTCGCCGGCTCCAACACCTCCTCAGGGCATATTCAAAACCTGGACTCCAGCAACGACCATGGAGACATTCAAAGTGATTGCGCAACCACCAACTGCGACTCCAGCCTTGAACTCCAGGCCGGGTCTTTATGTGCTGCTATTGTGACTCCCGTCTCCCCTTCCCCCACCACCACTCTGCAACCCCGTCTCCCTCAGATTCCACCGTCAGCTCCTGGGTCCTCAGAGGCCCCATCTTCCTCTCACCCCAACCCTCCCCTCTCCACTGACACCCCCAGCCTCCCCCCCCCCACCCGATCCCACTTCTCATCTGTGCTGGGTCTTTACCATCCTCTCCGACCTTCAACTCTCTGAGGCAGAGCGCTCTGTCCTCAGGAAGGGCCTCACCTTTGTCCCCTTTCGCCCACACCTCAGCGAGTTCCGCGTTCGCCATGAGGCTGAACTCTTCTTCCGCCGGTTCCGTCTCCGAACCTACTTGATCGGCAAGAACTGTTCCATCCCCACCGAAGACCCCTTCACCCGTCTTCAACCCTCCTCTTCTTCATGGACACCCTGCTCTGGTCTTCTGCCTGCTCTGGATCTCTTTATTGCTAACTACCGACGGGACATCAACCATCTCGACTTCACCTCACCTTGTTCCCATTCCAACCACACTCCTTCCGAACGCTCTGCTCTCCACTCCCTCCGCACTAATCCTAACCTTACTATAAAACCTGCCGATAAGGGCGGTGCTGTTGTAGTCCGGCGTACTGACCTCTACCTTGCCGAGGCACAGCAACAACTCGCGGATACCTCCTCTTATTTACCCCTCGATCCTGACCCCACTAAGGAGCGCCAGGCCATTGTCTCCCACACCATCACCGACTTTATCCGCTCAGGGGATCTCCCATCCACTGCTACCAACCTTATAGTTCCCACACCCCGCACTTCCCGTTTCTAACTCCTACCCAAGATCCACAAACCTGCCTGTCCTGGTAGACCTATTGTCTCAGCTTGCTCCTCCCCACCAAACTCGTTTCTGCATATCTCGACACGGTTTTATCCCCCCTTGTTCAATCCCTTCTTACCTATGTTCGTGACACTTCTCACGCTCTTAAACTTTTCGATGATTTTAAGTTCCCTGGCCCCCACCGCTTTATTTTCACCAGTCCCTATATACTTCCATCCCCCATTAGGAAGGTCTCAAAGCTCTCCACTTCTTTTTGGATTCCAGACCTAACCAGTTCCCCTCTACCACCACTCTGCTCCGTCTAGCGGAATTAGTCCTTACTCTTAATAATTTCTCCTTTGGCTCCTCCCACTTCCTCCAAACTAAAGGTGTAGCTATGGGCACCCGTACGAGTCCTAGCTATGACTGCCTTTTCGTTGGCTTTGTGGAATAATCTACGTTCCAAACCTATTCTGGTATCTGTCCCCCACTTTTCCTTCGCTACATCGATGACTGCATTGGCGCTGCTTCCTGCACGCATGCAGAGCTCGTTGACTTTATTAACTTTGCCTCCAACTTTCACCCTGCCCTCAAGTTTACCTGGTCCATTTCCGACACCTCCCTCCCTTTTCTCGATCTTTCCGTCTCTATCTGTGGAGACAGCTTATCTACTGGTGTCTACTATAAGCCTACTGACTCTCACAGCTATCTGGACTATTCCTCTTCTCACACTGTCTCCTGCAAAAATGCTATCCCCTTCTCGCAATTCCTCCGTCTCCGCCGCATCTGCTCTCAGGATGAGGCTTTTCATTCCAGGACGAGAGAGATGTCCTCCTTTTTTAAAGGGGCTTCCCTTCCTCCACCATCAAATCTGCTCTCAAACGCATCTTCCCCATTTCGTGCACATCTGCTCTCACTCCATACTCCCACCACCCGACTAAGAATAGGGTTCCCCTTGTCCTCACCTACCACCCCACCAGCCTCCGGGTCCAACATATTATTCTCCGTAACTTCCGCCACCTCCAACGGGATCCCACCACTAAGCACATCTTTCCCTCCTTCCCCCTTCTGCTTTCCGCAAGGATCGCTCCCTACGCGACTCCCTTGTCCATTCGTCCCCCCTCCATCCCTCCCCACCGATCTCCCTCCTGGCACTTATCCTTGTAAGCGGAACAAGTGCTACACATGCCCTTACACTTCCTCCCTGACCACCATTCAGGGCCCCAGACAGTCCTTCCAGGTGAGGCGACACTTCACCTGTGAGTTGGCTGGGGTGATATACTACGTCCGGTGCTCCCGATGTGGCCTTCTATATATTGGCGAGATGCAATGCAGACTGGGAGATCGTTTTGCTGAACACCTACGCTCTGTCCGCCAGAGAAAGCAGGATCTCCCAGTGGCCACACATTTTAATTCCACATCCCATTCCCATTCTGATATGTCTATCCACGGCCTCTTCTACTGTAAAGATGAAACCACACTCAGGTTGGAGGAACAACACCTTATATTCCATCTGGGTAGCCTCAAACCTGATGGCATGAACATTGACTTCTCAAACTTCCGCTAATGTCCCCCCCCACCGTACCCCATCCGTTATTTATTTATATACACACATTCTTTCTCTCTCTCTCTCTCCCCTTCTTCTCCCTCTGTCCTTCTCACTTTACCCCTTGCCCATCCTCTGGGTTTTCCCCCCTCCCCCTTTCCTTTCTCCCTAGGCCTCCTGTCCCATGACCCTCTCATATCCCTTTTGCCAATCAACTGTCCAGGTCTTGGCTCCATCCCTCCCCCTCCTGTCTTCTCCTATCATTTTGGATCTCCCCCTCCCCCTTTAAAATCTCTTACTAGCTCTTCCTTCAGTTAGTCCTGATGAAGGGTCTCCGACTGAAACGTCGACTGTACCTCTTCCTAGAGATGCTGCCTGGCCTACTGCGTTCACCAGCGACTTTGATGTGTGTTACATCAGCAACAAATACTTTTGAGTCTGAAAGCTAAGTTAATATTTCATGCCAACGTCCTTTTATATGTTCTGATGACATGTCATCTATTTGGAATGTGACCTCTGTTCTCTCTGCACTATATATATATACACACACACACACACACACACACAAAAATGGGTTCAGTGTCCATTTAGGAACTGTATGGCAGAGGGGAAGAAGTTGTTCCTGAATCACTCAGTGTGTGCCTTGAGGCTTCTGTACCTCCTTCCTGATGGTAACCATGAGAGGAAGGCATGCCCTGGGGTGTTGTGGGTCCTTAATAATGGATGCTGCCTTTCTGAGGCACTGCTCCTTGAAGATGTTTTGGATACTATGGAGACTAGTACCTAAGATGGAGCTGACTAATTTCTGTAGCTTCTTTCGGTCCTGTACAGTAGCCCCTGCATACTGTAGAATGCAACCTGTCAGAATGCTTTCCACTATACACCTATAGAAGTTTGAGTGTTTTAGGTGACACACCAAATATCCTCAAACTCCTAATGAAATATAGCAATGAAATACTGAGTATTCCAGCATTTTCATTAAGTCACTATTTATTTTCGGTTGTATTTATTTAATGTTGGAATCAGGAATAATAAAAGCTGTTATCGCTCCTCGTCTTAAGAACCAACAGCGAACTCAGCTATATTTACTTTTAGTTACAATTAGTGTCTTTGCTCATAAAACAATTTTAGTTTTGTGTTTGAAGATCCTTTTAATGGACAATATCTTTAAGTTAAAACTGCAGGTTCTACAGTAAACTGATATTCATGTGATGACCTAATGGATTTAAAGCCAATTACATAATGATTTTAAGAAAGGAAAGATGCCTACTGCAGGAACTGAAAGATCATTCTTAAAGATAAGAGATGCAGTTTAATTTAGAAGTTCAGAGTACTTAGCTAACATCATGCTACCTGACGATAAACAAGGAAAAAATATATTGTACATGCAACATGTACTCAGTAAACTTACTGTGTTGTACAATTTATCAAATTCAGCATAACGTCTCAAGACGAACCATTCATTCCTACCGACTCGCACTAGTACTTTGTAAACCTGTGGAAAAGGATAATTACAATAGGAAGAAACCAAATTCCAAATATTATGAACCAATCCATCAGTTTGTAACATTATTTTGATCTATATTCAATGAACATTTAACTTAGATGCTGTGAAGTAAGATTAGTCGATATTCTTTGCACTTTCTACAATCCTACCATTTCACCTAAGGAGGAGGCAGAAGAGGATATACACATATTCTAACCATTGTGCAATCTGTTACTGATTTAGTAATCACTTTACAAAGAACCTAACACCTCATTTCTGATTAAAAGGAAAGAACCCTGTAGATCAGTGGTCCCCAACCACCGGGCCGCAAAGCATGCACTACCGGGCCGTGAGGAAACGATATGATTTGGCGATAGGAGTCAGCTGCACCTTTCCTCATTCCCTGTCACGCACTGTTGAGCTTGAATGCATGCGAGGTGATTACCCGTGCGTCATCCATGTCAGCGCGGGAAGGAGATCAACTCCTTGAGCTTGCAAATGACGGCAGGCTGAAAAGTATGTTTGACATAACATCTCTGCCGGCATTCTGGATCAAAGACAAGGCTAAGTATCCTGAGATAGCCATGAAAGCACTGAAAACGTTGCTTCCATTTCCAACACATCTCTGCAATGCATGCAACGAAAACTAAATTGCGGAATAGACTGGACATAAGGAACAACCTTCGAGTATCGCTGTCTCCCATCACCCCTCGATGGGACTGTCTTGTTGCAGGAAAACAAGCCCAGGGCTCCCACTGATTCAGCAATATTGGTGTGTTGCAATGATTTTATATGTTCATACCGGGAAAATATGTGCTGTATGTTTAATATCCAAACGTTACTTAAAATGTTATGATGTTATTGACTTATATAACTATATAACAATTACAGCACGGAAACAGGCCATCTCTGCCCTTCTAGTCCGTGCCGAACGCTACTCTCACCTAGTCCCACCGACCTGCACTCAGCCCATAACCCTCCATTCCTTTCCTGCCCATATACCTGTCCAATTTTTCTTTAAATGATAATATCAAACCTGCCTCTATCACTTCTACTGGAAGTTCGTTCAATACTTACTTCAAGCTCCCCTGTCCTCTCCTGATAATTGACTTATCACTGTATTCATGCGAGGAAAATATGCGCTGTGTGTTTAATATTAAATTTGTCAGATAAATCCTTTTGGAAACGAAATTGAGTGTATTAGCCACTTATCACCTTTATTCCTGTCGTGATTAACAGCCCCCCCCGCCCCCAAACAGAATTGCCAAAAACGATTGGTAGAAAAAGATCGGCATGTACTCGCATGCACACTGGTGTCCGCACAAGGCTTCATGGTCATTGTAGTCTCGGGTTAAACACAACGTATTTGACTGCTACTCTTGTCCGTTGGCAACCCTACCCCGCCCCCCGGGTCAGCTGGTCCGCAAGAATATTGTCAATAATAAACCGGTCCGCATTGCAAAAAAGGTTGGGGACTCCTGCTGTAGATGACACACCAAAAAAAACAGTAGACTCCAGCTGCTAATTTTGCTCCTGTTTAACCATAAGTTGGGATCTCAAGCTGCATCCAATACATTACTAAGGGAACTTCTTTCATTTCAGTTGATTTTGCGTAACTTATTATACTCCAACCAATAAAGATCCAATTTGTGCTTCTAGTAGCCTTCGAGATTGACTTTACAAACTCTCACTCATGTTTCTTCCAACACAGATCTATGTGATATCCAATGTTAAATTTAACCAGCTTGACACAGTTGTATGGTTGCATTTACAAATGCAGCAAGCATAAAATTGATTGTTGCGTGAAAATATTAACTTTTACTAATATAGAACAAATATTTTGGAAAATACTTTCCAATCTTAAGCTTCTGGAAGTAATTGAACTCGATCTGTATCTGTAATTTCCATACTTACCGTATAGCGCTTCTTTTTCTCCCGGTGTTCATCAAAGCTGGGAATACTGACGTTTGGATATGTTGATTTTGAATCCATTTTTTCCTTTCTCCAAAAGGAGTTGCGGGTAGATCCAAAACAGGAAAATTAGTGATACTTCAATTTTATGGCTGTTCATTCAAATTCATTAACTCAGGTACATATCTCTCTGCATTTGTCATAATACCTACAAAAGAACAACATTATATTGAACTTTAAAAAATTGAAGCAAACCAGGTTTAATTTATTTTTACGTGACAATGTATTTGAGATACTAAAATTATCATGCACGCTATGGTTTAAGTTCTGCTTTTGAGTATTTGCCTTTTCTAAATACTAGAAAAAAGCAGCAGGCCTCCAGAACCTTCAAACCTGACTCATTATTCATTATGATCATGACTAATCTATGCTGACCTCAAGTCTTTTGTGACAGTTCCTCATAATCTTTAATTCCTCAATTGTTCAAATATTTATCTATCTCCACCTTAAATATACAGTGCCTATAAAAAGTATTCACCTCCCTTGGAAGTTTTCTTGTTTTATTGCTTTATAACATTGAATCACAGTGGATTTAATTTGGCCTTTTTGGCACTGATCAACAGAAAAGACTCTTTTGTGTCAAAGTGGAAGTGAAAACAAATTTCTTACAATTTGGTCTAAATTTATTACAATTATTAAACATAAAATAATTGATTGCATAATTACTCACCCCCTTCAAGTCAGTACTTGTACATTAGTAGATGCACCTTTGGCAGCAATTACAAATTTCAGTCTGTGATCAGCTTTGCCCATCAAGACACAGCAATTTTTCCCCATTCTTGTTTACAAACTTGCTCAAGCTTTGTCAGCTGACATGGGGATCGTGAGTGAACAGCCCTTTTCAAGTCCAGCCACAAATTCTCAATTGGATTGAGGTCTGGACTCTGACTTAGCCACTCCAGGACATTAACTTTGTTGTTTTTAAGCCATTCCTGTGTAGCTTGACTTTATGCTTGGGGTCATTGTCTTGCTGGAAAACGAATTTTCTTCCAAGTCACAGTTCTCTTGCAGACTGCATCAGGTCTTCCTCCAGGATTTCCCTGTATTGCATTCATTTTACACTCCAGCTTCACAAACCTTCCAGGGCCTGCTGCAGTGAAGCATCCCCATAGTATGATGCAGCCACCACCATGCTTCACAGTGGGGATGGTGTGTTTTTTAATAATGTGTGGAGTTTGGCTTACACCAAACATAGCATTTAGTCTGATGGTCAAAAAAATTTTGGTTTCATCAGACCATAGAACCTTCTTCCAGCTGACTTCAGTCTCCCACATGCCTTCTGGCAAACTCTAGCCGAGATTTCATATGAGTTTTTTTTTCCCCCAGCAGTGACATTCTCTTTGGCACTCTCCCGTAAAGTTGCAACTGGTGAAGCATCCAGGCAACAGTTGTTGTTTGCGCAGTCTCTCCCACCTCAGTCACCGAAGCTTGTAGCTGCTTCAGAAGTGTCCTAGGTCTCTTGGTGGCCTCTCTCAGTAGTCCCTTTGCACGGTCACTCAGTTTTTGAGGACGGCCTGCTCTGGGCAGATTTACAGCTGTGCCAAATTCTTTCCATTTCTTGATGGTTGAATTAATTGTACTCCAAGGGGTATTCAGTGACTTGGAAATTTTCTTGTATCCATCTCCTGACTTATGCTTTTCAATATCCTTTTCACGGAGTTGCTTGACTTCATGGTGTAGTTTTTGCCAAGTTATTGACTCATCAGCAGTTGGACCTTCCAGGTATTGGCATATTTTTTACTACAATTAATTGAAACACCTTCACTGCACACAGATCTCCAAAAACAGATCTCCATTTATTATTATATGACTTCTAAAACCAACTGGCTGCACCAATGATGATTTGGTGTGTCATATTAAAGAGAAGTGGAAAAAAATTAAATACACTGTGATTCAATGTGTAAAACATGAAAACTTTTGGCGGGGGGGGGTGAATACTTTTTATAGGCACTGATCTAATGATCTAGCCTCTACCACTCCTACTCTTAGGGGTGGAGAGCTCCAGAGATTAACCAACCCTTCAAGAAAAAATTTTTACATTCTTAATTTAAAATAACCAGCCTCTTTTTTTAAAAAATGGTTACGTCCTACCATTTCCTACTGTCATCTGTTTGGATAACCAACTTTTATCATATCACCCTCACATTAAAATGATGCTGAAAACATTTAAAGGCATTTTGTTGCACAGCTACAGCTGTTTAAAGAGATGACCTCTATAATTGGCAGAATCGCATTTTTGAAAACATGTGGCCTGACTTTTAAAAAGGAAATAGGATTTATCTGGGCAATCATCCAAGCCTTTGAAAAAATTCATCTTTATTTCCATCTCATCCAGTAAGATAAAACTATATAGTAGCAAAATCATACTTTACATACAAGAGACTCAGCTTAAAAAAAATAAATCCAACAGCTTTTGTTGGTTTGATTTACAACATAGTGTAAAACAATGGAAGAAACAATTTCCCATTTTCTGAGTTACTTGCTTCAGTTGCCTTTATGCGAAAACACTAACGCTGCACCTTTTTTTTGGAAATAACTATCAGCCAATTTTGTTGTAAGCAAAAATTAGACCAAATCAGAGTCATGCTTAATTTATACCAATGCTATTTTCAAAAACATTAAATAGAGTTCCTTGGATTTATAGAAAGGATGCATTTGCAACATGAATTCTATCTTAATTCAAGATAACACAAACTCAAAATTTTTTTTTCCTTTGAAAAGGAATGCAAATAGATCAGGAATTATTATTTCGTTCAAGATTAGTGAATGTATGGAATAAACTGCCAAGGAAGTTGAGCTTTCACAAAATATCAAAAAGAAAATCAACTGAAGGCTGTAGGGTTACAAATTGCAATTGGCATATCAGATGAGCTGAAATATAGCCAGATCATTAAAAATAAAAAGGAAATGATAGTAACTTTGCAGAAGCTCCCAGTTGCATGTCATTTGAATTCTCCATCACTTTCCTATTCTACTGCTCTGGCTTCAATCTCCCAAACTGTTTCCAGCAGAGCACAACACTAGCTTGAGCAATAAGTAACTTTTAGATCTGGCACTTTGTTTTCCTTGACATATTAGATCCAGTTCCGGCAACAAAACTACTGGTGTTAGCAGTTATCAACAAGTCAATGACTTCCCAGAATGGGAAGTGATTCTTTTGTCAGATCTGCCTGATTTTACAACACCCCTAACACAGACAACAGAACATGCATTTATCAAGGCATGATACAGAAAGGTCTCACAGCATTATGTCAAGTTCTTACTGGCAGGATTCCTTGGTTAAGTGAGCCAATTCTAAAAGGGAGGTTAGAAAGGCAGTTTGTTGGCCCACTGCTCACTTGAAAATTCCGGACACAATTCAATAATTTCAGATCACAAAGCACCACTGCTTTCAACTACCATAGTTGGTAATGATTCTGCTATTCCTTTTCACAACACCCATACACCATATTTGGTTTCAAAACTTACCCTTTTATAATGCTCTTTTGCTTTTGTCAACTGCTCTGTTGTCATTAAATTAGTCTTTCATTTGATCACAAACATTCCACATTATGCTTTCCTCTCCTCCTCCTAATCTCTGCACTTGCTTAAAACCAACTGCATATCTCTAACTTTTTCAAATTCAAATGAAAGACAATGTCCTCCTCTTACTAAATGCTTTTCTTGAAGATGATGCGCACAAAGCTGGGGAAGAAGGAGACTATGTTGTGCATGATGTTTGAACTACCACGGATCAACACCTGGAATTATGAAATTATAGCCATTAGTTATGCTTGGTTGCAGGAGGGGCAGGACTGGCAGCTCAATATTCTGGGGTTCATCTGCTTTTGAAACAACAGAGCAGGAGAGATTAAAGGCGTGGAGGAGCCAAGGAAAGTATCACGGTAGTGCTGAATAAGGTCAGCTTGGAGAACTCATCTAGAGAGGCATTATGGCTGGAACTGAGAAATAAGAAAGGTACGATCACATTAATGGGATTATATCACAGGCCACCCAACATTCCAAGGGATTGAGAGGAACAAATCTGTAGCGAGATCACAGACTGTTGCAAGAAACAAGGTTGTTATAGTAACACACATCAAAGTTGCTGGTGAACGAAGCAGGCCAGGCAGCATCTCTAGGAAGAGGTACAGTCGACGTTTCAGGCTGAGACCCTTCATCAGTCCTGACGAAGGGTCTCGGCCTGAAACGTCAACTGTACCTCTTCCTAGAGATGCTGCCTGGCCTGCTGCGTTCACCAGCAACTTTGATGTGTGTTGCTTGAATTTCCAGCATCTGCAGAATTCCTGTTGTTTAGGTTGTTATAGTAGGTGATTTTAATTTTCCACACATTGACTGGGAATCCCATACTGTAAAAGAACTAGGTAAGATAGAGTTTGTCAAGTGCACTCAGGGAAGTTTCCTTCAACAGTCATAGAATTCCAAAGAGAGAGTGCGCGATATTTGATCTGCTATTAGGGAATCAGACAGTGCTGGAGACAGAGTTTGTATAGGGGAACACTTTGCATCTAGTGATCATATGCAATTGGTTTCAATGTAAATATGCAAAAAGATAGGTCTGGCCCGTGGGTTGGAGAAAGGCCAATTTTGATGATATCAGAAAGGATCTGGCAGGTGTGGATTGGGACAGGCTGTTTTCTGGCAGGAGGAGGTGGTAAGTGGGAGGCCTTCAAAAGTGAAATTTTAGGAGTACAAAGTTTGTATGTGCCCCTCAGAATACAAGGTAAAGATAACGTGTCGGGAACCTTTGTTTTCAAAGCATATTGAGGCCCTGGTTAAGAAAAAAAAGGAGTTGCATACCAGGTATATGCAGGTAGAATAAGCAGGTATGAACAATGGTGTGTTTATGGAGTATAAGAAATGCAGAAGACCATTTAAGAAAGAAATCAGGAGGGCTGAAAGAAGGCATGAGGTTGCCTTAGCAGACAAGGTAAAAGAGAATCCTAAGGATTTCTACAAATATATTAAGAGCAGAAGGATTGCAAGGGACAAAATTGGTCTGCTGGAAGATCAGAATGGTAATTCATATGTGGTGCCAAAAGAGATGGGGTAGAACTTAAATAAATGTTTCACATCTGTATTGACTCAGGAGATGGACACAGAGTCTATAGAAATGAGGCAAAGCAGCATCAACTTCATGGACCCTGCACATATTACAAAGGAGGAGTGTTCGCTAATCGTGGCAAATTAAGGAGTATATATCCCCAGTGCCTGACAAGTTGTTCCTTCAGACCCTGTGGGAGGCATGTGCAGAAATTGCCAGGGCCCGAGCAGAGATATTTAAAACATCCTTAGTGACAAACAGGAGAGATACCAGAGGATTGGAGGACTGCCAATGTTGTTCTGCTGTTCAAGTAAGGCTCTAAAAATAAACCAGGAAATTACATGCCGGTGAGCTTGACGGCCCGAAACATCGACTGTATTTTTTTCTATAGATGCTGCCTGGCCTGTTAAGCTCCTCCAGCATTTAGTGTGTTCGGATATAAAGGTAGTTGGAAAGACACAGACTGATTAAGGACAGTTAGCATGGCTTTGTGCATAGTAGGTAATTTCTAACCAATCTTACAGATTTTTTTCTAGGAAGTTACCTTTCTGACCGGAGGGCTGTGACTAGTGGAGTGTTGCAGGGATCAGTGCTGGATCCGTTGTTGTTTGTCATCTATGTCAATGACCTGGATGATAATGTGGTTAACTGGATTAGCAAATTTGCAGATGACACCAAGACTGGGGTGTAGTGGACAGTGAGGAAGGCTATCATGGCTTTCAGCTGGGAAATGGCAGTTGCAATTTAAAGCAGACACGTGTTAAGTTTTACACTTCAGTAGGACCAATCAGGGTAGGCCATGCACAGTGAATGGTAGGACACTGAAGAGTGTGGTAGAATAAAGGGTTCTGGGAACACAGGTCCATAATTCATTAAAAGTGGCATCACAGGTAGATCGGGTCATAAAGAAAGCTTCAAGCACATTGGTCTTCATAAATCAGGAGATGGAATATTATTGTGCAGTCATATATGACAATGGTGAGGCCTTATTTGTGTACAGATTTGGTCACCTACTTACAGGAAATATATATAAATAAGGTTGAAAGAGTACAGAGAAAAGTTACAAGGACATTGCCAGGCCTGGAAGACCCGAGTTATAAGATTGAATAGGCTAGGACCTTATTCCTTGGAACATAGAAGACTGAGAGGAGATTTGATTGAGGTTTACAAAATTATGAGGGGTATAGGTAGGGTAAACACAAAATAATCTGCAGATGCTGGGATCAAAGCAACACTCACAACACGCTGGAGGAACTCAGCAGGTCGGGCAGCATCCGTGGAAAAGATCAGTCGACGTACACAGAGGGGGAGCAGTGAGAGAGGGTCTCACTGAACTCCCATCGAAGAGAGGATTTAAACTTCTTCAGGGTAGGCATACCTCGAAGAGACTTCGCAGCAGAGTAGCGAATCGTAAACACAAAATAATCTGCAGATGCTGGGGTCACCGCCAAACCATTGTCTCCCGTACCATCACCGCCCTTATCAACTCCGGAGACCTCCCACCCTCAGCCACTAAACTCATAATTCCCACACCCCATACCGCTCGGTTTTACCTCCTCCCCAAGATCCACAAGCGTGACTGCCCTGGCAGACCCATAGCTTCTTGTATCTTGTATCTGCCTACCTGGACTCCATTTTGTCACCCATAGTTCAGTCTCTCCCCACCTACGTCCGGGATACATCCCATGCCCTCCACCTCTTCAATAACTTCCAGTTCCCCAGTCCCAACCGCTTCATTTTCACTATGGATATCCAATCCCTATACACCTCCATTCCCCATGAAGTAGGTCTCAAAGCCCTCCGCTACTTTCTGGATAATAGACCTCACCAATTCCCCACCACCACTACCCTCCTCCGGTTGGCGGAACTGGTTCTCTCACTCAATAACTTCTCTTTTGGCTCTTCCCACTTTCTTCAGACCAAGAGCGTAGCTATGGGTACTCACACGGGCCCTAGCTATGCTTGCCTCTTTGTTGGTTATGTGGAACAGTCTGTGCTCCCAAACCTATTCTGGTACTGCTCCCCAACTTTTCCTTCGGTACATTGACGACTACATTAGTGCTGCTTCCTGCACCCATGCTGAGCTCGTCAATTTCATCGACTTTACTTCTAACTTCCACCCAGCCCTCAAATTCACTTGGTCTATCTCGGACACTTCTCTCCCCTTTCTCCATCTCTCGGTCTCCATTTCTGGAGACAGACTGTCTACTGACATTTTCTACAAGCCCACTGACTGTCATAACTACCTCAACTATACCTCTTCCCACCCCACCACATGCAAAAATGCCATTCCCTATTCCCAGTTCCTCCGTCTCCGCCACATCTACTCCGAGGATGAGGTTTTCCGTTCCAGGACATCTCAAATGTCCTCTTTCTTTAAGGATCGTGGTTTCCCTTCTGCTGTCATTAATGATGCCCTCACCCACATCTCCTCCATTTCCCGCACTTCGGCTCTCACCCCATCCTCCCACCACCACAACAGGAACAGAGTTCCCCTTGTCCTCACCTACCACCCCATAGCCTCCAGATCCAACACATTATCCTCCGCAACTTCCGCCACCTTCAACAGGACCCCACCACTAAGCTCATCTTTCCCTCTCCACTCCTCTCCGCCTTCCGCAGGGATCGGTCCCTCCGCGACTCCCTGGTCCACACATCCCTCCCCACGGATCTCCCACCTGGCACTTATCCCTGTAAGCACAAGTGCTACCCTGTCCCTACACCTCCTCTCTTGCCACCATTCAGGGCCCCAAACAGTACTTCCAAGTGAGGCAACACTTCACTTCTGAGTCTGTTGGAGTCATCTATTGCATCCGGTGCGGCCTCCTCTACATCGGTGAAACCCGATGCAGATCAGGGGACCGCTTCGTCGAGCTCCTCCGCTCTGTCCGCCAAAACAGACAGGATCTTCCAGTAGCCACCCACTTCAACTCTGCTTCCCACTCTCATTCAGATATGTCCATACATGGCCTCCTCTACTGCCATGATGAGGCTAAACTCAGGGTGGAGGAGCAACAACTTATATACCGTCTACGTAGTCTCCAGCCCCTTGGTATGAACACAGAATTCTCCAACTTTTGGTAATTCCCTCCCCCTCCCTTCCCCTATCCCTACGTCACTCTGCCCCCTCCCCAGCTGCCTACCTCCTCCCTTTTGGTTCTGCCTCCTTCTACTATCCATTGTGTTTTCCCCTATTCTTTCTTCACCTTTCCTGCCTATCACCTCCCTGCCCCCACCCCTTTACCTCTCCCCTTACTGGTTTTTCTCCTGGAACCTACCTGCCTTCTCCTTCCCACCCTCCCCCCACCCTCTTTATAGGGCCTCTGCCCCTTCCCCCTACAGTCCTGACGAAGGGTTCCGGCCCGAAACGTCGACCGATCCTTTCCACGGATGCTGCCCGACCTGCTGAGTTCCTCCAGCGTGTTGTGAGTATAGGTAGGGTAAATGCAAGCAGGCTTTTCCACTGAGGTTGGGTGGGACTACAACTAGAAGTCATTGGTTAAGGGTGAAAGGTGAAAAGTGAAAAGTTTAAGGGGAACATGAGGGGACTCAGAGGGTTGTGAGAGTGTGGAACGAGCTGCCAGCACAAGTGGTGCATACAAGCTGGATTTCAATGTTTAAGAGAAGTTTGGATAGGTACATGAATAGTAGAGGCATAGAGGATAATGGTCCCAGTGCAGGTTGATGGGAGTAGCTTAAATCGTTCGGTATGAACCAAATTTCCCGAAGGGCCTGTTTTTTTGCTGTACTTTTCTATGACTCTACCAAATATGCAGGTCATCAGAAATGCCATCAAGGAAATGTAACTGCTGCCAAGCTTTTAGAAAAAAAGTTGCATCCTATGTAACCTTCTCACTGAGACACTGAACACTACAGCACAGAAACAGGGCCTTCGGGCCATCCAGTCCATGTCAAATCATCAATCTGCCTAGTCCCATTGACCTACAGCTGGACCACAGCCTGGCATAACCTTCCAATCTGCCTAGTCCCATTGACCTACAGCTGGACCATAGCCTGGCATAACCTTCCAAATTTATCTTAAATGTTGAAATTGGCCCTACATCCACCAGTAGTATTGGCAGCTCATTCCACACTCTCACTGACCAAACCTGCACACAATACTCTAAATTAGGCCTCACCAACCCTTGTACTCAGTACATCGGTTTATGAAGGCCAAAATGCCAAAAGGTTTCTTTACGACTCTACCAGTGACACCACTTTCAAAGCACCATGGATCTCTCTGTTCTACCGCATTCCACAGTGCCTTACTTTTCAATGTGTCAGACTTACTCTAGTTGGCCCTCCCAAAGTACAGCACCTCACACCTGTCTGCATTAAATTTCATCTGTCGTTCTTCAGGCCACTTTTCCCAGCTGGTCCAAATCCAGCTGTAAGCTTTGAAAGTCTTCCTCACTGTCCATTACATCCCCAATCTTGGAGTCATCTGCAATTCTGCTGATCCAATTTACCATATTATCATCCAGATCATCGATATAATGACGAACAACAACGGACCCAGCACCGATCCCTGAGGCACACCACTAGTCTCAGGCTTCCAACCAGAGAACCATCTACTACCACTCTCTGTTTTTCCCATGAAGCCAATGTGTAATCCTATTTTAATCAAAATGGGCTAAATCTTATACTTACCACTATTCCTCGTGAGTATCATTTGAGAGGCCCACACTAACTTTCCTCCTGCATACCAGAAGATTTGCTGACACCTTCTGCATTTTGTTACTTTTCAGAGTAAAGAAGTTTCTCAACAGCATAGAATCAATGCAAATCGGAATCAGAATTAATGTCACTGGCATATGTTGTGAAATTTGTTGTCTTGCAGCAGCAGAACATTGCAATACATAATAATAACTGAATTACAGTGTGCACACACACACACACACAAAATAGTCGAGCAAAAAAAGTAGTGAGGTAGTGCTCACGGGTTCAAAAATCCATTTAGAAATCTGATGGTTGAAGGGAGGAAGCTATTCCTGAATTATTGAGCATGTGCCTTCAGGCTCCTGTATCTCCTGCGTGATGGTAGCAACGAGAAGAGGGCATACCGTGGATGATGTTTGTCCTTAATGATGGATGCGGCCTTTTTCAGACTTCGCTCCTTGAAGAGATGTCCTGGATGCTGGGAAAGCTAGTGTCCATGATGGACACAGTGGAAAGGAGAATTTTAAATATTTGATTTGAGGTTCCTGTAAAGCAGATGGAAAACGGAAGAGATATCCTGTGTCCAAAGCAAGTCAGTATCTCTCTGGGCAAGCTTGGATTGATGGGCTGGGCAGCCATTATAGTTCACATCAAAAGTCAAGCCCCAGAAAAACCTGCAAACGGTGCTGCAAAAAGTCCCTAAAGTTCCCTTCCATTGTCAAGGTTAGTCTTCAAATGCAGTTATCCTACAAACTGAATTATCAAGTCTAATATCTATTAATCTATTTTCAGAAGTCCAGGCATTTTAATTCTATTTATGCATGTTATTCATTTGTGACGCTACCCATTGAAACTTGGGGGTTGGAAGCTCAGTAAAAATGGTATTTCTCAACTGAGCACCACAATATCAAGAAGATCACTGTGCTGTAGCAGTTAGTGTGAAGCTATTACAGATCAGGGTATTCCAGACTTCGGAGTTTAATTCCGGTGTCATTCCATGAGTGTCTGTACGTCCTCCCTGTTGAATGTGTGGGGTTTTCTCCAGGTGCACCCATTCCCTCCCACAGTCCAAAGACACACTGGGTAGGTTAATTGGTCATTGTAAATTGTCCCACAATCAAGTTAGAGTTAATTGGGTTTTCAGGGGTTGCCAGGGTGGCATGGCTTAGAAGGCCAGAAGGGCATACTCTGTGCTGCATTGCTAAATAATAAATTAATTTACTGGTGGACAAATGCAGTAACCAAATGGAAATAACCATAAAAATCATATCATAGAGTCACAGAACACTACAGCAAAGAAACAGGCCAATCAGCCCATCCAGTCTGTGCCGAACCACTATTCTGCTTGCCCCATCGAGCTCCCCACAATCCATGTACCTATTCAAATTTCTCATGTTGAAATCAAACTCACATTCACTACTTCCATTGACAGCTTGTTCCACACTCTCACCACCCTGAGTTAGATGTTCCCCCTAATATTCCCCTTAAAGATTTCACCTTCTCCCTTAACCCATGACCTCTAGTTCTAGTCTCACCCAACCTCAGTGGGAAAAGCCTACTTACATTTACCCTGTCTATACCCCTCATATGCTAAGGCACACACTCAGCGACTCAGGAACAACTTCTTCCCCTCTGCCATCCAATTCCTAAATGGACATTGAAGCTTTGGACACTACCTCACTTTTTCAAAAAAAAACAGTATTTCTGTTTTTGCATGTTTTTTTAATCCATTCAATATACGTGATTGATTTACTTGTTTATTTTCATTATTTTTATTTTATTTATTCTTACTATTTTTCCTCTCTGCTAGATTATGAATTGCATTGAACTGCTGCTGCTAAGTTAACAAATTTCACATCACATGCCGGTGATAATAAATCTGATTCAAATCTACCCTCATTCTCATATGCTCTAACCTATTCAACCTTTCCTAATAACTCAGATGCTCAAGTTCTGGCAACATCCTTGTAAATTTTCTCTGCACTCTTTAAATCTGTAAATAGGTAACTGGAACTGCAATCATTAGAGAAACTAATTTTAATTGTGCAAAAAAAACCCAAATTCATTAGCTCACTAACATAATTTTTTAATGAAAGCATGTTGCACTGTTGTTGTGTCACTGCATTCAGGATCGACCAGTTTCATCTGGGGATCTACAGTGGGTGTGCAGCTGAATCCCTGAGGAGCAGAATCAAAATTCAAACATTACCACATTGAAAACAACAATTTGCATTTGTACAATGTTGTAAAACTTTCCAAGTGCTTCACAGCAATGACTGAACAAGATCTTACACAGAGCTAAAAATCAGATTTCAGAATAATGATGCTGAAACAGTCATTATTCTATGAAAATGACAACTCTGAAGTTTCTTTGTGTGCAGGAACAAACTAATCCTCAGCCTGGGATTTAATGTGAACTAGCACAATGATCTCTAATACTGAGCTTTACATGGTACTCAACAAGGGAGGTTAAATTTGGATCAATTGCTCAACAGTTGTGAGGTTTGTTTAAAGGAATGTCTTTGAACAAAAGGTGGGGGAATTTCCAGACACACCTTGGCAGCTGAAGGCGCTACAGCTAACAAATAAGCAACTAAAGAATAGTGATGTGCAGAAGTAGAGTTGTAGGAATGCAGTTATCTCATAAGTGACGAGTTTAAGGAAGTAACAAAGTTAGGGAAGGGTAAAAGCACAAAAGGAAAATAAAGGTAAGGACTTTATAAGATATGAAGGTGCTCAATCACAGATTAATGTAGACAATAACGACTTGGGGAAGATGGAAGGCAGGTTCATAAGTGCAAATGAATTGTAAACAGCTGAAATCAACAGGTGATGATGTACAAGTACGTGAAATATATAATTAAAACTGCAGCCTTGAATACGGATCCTAAATTGGGTTCAGATAGACAAGGATTGAAACTGTATTCCAGACTACAAACAAGTAGTATTTATGTATAGTATACTGAGTCCCAGCCTGCTTCCCATGAGATGTGGGAATGAGTATCTGGAAGTACAAGAGTACAAAGTCACATCGAGTCTTCAACACAGAACATATTTTGGTATTAATGATATAATTTATGCACGAGAACCTTCTCACACCAGTTATAAAGTTTTGTTAACCATGTTCCTTTCTAAATAAAACACCAATCTGGTCATGAAAATCATGAAACTGCAAATGCTGAAATAAAAAGTAGGAAATACTGGAAACAGCAGGTTAGGCAGCATCTACAGATAGAAACAGAATTAATGTTTCAGGTGAAAGGCTCTTCATTAGAACTGGGAAGGAGAGAAAATAAATTAGGATTAAGTTGCGAAGAGGGGGATGGGAGTATTACTGATAGGACATGACCTTCAGGGTAAGCAATAAGTGAATTCATCTAGTCAAAGGGTTAATGGGGGCAGCCAGCGAGGGAGAATATGGTTCTTTGTTTATCAACACAATGAAATTAAGAGGGTTGGAGAAAAAGGATACAGAAAAGGCAGTGTAAAAATTGCAAAATACCAAGCTGCAGCTTATATCCAACAGATCAGGCAGTGATAATGCAGAGACATAACTTAGTCACAGATAGATGATAAAGACCCATTCTGAAACAGGTACACAAAGTCAAGTCAAGTCACTTCTTAAATTGTCATTTTGACCATAACTGCTGGTACAGTACACAGTAAAAATGAGACGTTTTTCAGGACCATGGTGCTACATGAAACAATACAAAAACTACACTGAACTACGTAAAACAACACAAAAACTACACACGACTACAGACCTACCCAGGACTGCATAAAGTGCACAAAACAGCGCAGGCATTGAGTGAGTTGCAGACACAAGCTGGCACAGATGCTGAAATCTGGAACAAAAAAAAACTTCTGGGAGGAACTCAGCAGGTTGGACAGCATCTGCAGAGGGAAATGGACAGTCAATGCTTCAGCTCTCAACCTAAAGCATCAACTGTCCATTTCCCTCTATGTATGCTGCGAAACAAAGCGAGTTGCCTGAAGTTGTACAACTTGGTATTAGGCTGCACAAACCCTGATGTAAAATGAGATGTTGTTCCCCAAGCTTATGGTAGGCCTTGTTTTAATATTTCAGAAGGAGATGCACGGACAGGTCAGTGGGTGTGCAATAGGGAATTAAACGGCAGGCAAGATTGCCCTTATAGGTATGGTGCAATCATGCAATTTGGTCTTTTCATTGTCAAGGAGAACACAATGTGAACAACAAATGCTGTACACTGTATTGGAAAAAGTGCAAATTATTGCATCCCTTGGAAAGACTGTTTGTGCTATGTGCTTAGCCCTGCTCTACTTGCTTTACACTTACAACTATGAGGTTAAGCACAGCTCTGATGCCATATTTAAGCTTGCTGATGACATCACTGTCCTTGGCTGAATCAAAGGTGGTGATGAATCAGCATACAAGAGGAAGATTGAAAATCTGGCTGAGTGGTGCCACAATAACAACCTCTCAATCATTGTCAGCAAGATCAAGGAGCTGATTATTGAGTTCAAGAGGTGGAAACTGGAGGTCAACGAGCCAGTCCTCATCGGGGGATCAGAGGTGGAAAGGGTCAGTAACATAACTTTAAATTCCTTGGTGTTATCATTTCAGAGGATCTGTCTTGGGTCCGGAACGCAAGTACCATGATGAAGAAAGCACAGCAGTGCCTCCATTTTCTTAGAAATTTGTGAAGCTGCGGCATGTCATCTAAAACTTAGACAAACTTCTATAGATGTGCAGTGGAGAGCATATTGACTGGTTATATTGACCTAGTATGGAAACATCAATGCCCTTAAACGGAAAATCCTTCAAAAAGTAATAGATACAGCCCAGACCATCACAGGTAAAGCCCTTCCCACCACTGACCACGTCTACATGGAGCGCTGTCGCAGGAAAGCAGCATCCATCATCAAGGACACCATCATGCAGGCCATGCTCTCTTCTCACTGCTGCTATCAGGAAGAAAGCCTCAGGACTCACACCATCAGATTCAGGAACAGTTATTACCCCTCAACCATCAGGCTCTTGAAGCAGAGAAGATAACTTCACTCAACTCATTACTGAACTGTTCCACAACCTATGGATGACTTTCAAGGACTCTTCATCTCATGTTCTCGATATGTATTGCGTATGTATTTATTATTATTATATTTAATTTTTTTTTCTTTTTAAAATGTAGACATTTTGCCTTATTGCACATTGGTTGTTTGTCTGTCCTGTTGGGTGCAGTCTTTCAATGATTCTCATTTTTTTGTATTTACTGTGAATGCCCACAAGAAAATGAATCTCATGGTTGTATTTTTTTTAATTTATTCATTTGCAGGATGTGGGCATCACCATCTAGGCCAGCATTTATTGCCTATCCCTAGCTGCCCTTGAGGTGGTGGTGATGAGCTGCCTTCTTGAACCACTGCAGTCCCTAAGGTGTAGGTACACCCACACAGCTATTAAGGAGGGAATTCCATGAGTCTGATCCAGCGACAATGAAGGAACGGTGATACGTTTCCAAGTCAGGATGTTGAGTGACTTGGAGGGGGATTTCTAAGTGGTGGAGTTCCTAGGTATCTGCTGTTCTCGTCCTTCTAGATGGTAGTGGTCGTGGGTCTGGAAGGTGCTGCTTTAGAAACTTTGGTGTGTTCTTGCAGTGCATCTTGTAGATAGTACTGTAACTGTTTGTTGATGGTGGAGGGATTGGATGCTTGTAGAAGGGGTACCAATCAAGTGAGCTGCCTTGTAGTGGATGGTGTCAAGCTTCTTGAGTGTTGATGGAGCTGCGAATGGTGAGTATTCCATTACACACCTGACCTGAGCCTTGCAGATGGTGGACAAGCTTTGAGGAGTCAGGTGGCGAGTTACACATCACAGGATTTCTAGCCTTTGACCTACTCTGGTAGCCACGGTCTTTATATGGCTAGTCCAGTTCAGTTTCCTATCAATGGTAACCCTCAGGATGTTGATAGTAGGGAATTCAGCGATGGTGATGCCACTGAATGTCAAGGGACGATAGTTAGAGATCTCTTGTTGGAGTTGGTCACTGCCTGGCACTTGTGTGGCTCGAATGTTACTTGACATTTGTAAGCCCAAGCTTGGATATTGTCCAAGGCCTGCTGCATTTGGGTATGAACTGTTTCACTATCTGAGGAGTCGCATACACAAAAAAGCATACATGGTATGGGGCAAATCTGAAAAAAAATTATGTTTTTCCACAAACCTGATTTAGAATAAAGCACAGCAGATAGGGCAAGGAAATGTCTACATCAATGAATTCATTAAATTTTAGTCTATATCAATTATCACTTTCTTCCTTGTCAAAGACAGAAACCACAGACCTAGGTAGTACTTGTCAACAGTTCAGTATCTAAATCATAACATTGGGATTATTTGATTCTAAAGAATATGTTACCCAATTCTCTTGTCAATGAGTAATTGCAATCACAACAACTTTTTTTCTTAAACAACAGGAATTCTGCAGATGCTGGAAATTCAAGCAACATACATCAAAGTTGCTGGTGAACGCAGCAGGCCAGGCAGCATCTATAGGAAGAGGCGCAGTCGACGTTTCAGGCCGAGACCCTTCGTCAGGACTAACTGAAGGAAGAGTGAGTAAGGGATTTGAAAGCTGGAGGGGGAGGGGGAGATGCAAAATGATAGGAGAAGACAGGAGGGGGAGGGGGAGCCGAGAGCTGGACAGGTGATAGGCAGAAGGGGATACGAGAGGATCATGGGACAGGAGGTCCGGGAAGAAAGGGGGGGGGGGAGTGACCCAGAGGATGGGCAAGAGGTATATTCAGAGGGACAGAGGGAGAAAAAGGAGAGTGAGAGAAAGAATGTGTGCATAAAAAAGAGTAACAGATGGGGTACGAGGGGGAGGTGGGGCCTAGCGGAAGTTAGAGAAGTCAATGTTCATGCCATCAGGTTGGAGGCTACCCATACGGAATATAAGGTGTTGTTCCTCCAACCTGAGTGTGGCTTCATCTTTACAGTAGAGGAGGCCGTGGATAGACATGTCAGAATGGGAATGGGATGTGGAATTAAAATGTGTGGCCACTGGGAGATCCTGCTTTCTCTGGCGGACAGAGCGTAGATGTTCAGCAAAGCGGTCTCCCAGTCTGCGTCGGGTCTCATCTTTTTTTCTTATTTTACTATCCCAGATAAAATCTCCATGTTACCATGAGATTCCTCTTAGTACACACAAGAGAATCTGCAGATGCTGGAAATCCAGAGTAACACACACAAAATGCTGGAGAAACTTGGCAGGTCAGGCAGTATCTATAGAGAATGAAAAAGAGCTGTCGTTTCAAGCTAAGACCTTTCATCAGGACTTTCAATTATTGAATGAATATAGGGTGTTCTGCTATGTTAAATGACTGTGTCCGTGCTTCACCATTTGCAAAATTGCACGTTTACAATCAGTTTGTAATTTCACTCCAATTCCAACCACTCCTTCACTTATCTCCACTGCAACGACAAATGGCTTTGATAACGCGTGAGCCCCCACCTCCCCCCACCGATCTTCAGGCAGAGTAGCTAGCAAGGCTACTGCTTCAACTGACATTCACAAATATTCAAACACTACTCAGCACCCAATTTTAAATAAAAATTAAAATAAATTTAAAAGTTACAACATTAAAACAAAAACATATTTTAAAATATTTCAACTAAAATAAATCAAATAATAATAGCAACTTATTTTATTCCTTTCTCCTATTCGTTACAATGGCCCCGTTGTCCCAATGCCACAGTAACCTGACATGTTCAGCAGGCACATTTCCCGCCTAAGAGCTGGGAAATCTGCAGAAGTTTGTGCTATCCCATTGGAGTCCCCAAGGAATTCACCAGAGTGTCCTGTGGCTGGGATTCTGCTGAGTGATATGCCGTGCTAATGACCGAGTGGGAACAGTCGAAGCATACATTTTGACAAAACTGTGTAGACTGCAGTAAAATTTAGCCCACAAACCTTGTTTATTTCAAATATAAATAACCACAATGCCATACTGAAATACAACAAACGGTACTTTAAACACACAAGTGTGTTTTGTCGTTGCAAATTTAAACATGAAACTCTTCAATCACCTTATATGGTTAAGAGAGTTAATTAAAAGATTATGAAATGAGATCAAAACACTTACCCTAGAAAAATAAAGCTTCCTTTATTAATGATGGTGGAACAAGAAAGATATTTAAACAGAGAAAAACATCACTTAAAATGGATACTTGAAAATTTAAATAGTAAAAGTCATGATCTAAAACAGCTTTAAACAGCAGAACAAGCTACAACAATTTCACTGACCAAGGAAATTGCCTTTCTGCTTAAACAGGATATTAGTGAGCTTACTTCCTTATTTTTTATGTTGCCAATGGGGTTGGGGATATGATAAAAATAAAACTGCAATGTACAATATCTCACACAAGGATTTTTTAAAAAAATAGAACTGTCAATTGTTTTCCTAATTTCCAAAAGTGATTCTGAATGACTGCTAAAGGGCAATTGTGGAGAGAGAGAGAGATCGGTAATGTAATAATTTTTATATTAATTAAATAATCTAAAGAATTGATTGTTGTAAAAAGAACATGAATAGCAACTTTTTACTAATACACTGTAAAATTTTCAATTCTTTCTTTCCTTCTTTTCACAGAACATCTCATAGTATATTGATAGATTAGAAATTAATTTATCATATTGCAACAGTGGTTGTGTATTTCAGTAATAATTGGATAATATTTTTAATATATTGTTTAAGCATTCTTTGTTGTTTACATAATTCATTACAGGTTATATGTAAGTGTACGTGAATGGCATATGTCATTACAACACCATGTCATATGTGTGCGTCATTATGCCACTATGCCATAAGTCACACCTCGCTAAAACTAAAAACAAAGTACATGAGTTATCCCCGGCTCCCTGTTTTTCTCTGTCAATTAGATTCATGTTTTGGGGTTTCAAAACATAATAGTGGTGACGAGTACGTTTTAAAATGAACCTGAGATGACTACTTATCTGTGGTAGCTCGGCAGATTTTTTCTTAAAAAGTACAGCAGGTTCTTCTTTCCTTCACAAGAGGAGAAAGACATTTTTAAAGAAAAAGCAGAAAATGGACAAAATTCATGGATTCATAACAGGTGATGATGATGATGATCATGATGATGATGATGATAATAATAATAATAATAAATAAAAAGTAGAAATGGCCAGCTGCATCAGAAAGATAAGATTCTTTCAATTGCACAACATGTAACTGGGTGATGTATACTGAGTGAATTGAGCGGTATTTTAAAGCAAATGGAATAGCCAATGGGAAAACTCAGAAGTTATGCTGAGTGGAAGATCATACATTTTGCTTAGAAGTTTGTCTGCTCCAACCAAATCAGCCAAAATGAGCTTTGCTGATACAGGAGACCTACATTAGTTCCCTGTTTTCGCTAACAGAAGGTGTTTTCACTGTTACGAAGAAAGGCAGCGCGCAGAAAAAGCAGCACGCGAGAAAAAAACAGCGCGTGATAAAAATCAGCGAGCGCCCTGAGCAGCCGCTCTCCCCCGGATTCGGAACGGCATTCTCGCCGGCATTGCTTAAACACGTGCCTGTGAGCAGCCGTTTGCAAGATGAGTTCTGAGGCATCGGAAAAGCCTAAAAGAGCTCATAAGGGTGTTACACTTAGCGTAAAACTAGACATAATTAAGCGACACACATCAAAGTTGCCGGTGAATGCAGCAGGCCAGGCAGCATCTCTAGGAAGAGGTACAGTTGACGATTCGGGCGGAGACCCTTTGTCAGAACTAACTGAAGGAAGAGCTAGTAAGAGATTTAAAAGTGGGAGGGGGAGATCCAAAATGATAGGAGAAGACAGGAGGGGGAGGGATGGAGCCAAGAGCTGGACAGTTGATTGGCAAAAGGGATATGAGAGGATCATGGGACAGGAGGCCCAGGGAGAAGGAAAAGGGGGAGGGGGGAAAAATCCAGAGGATGGGCCAGGGGTATAGTCAGAGGGGCAGAGGAAGAAAAAGGAGAAAGAGAGAAAGAATGTGTGTATATAAATAAATAATGGATGGGGTACGAGGGGGAGGTGGGGCATTAGCAGAAGTTTGAGAAGTCAATGTTCATGCCATCAGGTTGGAGGCTACCCAGACAGAATATAAGGTGTTGTTCCTTCAACCTGAGTGGGGCTTCATCTTTACAGTAGAGGAGGTCGTGGATAGACATATCAGAATGGGAATGGGATGTGGAATTAAAATGTGTGGCCACTGGGAGATCCTGCTTTCCCTGGCGGACAGAGCGTAGGTGTTCAGCAAAACGATCTCCCAGTCTGCGTCGGGTCTCGCCAATATATAGAAGCCCACATCTGGAGCACCGGACGCAGTATATCACCCCAGCCGACTCACAGGTGAAGTGTCGCCTCACCTGGAAGGACTGTCTGGGGCCCTGAATGATGGTAAGGGAGGTAGGGAGGAAGTGTAAGGGCATGTGTAGCACTTGTTCCGCCTACAAGGATAAGTGCCAGGAGGGAGATCAGTGGGGAGGGATGGGGCATACAAATGGACAAGGGAGTTGCGTAGGGAGCGATCCCTGCGGAAAGCAGAGAGTGGGGGTGGGGGGAAGGGAAAGATGTGTTTAGTGGTGGGATCCCATTGGAGGTGGCGGAAGTTACGGAGAATAATATGTTGGACCCGGAGGCTGGTGGGGTGGTAGGTGAGGACCAGGGGAACCCTATTCCTAGTGGGGTGGCGGGAGGATGGAGTGAGAGCAGATGTGCGTGAAATGGGGGAGATGCGTTTGAGAGCAGAGTTGATGGTGGAGGAAGGGAAGCCCCTTTCTTTAAAAAAAGAGGACATCTCCCTCGTCCTGGAATGAAAAGCCTCATCCTGAGAGCAGATGCGGCGGAGACGGAGGAATTGCAAGAAGGGGATGGCATTTTTGCAAGAGACAGTGTGAGAAGAGGAATAGTCCAGATAGCTGTGAGAGTCAGTAGGCTTATAGTAGACAACAGTAGATAAGCTGTCTCCAGAGATAGAGACAGAAAGATCTAAATAGGGGAGGGAGGTGTCGGAAATGGACCAGGTAAACTTGAGGGCAGGGTGAAAGTTGGAGGCAAAGTTAATGACGTCAATGAGCTCAGCATGCGTGCAGGAAGCAGCGCCAATGCAGTCATCGATGTAGCGAAGGAAAAGTGGGGGGACAGATACCAGAATAGGTTTGGAACATAGATTGTTCCACAAAGTCAAAAAAAAGGCAGGCATAGCTAGGACCCATACGGACGCCCACAGCTACACTTTTAGTTTGGAGGAAGTGGGAGGAGCCAAAGGAGAAATTATTAAGAGTAAGGACTAATTCCGCGAGACGGAGCAGAGTGGTGGTAACAATCAAAACCGAATACAGTAGCAAACGGACCGAAGGTGAAGTCGTCCAGGAACTGAACGTGAGGCAACTACGTGAGATTTTCGCTGCAATGATAAAGTACGACTTTAATTTTGAAAGGGTACGTCGGTTTTGGGCATACAGTATTTGCAAGATGGTTTGAGTGCTTACAAAGAACTGGATGATAGAAAAATGCGCGAGGCTAAGCAGTCAAGCAAGCCTTCCACATCAGCCACAGCAGACGACGAACCTCGACCTTCGACATCGAGGCGGACAGTAGGAGAAGATGAGCTGCCTGCCTCAATGGAACCAGACGACGATGAGATGACATTCCAGTGTCCCACACCCCAACTCCCAGGCCCCAGACAGATACCGATTCGCAGAGAATGCAGCAGTAGCCGGGAGGCACACAACAGATCTTCAAGAAAAAAGCCGAAATAAACATGCTAATTAATTAGGTGCCGCCCAGCACGTAAATGTCGGCCCAGATCAGAGGCAATACAGCCTCTGCTTTTACTATATGTTGCTGTTATTTTAGGTTTTATGTGTTATTTGGCATGATTTGGTAGGTTATTTCTGGGTCTGCGAATGCTCACAAATTTTTCCCATATAAATAAATGGTAATTGCTTCTTCGCTTTACGACAATCTGGCTTACGAACCATTTCACAGGAACGCTCTACCTTCGGATGGCGGGGGAAACCTGTATTGTGAAATTAATGCAGGAACATTTTGAGCTGAAATTATTGTTGATTGAAGAATGCTTTAGGTTTCATAATGGAATCAAAATGAAGGAGAATCCATTTCAGTTTTCATGGTTGAATTAAAGAGATTGCTTGATCATTGTCAACTCAATAATGGGCTTAATGCTGCACAACTCACATTTAAAAGAGCAGTTGAAATTGCTGTATCAATGGAAACTGCAGTCAGAGATACAATGGAATCGCAATCAGGAATGAAAGCGAGTGTGAACAAAATTGTAACTTCTGAACAAAAAACTGCCTGGTCAAACAAATTGTGTTACTGCTGAGTAACAATTAGCAGAATCAAATCACACATGGAAAAATGAGTAGAATAAATGTAGAAAATATTTGAAACTCTTGTACTGTGAGCCACTTCTTACTAAGTGCTAAATGTCACCAAATTTTATTAATAAACATCAACAAAGGAAAAATAAGCAAATAATGTTATAGAAGTTAATACTCAGGTTTAAGAGTGAGTGAGTTTTGGCTAGTTCATCACAAGCAAAAGAAAACATGTAAATTAAACAGAATACGAAAAGATACCCATAAAGCTCCAAATAGCTCCACAATTTTTGAAGAATAAACTGAAAGCAATGAGGGATTTAATTAAGGGAAAAGGAACATACGTTTGTATACGGTACCTTGATGGATTAAAGTGTTTCAAGGGTTGTGTTTTGAAGAGCAGATACTGTAATGGAGAAAAGGGTAAAATAAAGCTGATTTATACAAGCAGACCCTAAATCTGGAACATTCTGAGTGACAGCAGCTGACACATCTGTCAGTCTTCTCCATTAGCAGTCCCCATGAAGAGTTTGCATTTTAACACTGAAAAATCTACCTCAGCACCCTGCGCCTGGGCTCTTACAGATTTTCAAAACGACCAATATTGAATGTCGTAATTGTCAGGTGGTGTTCACAGGAGCACTCCCAGATTTAACACATCTATCTCCATAACTTGCTTCAAACTTTTGTATGTGTTCCAACTGCCTCTCTTGCTGTTTCCCCTCAAACTTATGCTCATCTAACTTAATTACGTTGTGTTTTTATTACTTCAGCAGGACCTAACTTGTTAGGGAATGAGACATAGTGTGACTGCTTAACAGAAAGTTTGGTTTCGTTGTTAAATGAGCGCTCCTGCAATACCCATCTGTACATGCTTCTTTAGCAATTATTATTGATCTCTCCAGCACATTGTTAATTGCCGGACAATTTGTATTTAACAGCATTTTCATTAAACATTCATATAAAAAGGATATCTATCTAGGACTTGATCTTCCTGTGATCTGTGACATGAGAAAATAATCTAATGCAAATCTCTTACTAGCTCTTCTTTCAGTTAGTCCTGACGAAGGGTCTCGGCCCGAAATGTCGACTGTACCTCTTCCTAGAGATGTTGCCTGGCCTGCTGCGTTCACCAGCAACTTTTATGTGTGTTGCTTGAATTTCCAGCATCTGCAGAATTCCTCGTGTAATGCTTTGATCAGTCATTCTTTGTCAGAAATGACCAAACATGCTTCATGCCAATTTATTTTGAATAACTCTGTGACTAATGAGAAATTACTAATGCCTTTTCACAATAATTAATCTTCACCCTAAGAAAGGCCTGTCATTGCTTTCATGATTCAGCAAGTAAAAGAACAGCAGTTCAAGCTTTAATCCAATCCAAACCAATATTTAAAACATTAATTTCACAATACCAGAAATCTCAGTATGGATGTCTTCTTTTTCTCAAAACCCTTGATGTAACAACTCTATATTTAACATTAGTTGTTGGGTCACCAACATGTTTTGATTTTAATAACAGCTTTCCGTCAAGATCCTAATTTTTATCTGATTTAGTCCATCCTTTCAAACATTATCACATATTCACTCTGGAATCATATATAGTGCTGGAAAGAATAAGTAGTTTCAAGTTCCTGAGCATCAACACCCCAGAGGATCAATTCTCACTACATTAATGCAAACACAACGAAGGCACAGAGTGGCTATGCTTCATTAGAAGTTTGAAGAGATTCAGTATGTTACCAAACTCTCTTGCAAATTTCTACAGATGTTCCATTGAGGGAACTCTGATTGGTTGCATCACCATCTGGGACCAGGTTAGGTCGTCAGAGATCCTGACACCCAGGAACTTGAAACTGCTCAGTCTCTCCACTTCTGATCCCTCTATGAGGATTGGTATGTGTTCTTTCGTCTTACCCTTCCTGAAATCCACAATCAGTTCTTTCATCTTACTGATGTTGAGTCCCAGGTTGTTGCTGCGGCACCACTCCACTAGTTGGCACATTTCAATCCTGTATGCGCTCTCATCACCACCTGAGATTCTGCCAACAATAGTTGTATCATCAGCAAATTTATAGATGGTATTTGAGCTGTGGCTAGCCACACAGTCATGTGTAAATAGAGAGTAGAGCAGTGGGCTAAGCACACACCCCTGAGGTGCGCCAGTGTTGATCGCCAGCGAGGAAGATATGTTATCACCAATCCGTACAGATTGTGGTCTTCCGGTTAGGAAGTCGAGGATCCAACTGCAGAGGGAGGTACAGAAGCTCAGGTTCTGCAACTTCTCAATCAGGATTATGGGGATGATGGTATTAAATGCTGAACTATAGTCGATGAACTGCATCCTGACATAGGTGTTTGTCTTGTCCGGGTGGTCTAAAGCCATGTGAAGAGCCATTGAGATTGAGTCTGTTGTTGACCTATTGTGGCGATAGGCAAACTGCAATGGGTCCAGGTCCTTGCAGGAGTTCAGTCTAGTCATGACCAACCTCTCAAAGCATTTCATCACTGTAGATGTGAGTGCTACTGGGTAATAGTCATTAAGGCAGCCCACAGCATTCTTCTTAGGCACTGGTATAATTGAAGCAAGTGGGAACTTCCACCCATAGCAGTGAGAGGTTGAAAATGTTCTTGAATACCCCTGCTAGTTGGTTGGCACACGTTTTCAGAGACTTATCAGGTACTCTAACTGGACCATCCGCCTTGCGAGTGTTCACTCTCTTTAAAGACAGCCTAACATTGGCCTCTGAGATGGAGATCACAGGGTCATCAGGTGCAGCAGGGATCGTCACAGCTGTAGTTATGTTCTCCCTTTCAAAGCTAGCATAGAAGGCATTGAGTTCATCTGGTAGTGAAGCATCGCTGCCATTCATGCTACTGGGTTTTGCTTTGTAGGAAGTAATGTCTCGCAGACCCTGCCAGAGTTGCCGTTCATCCGATGTTGCCTCCAACTTCGTTCAAAATTGTCTATTTGCTCTTGAAATAGCCCTCCACAAATCATACCTGGTTTTCTGGTACAGGCCTGAATGCCACAGATCTAGCCTTCAGCAGACAACATACTCGTAATGAACATGATGTGTGTTAACATGCTCATAATCCATTTTGCAAACTTTTAATTTTATGCACAAATAAATGTGTCTTATATCACTCATTAAAAATATAACTGACTTCTTTCTGCTAGCTAAATGCAGCAGGAAAAATATCAAATGATGTGATCTTCTGCTATCTAAAGTTAATGGAATTGATAGCTTTGTGGCAAAGTTTGCAGATGATACGAAGATAGATAAAGGGGTAAGTAGTACTGAGGAAGCAATGCAATTGCAGCAGGACATAGACAAATTGGAAGAATGGGCAAAAAAGTGACAGATGGAATACAGTGTTGGGAAATGTATGATAATGCATTTTGGTAAAAGGAACAATAATGTGGACTACTAAATGGGGAGGAGGTTCAAACATCAGAGGCGCAAAGGGACTTAGGAGTCCTCATGCAAGACTCCTGAAAGGTTAATTTACAGGTTGAGTCTGTGGTAAGAAGGCAAATGCAATGTTGGTATTTATTTCAAGGGGAATAGAATATAAAAGTAAGGAGATAATGCTGGGCATTTATAAGACACTGGTCAGGCCGCATTTAGAGCACAGTCAACAGTTTTGGGCCCCATATCTCAGAAAGGATGTGTTGTCATTGGAGACAGTCCAGAGAAGGTTCATTGATTCTGGGAGTGTTAAGATATGAGGAGCGTTTGGCAGCATTGGGCCTGTACTCACTGGAATTTAGAAGATGTGGGTGATTTTATTGAAACCTACCAAATGTTGAAAGAAATAGATAGGGTGGATGTGGAGAGGACGTTTCCTCTGATATCAGAGGGTACCCAGAACTAGAGGCCACAGTCTCAAAATTGGGGGGGAGGGGGCACCCTCCAGAGTAGAAGTAAGGGCAAATTGTTTTAGCCAGAGGGTGGTAAATCTGTGGAATGCTCTGCCACAGACTGCAGTGGAGGGCAAGTCCGTGCCTATATTTAAGACGGAAGTTGATTGTTTCCTGATCAGTCAGGGCATCAAAGGATATGGTGAGAAGGCAGGTGTGTGGGGTTGAGTGGGATCTGGGATCAGTCATGGTGGAGCAGACTCGATGGGCTAAATGGCCTAATTCTACTCCTATGTCTTATGGTTTTCAAACGGTATGTGCAGCAGTAAAAAGATGATTCATCACCAACTTTAAATACTTATGCTGTTAGTAAAGGGAATGGAAACTTTATTTGCTGTTCAAGGTAAATGAATATGGGCAATCCACCACAAATCCAGCAATGTTAGAAATAACCACAGAATGGAAAGGGAAGTCAGTCTGGCACTGCAGAACTCTCTACCTTTCATTTGAGCCCGTCTCTTTAAATCATTGACACTGCAAAGTTTCTTGAGTAGCACCATGAGATAAATTTCATACAAGAGAAAATCTGCAGATGCTGGAAATCCAAGCAACACACACAAAATACTGGAGGAACTCAGCAGGCCTGGCATCATCTATGGAAAAGAGTAAACAGTCTACATTTCGGGCCGAGACCCTTCATCAGGACCATAAATAGAATTCAACCACAGCAAGTAATATTCTGGATTCCCAAAACAACTTCATACTTTTCCTAAACACTCAAGGTTATTAAAATTTGAATCAGAGATTGGTAAAATTTGAATCAGAGATTGGTAAATGGCATAAATAATGCAACCAAACCCTTTGCACTGAGTTTCACTTGTACAGGCAGTCAATGGGTTTAAAACAAAAAAAAGGCTCCAGTTTACAGACATTCAGAAGCCCATATGGCTGTCAAAAAGAATGCAAAAATCACTCAAGATGGTAACTATGCCTCATAGTATTATAATAAATGGTATCAAAAGCAGACAGTTAAGAAAAAAGAAGTACTAAAACTGGAACTGGAGAAGTGGGGGGGGACTAGTTCTGCCATTCATAGTAAGTACTGACATCAGACTTCTGAATGTAATAATACAGGAGCTTGTTTGTCGGGATCTCCATTTGTCAGACGTTTGCAACCAAGAGAAAGCCTACAATTCCATCAACAAATTAACAGGGACATGTCATAACTCACTCACAGGAAGCAAAATCCAGCAGCAACCTAGAGTGAAGACAGCTGGAGGGCCAGGTAGTGTTGAGGAAGCGGGGAGATTGCAGAAGGACTTAGACTGATTAGAAGAATGAGCAAAGAAGTGGGAGATGGAAATAGTTTAGGGAAATGTATGGTCATGCACGTTAGTAAAAGGAGTAACTTAGAAAATATTATTTTCTAAGTGGGGAAAAAATATAGAAACCAGAGATGCAAAGGAACTTGGGAGTCCTCGTGCAGGATTCCATAAAGGTGAACTTGCAGACTGAGTTGGTGGTAAGGAAGGAAAATGCAACGTTAGCAGACACTTCCAGAGGACTGGAATGTAAGATATAGGAGCAGAATTAGGCTATTTGGCCCATCGTATCTGCTCTGCCATTTCATCATGACTGATCCATTTTCCTCTCAGCCACAATCTCCTGCCTTCTGCCCGTATCACTTCATGCCCTGTTCAATCAAGAATCCATCAACCTCTACCGTAAATATTTATATAAAGACTTGGTCTCCACAGCTGCCTGTGGCAATAAATTCCACAGATCCAGCACTTTCTGGCCAAAGATATTCCTCATCTCTATTCTAAACAGTCACCCCTCTATTTTGAGGCTGTGTCCTCTGGTCTTAAACAATCCGACCATAGGAAACATCCTCTCCACATCCACTCTATCAAGGCCTTTCACCATTTGATTGGTTTCAATGAGGTCACCCCTCATTCTTCTGAAGTCTAGTGGATACAGGCTCAGAGTCATCAAATGTTCTTTATATGACAAGCAGTTTAATTCTTTTCATGAGCCTCCTTTGACCCTCTCCAGTTTCAGTACATTATTTTTAAGCTAAGGGGCCCATATAAAAGCAAGGATGTAATGCTGAGACTTTATAAAGAATTGGTCAGAATGCACTTGGGGTATTGTGAGCAGTTTTGGAATCCTTATTTAAGAAAGGATATACTGGCACTGGAGAAGGTTTGTGAGAATGATTCCAGGAATAAAGAGTTAACAAATGAGGAGCATTTGATAACTCCAGGCCTGTACTCACTGAGGGGCATCTCGTTAAAGCCTACCAAACACTGAAAGGCCTAGATCGAGTGGATGCGGAGATAATGTTTCCTATGGTGGGGGAGTCTAGGACCAGAAGGCACAGCCTCAGAATAGAAGGATGTCCTTTTAGAATAGAGATAAGAAGGAATTTCTTTAGCCAGAGAATGGTGAATCTGTGATATTCATTGCTACGAGTGGCTGTGTACGTCAAGTGATTGGGTATACCTAAAGCAGAGGTTGATAGGTTCATAGTAAGGGTGCCAAAGATTATGGGAAGAAGGCAATTTAATGGGGCTGAGAGGGATAAAAATCAGCCATGACGAAATGGCGGGGCAGACTTGATAGGCCGAATGGCCTAATTCTGCTCCTATGTTTTAAGTCTAAATACAGTGACATCTAGAGCACAGCGCTACTCAAAATAATTCTGTTACTTTGAACTGCAAAATGAGAAAACCGTTTAGAATTTTATTACAAGCCAATCTGCTGCATTATGGGACAACTGAAAAATAAATTCATAAAAATATGAATGATTTGTTAGTTTTGTGAGCTCAAACTAATGCTTGATTTGTATTGAATAAATGCATTATGAAGCTGCGTGGATATCCTTTGGAAGTAGTCTATTGTCAAAATGTTTGCATCAAAATGTACTGCAAGTCTAAATGCAAACCCTTCTAGGTAATTTGAGGAATATAATTTAGCAATACGCATTTTTGAGATTCTTGAAATTGTCCAAATTTAGCTGGGAAGAAACACTGCTTAGGTTGTCAATGAACGCAGCAGGCCAAGCAGCATCTATAGGAAGAGGCGCAGTCGACGTTTCAGGCGGGGTCTCGGCCTGAAACGTCGACTGCGCCTCTTCCTATAGATGCTGCTTGGCCTGCTGCGTTCACCAGCAACTTTGATGTGTGTTGCTTGAATTTCCAGCATCTGCAGAATTCCTGTTGTTTAGGTTGTCAAGTGCCTTCTTGAACGCAATCACTTCTACTCCCTCATAGATTTTGATTTGGTCAAACAATTCCTTGTCTTAATAAACCCATCTGATTGCTCCTAACTAATCAACACCTCTCAGAACAGCAACTCTCAATTTTTCCATCAATTTGCAAAAATCATTAATATGACAGATTATCATTTCTCTTTTTAAAAATACACTTTAGTACCATAGTAGCAGTCCTTTCCTAGACCATCTGCAGCACGGAACAAGGGAAAATGATAAAGCTATGCATTTGGCACTTGGCTCCTTTAAGAACTTTTTAAACCAGTATTGGTGATGATTTCAAAGATCCAAGACCCTTTTCTGCCTACTCCTTTCACTTTTACATTTGTCATATCTGTACCACTGTCTAAAGCACTTTAAGGATACCCAACAAGTTCAAATAACAACATTGCTTTATATGAGAAAGTCCTTCAGAGGAAAGGGCATCAATTCCCTCCAAACAAGCACACTTCCTACAGAGAGACAGACCTCCTTGAAAAATTGATGTATGCAAGATTTTAATACCTCAACATTACTACCAGCTTCACTTCTCCAATAAATGTAGATTAAAAACTTTACACATCTTCTTCCTCCATCCCCTAGCTACCATGTAGTCATAGTTCTATGCACGTAATTAAACACTGAACCCATTATCCAGAAGGCAAAAACATTCAAGAGTCAAACATTAGAGGAGAACTTTAATGATTCTGGACAAATAATAAGCAGTAAATAGTAAAAAAGTTGTACTTTGAACTTCCACGTTATCAATTTTTTCTGCAGCATTCTTAGCTATTTTAAAAGATAACTGGAACATCATTGTCAGAAATGAACGCACACTTCAAAAGTCTCTTGACCCAAGTAGGATAAAATATACTCAAAATTAAATCAATTTCTAATTATCTTAACATACTCTTACCAGTCTGTATGTACAGACTCAGAAAAAAAATCCCTCCATTTAAAAAAACAATGATTATGTAATCAGAGAATTAGTAAATCATGACATTGTAATTTAATTTTAATTGTAGGAATGCATACTTCCGGAAGAGTCACATGCTAAAGAGGTTTTTTTAAAAAAAACTAATTACCACTACTTCTATCAAGTAGTATTTAAATAGTAATTTACTATTAATAAATATCTACCAAGGAAACCCAATTTAGAATAATGGAAATTTCAAACAATTCCAATTCCACTTGAAAAATCACATGATTCTCAGCAAAAAAGCACAAATCAAATCTTAACCCCTTTATATCCTAAAGGATCAAACCAGTAAAATTCTGCAGATCAAAAAGTTTTCAGATTAACCAGCAACATAGCCCAGAATTTTCCATTGAAATGATGCAAAAGAATCAGCACTTTGCTACCCCAGATTCAACTCTTCTTTTGACATTTACAGACATTATTAAATGCAAAGTGTTCAAAAACCTGCTGATAGTCCTATCTTATTTCTTCATGAGGTACCCTGTTACAATTTTTGTAGATACAATCCTTGTAGAAACATGACTTGACATTTAAATTTAACTTTTTACACATCCTGACTTTTAGAATTGTTAAAAATATTATGTCTTGCTTTTTCAAGCTTAATAGCATAACAGATTACAATCACTTCTGAACAACTTTGCTGGCCTCAAGAAGCTAATTTTGCAAATGTGGAGAAACATCCTGAGTATTTAAAACACTTAACATATGTAAAATTTCATTCTTCATACAAATTTCTGTGCTGTAGCAGTTAGTACATCAGTTTACAGTACCAGCAACTGGGGTTCAATTCCCACTGCAGTCTGTATGGAATTGGTATGTTTTCCCATGATCATGTGGGTT
Source organism: Mobula hypostoma (assembly GCF_963921235.1). Lineage (NCBI taxonomy): Eukaryota > Metazoa > Chordata > Chondrichthyes > Myliobatiformes > Myliobatidae > Mobula > Mobula hypostoma. Next base: position 217,494,268 of record NC_086097.1, on the reverse strand, counting down.
TCCTTGGAGTACTCTGGTTCCCTCCCACATTCCAAAGACGTACAGGTTAGCAGATTACTGATCACATGAGCATAATCAAGCAGTGTGGGATCGTTAGGCTGGTACAGCCCATTACCGTGCTATTTCTCTAAATAAATAAAATTTGCACATTATTTCTGAAAAGTTTGACTTTTTACATGAACTATGCTTAATTCTGTGAATTTTAAGTTCTGCTTTTAACTTCCTGATTTTCAGACTGAAAATTCCTCAGAATGATTAGCAAATTTGCCTGGTTGCTGCCTACACTCCAGCCAGACATGACAAACTGCAGTAAATTTAAAGGCGTCTCAAAATAGAGGAAATTCAGGGCTTATTAAACCATGGTGGACTTGTTTCTTCAAAGTCAATGGTATTCAGAACATTTGAATACCACTGAAATGTATTTTTGTTTTAAATGCTAAGGCATTTTCTAGTTATTATGTATTTGATACATTTGGGGAAAATAATCATACAAAAGCCCTTAATTATTTGCTCCCACACCTAACAAACCCCAAAGACTGTTAAGATAAAACCAGTTAATTCTGTTTCATTACTCACTTAATTGAACCCAGTATGCAGGCATCAGATTCAGTTTCCACTGCAAGCCAATTTTAATGTCCTTTATGATTTTCTACTTAACTAAATCCTGTAAGAAAAACTCTGTTCTTGCTGAAATAATATCAAATTGAGTAAAATAATATCAAACTGAGATATGTATTCCAAAGGTACCCTCATCAACAATTTTACAGTCATGGGACAAAAGGCATTCATTGTGCAAGGTTATTGTCATTACTACTGGGCACTATGTCTGTTTCTTCCTCCTGAAGTCAATAATCAGCTCCTTGGTCTTGCTGACATTGAGGGAGAGGTTGTTGCTGTGGCACCACACAGCCAGATTGGGTGTTACTGGGTGGTGTGGGCTCGCTGGGCCAGAATGGCCTATAACCGTACTTGTATCTCAGCATAAATAAATAAATGTACTCAATGGTGGTGAGGGCTTTGTCTGTAACAGACTGCGCTACATCTACCACTTCCTGTAGTCTTTTCCGTTCTTGGTCATTGGTGATTCCATACTAGGATGTTCTCCACTCTGCATCTATAGATGTTTTCCAAAGTTTTGGCAACATGTGAATCTATGGAAACTTCTAAGAAAGTAGGGGTGATGTCATGCCTTCTTTTGTGATGATACTTGCATGCTTGTCCCAGACAGATCCTCTGATATGTTAAAGCTTCTTATCCTCTCCACCTTCATTCCCCTCATGAGAACTGGCTCACAGACCTCGGGCTTCTTCCTCCTGTAATTAAGTATCAGCTCTTTGGTTTTGCTGACATTGAGTGAGAGGTTGTTGCTGTGCCACCATTCAACCAGATTTTCAATCTCCTTCCTATATGCTGATTCATCACCACCTTTGATTCAGCCAATAACAATGCTGCATTAAATACTGCATTGGAGCTGCACTTGGTATACAGTGAATAGAGGAGGAGACTCACACAACTCTGTAGTGTAACTGTGCTGATGGTGAGTGGGAGGAGATGTTGTTACCAATCCACACTAACTGGGGTCTGCCAGTGAGAAAATCGAGGATCCAGTTGCACAGGGAGGTATCAAGGTCCAGGTCTTGGAGCATAGTGATAAGTTTCAAGGTAATGTTGAGCTGTAGTCAATGAGAAGCATCCAGATGTATGCATCTTCATTTTCCTGGTGTTTCAGGGAAGAGTGAAGAGCAAATGAAATGCCATTTCCTGTTGACCTTTTGCAACATTAGGCAAACTGGAGCAGATCCCGATCACTCCTCAGACAGGAGGTGGCATGCTTCATTACCGAACTCTTGAAGCACTTCATAGTGGATGTAAGTGCTTCTGGACAATAGTCATTGAGGCAGGTTACCATGTTCTTCCAGGGAACCAGTATAATTGAAACCTGCTTGAAGCAGGTGGGTACCTCAGAACGGTGAAGCAAGAGGTTGAAGAGTGTAAATTGGCTGCTGTTATGTCAACATGGCATTCAATGGCTATTTACCATGTTTTTCATTGACTGAAATGTTTACTTCAGTTTCTCTTTTTATCGACAAACAGTGTTAAGACACTATGAATCCAATACACTGAAAAGAACAGAATTATTTTCAATATTGAAGTGTTATACTTATGTGAAAACAACAGTTAAAACAAAGAGTATGATTTTGTCAATTTTAATCATTCTCACTTACCTCCATGTACAAATACTATTGATAGGTCACCAATGCATTTGTCGACATAGAACCATAGAAACTACAGCACAGAAAAAGGCCCTTTGGCCCTTCTTGGCTGTGCCGAACCATTTTCTGCCTAGTCCCACTGACCTGCACACGGACCATATCCCTCCATACACCTCCCATCCATGTATCTGTCCAATTTATTCTTAAATGTTAAAAAAGAACCTGCATTTACCACCTCATCTGGCAGCTCATTCCATACTCCCACCACTCTCTGTGTGAAGAAGCCTCCCCCCCATGTTCCTTTTCCCCCCTCTCCCTTAACCCATGTCCTCTGGTTTTTTTCTCCCCTTGCCTCAGTGGAAAAAGCCTGCTTGCATTCACTCTATCTATACCCATCATAATTTTATATACCTCTATCAAATCTCCCCTCATTCTTCTACACTCCAGGGAATAAAGTCCTAACCTATTCAACCTTTCTCTGTAACTGAGTTTCTCAAGTCCCGGCAACATCCTTGTAAACCTTCTCTGCACTCTTTCAACCTTATTTATATCCTTCCTGTAATTTGGTGACCAAAACTGAACACAATACTCCAGATTCGGCCTCACCAATGCCTTATACAACCTCATCATAACATTCCAGCTCTTATACTCAATACTTCGATTAATAAAGGCCAATGTACCAAAAGCTCTCTTTACGACCCTATCTACCTGTGACGACACTTTTAGGGAATTTTGTATCTGTATTCCCAGATCCCTCTGTTCCACTGCACTCCTCAGTGCCTTACCATTAACCCCGTATGTTCTACGTTGGTTTCTCCTTCCAACGTGCAATACCTCACACTTGTCAGTATTAAACTCCATCTGCCATTTTTCAGCCCATTTTTCCAGCTGGTCCAAGTCCCTCTGCAGGCTCTGAAAATCTTCCTCACTGTCTACTACACCTCCAATCTTTGTATCATCAGCAAACTTGCTGATCCAATTTAGCACATTATCATCCAGATCATTGATATAGATGACAAATAACAATGGACCCAGCACTGATCCCTGTGGCACACCACTAGTCACAGGCCTCCACTCAGAGAAGTAATTCTCTACCACCACTCTCTGGCTTCTTCCATCGAGCCAATGTCTAATCCAATTTACCACCTCTCCATGTATACCTAGCAACTGAATTTTCCTAACTAACCTCCCATGCGGGACCTTGTCAAAGGCCTTACTGAAGTCCATGTAGACAATATCCACTGCCTTCCCTCCATCCACTTTCCTGGTAACCTCCTCGAAAAACTCCAATAGATTGGTCAAACATGACCTACCACGCACAAAGCCATGTTGACTCTCCCTAATAAGCCCCTGTCTATCCAAGTGCTTGTAGATTCTGTCTCTTAGTACTCCCTCCAATGATTTACCTACTACTGACGTTAAACTCACCGGCCTATAATTTCCCAGATTAATTTTCGATCCTTTTTTAAACAATGGAACAACATGAGCCACTCTCCAATCCTCCGGCACTTCACCCGTAGACAGCGACATTTTAAATATTTCTGCCAGGGCCCCGGCAATTTCAACACTAGTCTCCTTCAAGGTCCGAGGGAACACTCTGTCAGGTCCCGGGGATTTATCCACTTTAATTTTCCTCAAGACAGCAAGCACCTCCTCCTTTTCAATCTGTACAGTTTCCATGGTCTCACTACTTGATTCCCTCAATTCCATAGATTTCATGCCAGCTTCCTTAGTAAATACAGACGCAAAAAATCTATTTAAGATCTCCCCCATTTCCTTTGGTTCCGCACAAAGCCGACCACTCTGATCTTCAAGAGGACCAATTTTATCCCTTACAATCCTTTTGCTCTTAATATACTTGTAAAAGCTCTTTGGATTATCCTTCACTTTGACTGCCAAGGCAACCTCATGTCTTCTTTTAGCCCTCCTGATTTCTTCCTTAAGTATTTTCTTGCACTTCTTATACTCCTCAAGCACCTGATTTACCCCCTGTTTCCTATACATTTCATACAACTCCCTCTTCTTCTCTATCAGAGTTGCAATATCCCTTGAGAACCAAGGTTCCTTATTCCTATTCAATTTGCCTTTAAGCCTGACAGGAACATACAAATTCTGCACTCTCAAAATTTCCCCTTTGAAGGCTTCCCACCTACCAATCATATCTTTGCCAGAGAACAACCTGTCCCAATCCATGCTTTTTAGATCCTTTCTCATTTCTTCAAATTTGGCCTTCTTCCAGTTCAGAACCTGAACCCTAGGACCAGATCTATCCTTGTCCATGATCAAACTGAAACTAATGGTGTTATGATCACTGGAACCAAAGTGCTCCCCTACACAGACTTCTGTCACTTGCCCTAATTCGTTTCCTAATAGGAGATCCAATATTGCATCCCCTCTAGTTGGTCCCTCTATATACTGATTTAGAAAACTTTCCTGAACACATTTTACAAACTGTAAACCATCTAGACCCCTAACAGTATGGGAGTCCCAATCAATGTATGGAAAATTAAAATCCCCTACCACCACAACTTTATGTTTCCTGCAGTTGCCTGCTATCTCTCTGCAGATTTGCTCTTCCAAGTCTCGTTGACTATTGGGTGGTCTGTAATACAATCCCACTAATGTGGCCATACCTTTCCTGTTTCTCAGCTCCACCCAAAATTAAAATGTTACATCTGCACGCACGATATATGAACTGCTTCTATCTTTAAGTCACTTGTTTACATTTGTAATGAAAAATGGCCAGTTCTACCAATGAAATTGCCAATGCACACCATTGATGACGGGTGTTCTGATATTATACATGTGCACAAACTAATCAGATTAGAAAACAGAACAGACATGACATAATTGCATTTCTACACCCATTTCTAATATACTTAATTTCTTATCCATTTTAACTGAAGACCGATTAAGTTATGTTTGACTCCTCATTGACCTGTGATACCCACCAAATTATCAGTTATTTTTCCTAATCTTTACAATGTTCTCTGACATAATTATTACACAGCACGCCACAGTCCAATAAAGAATTTCTTCCAGCTTCCCTCCTTAATCTCTTAGCTACATTTCTAAACTAAAGACGTAATGGAATAACCAGAGAAGCAGAACATAAAAATGTGTTCTAATTCATAAGGCCTTAAAATGTAATAAAATGGTTGCAAGAGATCAGGGCTCTTTTCAGCTAAAAAAAATAAGTTAAGTGTGTCATGACAAACTTGAGACTGTTTAGATTAATTTTATTTTGGCAATTAATTCGTTTTAAAGAAATGCATCTTGGTGAGGAGTTCGGCCTGACACCTTCAATAATAATCACAAAAAGCACATTAAAATTCTAAACATTAAAAGCTGTTCTACATAATTCTAAAAACATGAATTCTGGGAATGCAATATCTGTTAGCCAGCTTCTGGCATTTATTCAGTCTAATTCACTTCTCATAAATCTGTAGCAGCCTCAGAAATGGCCATCTCACATTTGTAAATAAGAACACAAAAAAAGCAAAAGTAGGTCACTTGGCTCCTCAAGTTGCCCCATCATTCCAGAAGATAATGGTTGATCTATGCTGATTGATTCTGCCATTTAACAGGCTTTTTAAAATATTAAAATATTAAAATTTAAATATTCATTTTTGAATCTTTACAAGTTCAGTTGACAATAAGCCTCGAATTTGTAGGCTAACATTACTGCCAACCCCAAAAACATGCTCAGAAATAGGCCTTTCTGTGCTGCTCCTATAAGTTTTCATTATTAAGTAAATTAATTCAGTTTCCTTAAGATATGAAATTGCTTTCTAAGTAGCTCTATCCTGCATTTTATTCACATTTTTAAACTCATCTGCTTGAGAGCCTTCAAGGTCCTAATTTTAAAATCAGAATTGTGCTTCAGATTTTTTTTCCTTCCATCCGTGGATCAAACTCTCACTTTCTCTTTAGAAAGCACCTTGAAAACTTTGCACTACATTTGGGAAGCCATTGTCTTTCCTATTACATAGCAAGAGAAATTTCTACAACGTACGTTTTCTTCTCACTGCTGCCATCAGGTAGAAGGTACAGGAGCCTCAAGACTCGCACCATCAGTTCAAGAACAGTTACTAGCCCTCAACCTACAGGCTCTTGAATGAATTTGGATAACTACACTCAACTTTACTTGTTACATTCTTGAAACGTTCCCACAATGAATTCTCACTTTCAATAACTCATTATCTCATGTTTTCATTATTTATTGCTATTTATTTATATTTTTGCTTTTGCAGTTTGTTGTCTTCTGCACTGTAGTTGATCTTCCATTATCCTGTAGATTTACTGAGTATGCCCACAAGAGAATGAAGCTCAAGGTTGTATATGGCATCATAGATATACTTCAATAATAAAATTTATTTTGATATTTTGTTTTGTCTTACAACTAGCTTTCAAATCTCAGCTTGGCAACACACCCAAGTCAAAAGTTTGTCAGTTCAAAACCTGGTTTAAGGACTGGACCACAAATGTTTAGGTTCATGCTGCTGATAGTACTGAAGGAGGTCAGTGAGACGTTTAACCAAGATCCTGCATGCTGTTTCAGGTGAATAGTATAGATCCTATGAAATTATTGTGTTGAAAGAGTGGGTTATCATTCCAAGTGGAAAAGGGAATCTACAGATATTGTAAATATGAAATGAAAATGGAAAATACTAGGAACATTCAGAAGATCAGACAAAATCTGTGGAAAAATAAACATTTTATTGCCAGGAAGCTTTGTCAGAATGGGGAAACAGTGAGAATCAGATAGCTTAGATAGCAGATAAGTGACGGGACGGAATACATAGGGTGAGACTAGGCGAGCTAATGTTAAGGAGCCATTGAGATAGATAAAGCTTCTTTGTGTAATGGATTGTTAAAATAATGTCAGACTAAACTACCTAAATTACCTAAACTATCCCATCTACCTGTGCATAATCTGCATTCCTATATTCACAACCTATTCAAATATCTGTCTAAATGCCTCTTAGGTATCATATACTTTATTGTCACCAAACAGTTGATACTAGAACGTACAATCATCATAGTGATATCTGATTCTGCACTTCCCACTCCCTGGATTACAAATCGATAGTATATATTAAAAATTTAAATTATAAATCATAAATAGAAAATTGAAAAATGGAAAGTAAGGTAGTGCAAAAAAACCAAGATGCCGGTCCGGATGTTTGGATGGTACGGCCCTGATCCGGGTCAGGATCCGTTCAGCAGTCTTACCACAGTTGGAAAGAAGCTGTTCCCAAATCTGGCCGTACGAGTCTTTAAGTTCCTGAGCCTTCTCCCGGAGGGAAGAGGGACGAAAAGTGTGTTGGCTGGGTGGGTCGTGTCCTTGATTACCTGGCAGCACTGCTCTGACAGCGTGCGGTGTAAAGTGAGCCCAAGGACGGAAGATTGGTTTGTGTGATGCGCTTCGCCGTGTTCACGATCTTCTGCAGCTTCTTCCAGTCTTGGACAGGACAACTTCCATACCAAGTTGTGATGCACCCTAGAAGAATGCTTTCTACGGTGCATCTATAAAAATTAGTGAGGGTTTTAGGGGACAGGCAAAATTTCTTTAGCTTTCTCAGGAAGTAAAGGCACTGGTGGGCCTTCTTGGCAGTAGACTGTGCTTGGTTGGACCAAGTCAGGTCATTTGTGATATTGACCCCGAGGAACTTAAAGCTTTTGACCTGTTCCACTTGTGCACCACCGATGTAAATTGGGTCGTGCGGTCTGCTACTCCTTCTGAAGTCAACAACCAATTCCTTCTTCTTGCCGACGTTGAGGGATAGGTTATTGTCTTCGCACCATGCCACCGGGTTCTTAATTTCCTCTCTGTACTCAAACTCATCATTACCCGAGATACGGCCTACAACTGTGTCATCAGCAAACTTATATATTGAGTTTGATGGAAACTTGGCTACACAATCATGGGTGTACAGTGAGTACAGCAGGGGGCTGAGTACACAGCCTTGTGGGGCACCGGTGCTCAGTGTGAGTGTAGAGGAGAGCTTCTCCCCTATTTTTACAGCCTGGGTCCTGTCTGTGAGGAAGTTGAAGATCCAGCTGCAGATCTGAGTGCTAAGGCCCAGATTCCGGAGCTTAGGAATCAGTTTATTTGGAATGATGGTATTAAAGGCAGAGCTGTAGTCAATGAAAAGGAGCCTTACGTATGCGTCTTTATTCTCCAGGTGTTCTAAGGAGGAATGTAGGGCCAGAGAGATGGCATCTGCCGTTGACCTGTTGCTCTGGTAGGCGAATTGCAAAGCGTCGAGGTTGACTGGTAGGCTGTGGTTGATGTGTGCCTTAACCAATCGCTCGAAGCACTTCATAGCAATTGATGTCAGACCCACAGGTCAATAGTCATTCAGGCATGCCACCTTGCTCTTCTTCAGCACTGGGATTATCGTTGCCTTCTTAAAACACGAGGGGATCTTAGACTGAAGCAAGGAGCAGTTGAAGATGTCAGCAAACACTCCAGCTAGCTCGCTTGCACAGGCCTGGAGAACCCGCCCCGGGACGCCATATGGGCCCGTCTCTTTCCTTGGATTTATCTTCAGGAAGGCCCTTCTAACGTTCTCCTTGGTGATGATGAATCTCGATGCCACCAGGTCTGGTTCATCCGGAGGGAGCAGGATGCTCCTCTTCCGTTTGAATCTTGTGTAGGATATGTTAAGTTCGTAAGGAAGAGATGCGCTACAGTTATTGATATTCCCAGCCTCTTCTTTGCGCCCAGTGATCTCATTTAGACCCTGCCATAGTCTACTGGCATCCCTCTGGTTAGCCTGGGCTTCCAACTTGGCTTGATATTGCCTCTTGGCGCCCTTAATGGCTTTCCAGAGTTCACGCCTGGATTCTGTGTAGCAACAGGTATCCCCGGACCTAAAAGCCACAGCTCGAGCCTTCAAAAGGGACTTGACCTCATAATTCATCCAAGGTTTCTGGTTAGGGAATACCCGGATCGTCTTGCGAGACACACAGTCCTCCGTACATTTCCAAATAAAGTCCGTGACTGCTGAGGCACACTCATCAAGGTTAGCTGCCGAGTCCTTGAATATTAACCAGTCCACCGATTCAAAGCAGTCATGGAGGACTTCATCCGTTTCCTCCAACCAACGCGACACTACTTTTGACACCGTGACCTCCTGCTTCAGTTTCTGTTTGTAAGCCGGGAGGAGGAGTACGGCCTGATGGTCCGATTTTCCGAAGTGAGATCGTGGGATGGAACGGTAGGCATCCTTGACTGCTGTATAGCAGTGGTCAAGTATATTCGGGCCCCTAGTGGGGTAGTAGACATG